>NC_060148.1:9864339-10215589 GCF_021461385.2 Schistocerca piceifrons | reverse complement strand
AAAGAATTATGCGAATAAACAGTCCGAGAATTATGATTTACTTGAAAATACAAGTAATTTTATTGACATAGAACATGGTGAAATATTAATTAACAATTCTAAAAGTGAAAGTGTTTGCGATATTTTGGAGAATAATTTTAGAAATCATCATTCGTCAAAGGAAATGAGGAGTCTTTGCATTCTGAAAGTGAAACCCCTCTAGACATTCATTTGGAAAAATTGATAAATACTACAGATAGCGGCTGGCTGAAAATTATGCGTCCAGAGAAATATTTTGTAAGTTAAGGTTTCATTCATAGAAATGTGGGGTTTCAAATTGGCTAAAAATAGTAGGCCTAGCGAATATTTTAAATTATTTTTTCCACCAGACTTAAAGTAAATGATGTTTTGGGTGGAATTTGCAAGGAAATTAATACATGGAATGGTAAATCTTGGTTTAAAAGGTATGAATTTACTTAGTTAACCTAGTTTTAAGGTTCCTTAACTGTTAATAAGTGTTAAAACATTCAAAATCTAAAAATTTTCATAAATTCCCAGTTTTTGGGACTCTTCCCAGGCCAAAGAAATATTTCCAGGAATATTCCCATTTTATAAGTTCCCTCCCACTGGGAATATACCCAGCCCACATCACTAACCTTCAACAAACCTTTTTAATTGCTACTCCAAATTTTTCTTTCGTTTCCTTTACTGCTTGCTCAATATACAAATTGAATAACATTGGGGATAGGCTACGGCCTTGTCTCACTCACTTCTCAATCACTGCTCCTCGTGCTCCTCGACTCTTTATAACTGCCATCTGGTTTCTGTACAAATTGTAAATAGCCTTTTGCTCCCTGTATTTTATGGCTGCCACCTTGAGAATTTGAAAGAGCTTGCTCCAATCAACATTGTCAAAAGCTTTCTATGCCTATAAATGCTAGAAGCGTAGGTTGCCTATAAATGCTAGAAGCGTAGGTTGGTCTTTCCTTAACTTAGGCTCTAAGATAAGTAGTAGGGTCAGTATAGGTTGCTGTTCCTACATTTCTACAGAAACCAAACTGATATCCTGAGGTCATCTTCTACCAGTTTTTCCATTCATCTGTTTGGCAACAGTGACTTATTAAATGCATAATTCGGTAATTTCCACCCCTGTCGCCAACTGCTTTCTGTGGAACTGGAATTATTATATTCTTCTCGAAGTCTGAGGGTATTTCGCCTGTCTCATACATCTTGCTCACCAGATGGTAGAGTTTTGTCATGGCTGGCTCACCCAAGAGTATCAGTAGTTCTAGTGGAATGTTGTATACACTCAGGGCCTCGTTTCAACTTTAGTGTTTCAGTGCGCTGTCGAATTCTTCATGCAGTATCGTATCTCCTATCTCTTCTTCATCTATGTCCTCTTCCATTTCATAATACTGCCATCGAGTACATCGCCATTGTGCGGAACCTCTATATACTCCTTCCACCTTCGTGCTTTCCCTTCTTTGCTTAGGGCTGGTTTTCCACCTGAGCCCTTCATATTCATACAGGTGGTTCTCTTTTCTCCAAAGGTCCTTTAATTTTTCTTTAGGTGGAACCTATCTTTCCCCTAGTGATTTATGCTTCTATATCCTTACAATATGTCCTCCAGTCACACACACTTAGCCATTCGCACTTCCTGTTGATCTCAATTTTGAGACGTTTGTATTCCTTTTTGTGTGCTTCATTTCCTGCATTTTTATATTTTCTCCTTTCATCAATTAAATTCAATCTCTCTCTTGTTACCCAAGGATTTCTACTAGATCTCGTCTTTTTACCTACTAGATCCTCTGCGCCCTTCACTATTTCATCTCTCAAAGCTACCCATGCTTCTTCTACTGTATTCCTTTCCCCTGTTTGTGTCAATTGTTTTCTAATGCTCTCTCTGAAACTCTGTACAGTGTCTGGTTCTTTCAGTTTATCTGGGTCCCATTTCATCATACCGTGGGCATATAAACGTGTACTACTGTGGCAGGTGTTCACTGTGCTGTCCATAGTAGCTTATCTGCATTCCCAATTTTTATTCATTGTTAAATCTACTCCTGCATTACCCCTACCTGATTTTGTATTGATAACCCTGTATTCACTTGATCAGAAGTCCAGTTTGTCCTGCCACTGACCCAATTAATTATCACTATATCTAATGTTAACCTATCCATATCCCTTTTTAAATTTTTTAGTCTACCTGCCCAATTAAGGGATCTGACATTCAACGCTCCAATCCCTAAACCCCAGTTTTCTTTCTCCTGGTAATGTCCTCCTGAGTAGTTCCTGAATGGAGATCGAAATGAGGGAATATTATACCTAAGTAATATTTTACCCAAGAGGATGCCATCATTTAACCGTACAGTAAAGCTACATGCCCTCAGGAAAACTTACGGCCTGTAGTTTCCTCTTGCTTTCAGCCATTTGCAGTGTGAGCACAGCAAGGCCGTTTTGGTTAAAAGCCCAGACCGTTGCCCCTGCAACTACTGAAAAGGCTGCTGCCCCTCTTCAGGAACCACATGTTTGTCTGGCCTCTCAACAGACACCCCTCCGTTGCGGTTGCACCTACAGTACAGTTACCTGTATCGCTGAGGCACACAAGCCTCCCCACCAATGGCAAGGTCCATGGTTCATGGTGGGGGAGGGGCAGTAGAGAGCTACATAATTACAATCACTGACAGTAGTCATTTAAAACAGAGCCAAGTGTCATGTGAAAGCACACACATTCAGTATTCTCAGGAAGTAAGAAGGGTTTAGTTCATTTCCAAGATAGAAATCAAATTTGATTTAAATAGTGTGCACACATGTAACATACACCGAATTTATTGATGTACTACAGTAATCTTGCTCTATAATTGTTTTCACAAACTGTTGCCATATATTTTATGAAAGTGCCCACATTCCCATAAACATTTTATTTCAGGGTATCTGCAAGTAGTTGTGCTGCATGAAAATAGCCATCTTCAGTCTCCTTAGATTTTGTTGGTGTGGAAGATCTGGGTATAGTACATCCTCCTGATTCCACATTGCTTGTGGTGGTGGTAGCTGTTCCATTGTTCAGAAACTCCGTGGCATTTCCCTCTGTAGGCTCTGCCGCACTATTTCACTATTGGCGGAAGCTGCTACAGCATCACTTTCATATCATGAGCTGCTATCTTTCTGAAATGTACAAAACAAGGATTTAGACATGGAAGGAGATCACTTAACTTCTTGTCAAAAACAAGGTAATTAGAGATAGACCACAAGCTCAGATTAGCAAAGGGTGCTGGAGGAAATACGGACATGCACTTTGAAAGGAACCATCCTGGCATTTCATTGAAGTGATTTAGGTCAATGACAGAATACCTAAATGAGGGTGCCTCAACATATGTTTGTATCACTGTCTTTCTGAATAGAATCGTATTGTGCTATCCACTGCTCCACCTCGTCCAGTATGATTTAGAATTAGTAGCCTGTTTGGTGTTCTGGGTAGTGTAGACAAAAATTAATTACTTGGTATCTGCATGTCAATAAATACCCACAGAAAGTTCTGATATCTGTGGCTCTAAAACTGAGCAGTAGATTTAGCAGTAGTACTAGCAGATGCAAAAATTGCATTTCTATAAATTATATTTAGGCCTAACCTAAAGTATCCAAACAGGAATGAACTAAGATATGGCTAAGTTAATTTGAATCGGGTAATCTGTACATTCTTGAAGCTGGAAATTATTGAAATCTTTGCTCAAACATACTGCCATCAATTAAAGGTTGTTTCACATAATAAGTCACAAAGTGACCTATGCAAATATGAAAACTTATCTGAGAAATACAGATAATGTGGCAGGAAAAGTGAAGAGTCATATGAAGTTTCGACTTTGACACAATAACTGCTGATTCACATAGCAAGGTTGGCTGAGGTTTCTGGATGAAGGTACTGTTGCCATCCTCACTATTTTTATGTAATGACACTTCCATCTTGAATTAAGATCACAAAATATCTCGTTTATGTGTTACATACAAGCGTGCTGTATAAACACACTCACTAATGGCAGGGGATCAGAATGCAAATTGACATATACTACACTTATTTCCAAAAGCTGCAAAGAATCCACAACCTGAATAGTACAAATATAACTGAAGAGTACATGCATGCTATTAACTTACAACAAATGCAAGGGCAAAAACTGTTTTAGTAAGTTAAACGTAGCAACTTATAAACTGGAATTACGTTCAATAGCTGTTAATGAAGTTGCCATGCTATTTAGATAAAAGTATTGCTCTTTTTAAAATTCAAGGTCTGATGTTAGCATACAGCCGGCGCAAACAGCTGAAAATGATTAGCAGCTAATTGTGCAAGTGCGAGAATTTATTCGGAGACTGCTGTAGGATATACTATCAAGAACTGTACGTGGGTTGTTCGTAATGCAACAGGTGAATGCTGAATCCTCACAGAATCTGTTCCACCTACACGTCTCGTACTATCTTCCCATTTGTGAAACTTTGCCGATTTATTCGGTAGCATAATTGAGGGTTTAAAACACACCTGTTTGTCCTTCCATGAGGAAGCCATTTTGCTAGGAAGTCCAAAGTTGGCAGTTTCGTAAGCTGAGATGCACTTCACTTTGCGGCGCTGGAGTTGTGGTGTATTTACCAAGGTAGTAAAGCTCTGTGTAAAGGGAAGTATGGCTGTGCTATTCCCCTGTGTTTGCCGCCATCTGCAGTTCAGGATTGGCTGAAACCGCATCACGTTTCATTAGCACCCCTTGTGGATCCCAAGTCTTACGTGGGACGTTTGTATTTCGAAGTTTTAGGTAGAATAATACCTCAGTGCTGTGCTTCTGGCTTTTTGTTTCGAGGCAAAAAGGGAGGAAAACGGTACAGAATTCCTTATGAAGGGAGAGATGAAACAAGAAGGTGAATATGGCTGATGAAAATCAGCAGAGCCAACTGGCAGCCCACAAGGAACTCTAGTCTGTGTCCGTAAAGTACAGTTTTTATTCATTAGTGCAAATCATCTCAAGGTTTAAGATTACCTGTGTAACAAACTTGCTGTACCTTGACTCACTTCGTGATCAGATTTGGTGCATCATTATACGCAGTTAGCCTCAAACTTGTCAACTTTGTTTTTAAAAGGTACGTCATTTGCAAGCCTATTTTTTTGGACAAACCGTAGTGAAATCTACATATTTCTAGTAAATCTGTAATGTACCGACTGCTACAAAGGCGTATTTTTTGTTGCACGAAAGATGTAATAAGTAAACGTTGTTTCTCATTTTGTAGTTAGTGTGTAGGCCCAACTGTTGAAGCTGGAAATTGCAGTTTTTGCATGGTTTAGTGTATGTTATTGCGTACTCCAAAAAATATGCCATTATGGCTATCTGTACTTCAATGCTACATTTTCTGTAAGTTTTGTGAAAATAATTGACGCGTTAAGGACGTGCTTCTTTAAAGTACCAATTACTTGCATTTAGTTGTGTAGGCTAACCGTTTCGACAACAATTGAAATAAATGACAAGAATAGCATAGTTGGATTGCAACGTGAGTCATAACAGTACAGTATATTATTCTTTTAATACAGCTTCTTGTGTACTCAGCAGTCTGGTGCAAATACTAGGTAGGCCTACAATATGTGCATCATACAATATTTGTTGTTACACAGGAAACCTAAATGTAATGAAAATTAAACTTGAATGAAGATACATTACCTAAAAGATGATAGTTATCTCATATAAAATGAAATTTTTCAATTAGTTTGCATTCAGAAGCTGAGAGATTGATACGTGTTAAAACGTTTGTCTATAGCTACTGTACCTAATTCATAGGCACTGAGCTTCACGTACCGTATGTAGTTACAAGTAGCATGTGCTCTGTTCTATTTATATCACAGATTTACATATGTTATATTACAAAATATAGTTATCATGTATAGTTTTGAAATTTTTATATTGCTTAAATAACAAAGTTGGTAATTAAATTGGCTGATGGTACTGTTTCTGTTTACCAGAATCACTTCACTCCAGACCAGTTTCAAACAAATTGAGCTGGTGGAGTGATAAAACTTAAACCAGATGCTGTGCCAACCAGTTTTGTTGATCGTAAGCTACCAGAGGGATGTAAAGCTCCTGCTGAGAGGAAACCTGTCGGCCTACTAGAGAAACGAACTGAGGATACCGGTAACTGGAAAATAACGTTCACAGCTTCAAAAGCTTTTTACATACGTAAAGCTGTCACTTGCTGCTGAATTATGACGCTCTGAAATTCTTGTGTGACAGCTAACAGATGACATTTGTTGTTTTGATCAGTAGGACGCACAGAATTCCCCTTTACAGCATTATGCTTGCAAACAGTATGCTCACTTCTATCATAGAAGTTGTTGTAGGAAATCCTTTGTCAATTAAGTACAATAAGCATATACTTTTTAAAGGTTGTTGTAAATACGGAGCTTAGAGTTTATTCTTTTGAAGTTATATTTCATACTATCATTTTAACCCTCAGTTGTGTACAGAAGTAGACTCAAACATTTCATTTATAACAGCTGCATATTTTTCAAACTGGCATATCCAGGGTCTGTTGAGGTTGAGAATAAAATACTTTGTCACAAATTAATTTAGCAAACAGGACCACATCTCTTACATACACACTCCACTTCTATTGCTATCTGGTGAAATAAACAGTGATGTCTTTTCTCATACCTTTCAGCTATATTGTTTCTACTGTTAGTCATTGGATACTGTATATACAGTATTCTAATTTACAGTTAAACATTATGCCTAAGTGAGAAAATTGATGCTTTGATTTGTTACCACAGCTGTTTAAATTTTACGTCAAAGTGTATGGCTTTTCCTTACCATTTATGTTTTTTAAACACTGTATACAGAGCTTTGCATTTGTTGCCAATACGTGGCACAACAGGTACTACGATGTGTAATGTTGTGGTTAGTTTTGTTCCTGATTAAATAATCTTTTATTGTAAATAATATTCACTTGCACTTAACTGTAATCCACATTAAAACCCACATCAGAAGTACCCCTGGCCTCACAGCTCTTACAATTTTAAGTATTCAGGCCTCACATGCTCTGTTATTATTGAACTTGGTATAGTGAAGGTCTGTTGAATTCCATTGCTGTCGGATTTCTGTGTTGCTAAGCAAACAGCTAAGGATTTTTGTAAACACTGTGGTAGTGTTTGTTGGGAATTAAATATAATTGGTCACCTATAATTTCACTTCATATATGGGATTACTTTCCCATTTCATAGAGTCACTCATATTGTTGTAGATTTGCCTCTGTCCCTTGAAACTAAGATTTTTGCATCTTACGAATCTTTAAATCACATACCACAGCCTACTGAGAAACAATTTCTGGCCGCTTGACAACATATTATAGTATTAAATGCTTTTTATTTTTGACGATTGTAATATTGCAAATTTGTGTTCCAGAGGTTAGAGAGCCTTCAAATGTGACCAATGACATCAGTCCTGCGGAGAACTTGGACACTACAGAAGATGATGTCCCCACCGTGAAGAACCTAGTACAACAGCTTCAGGCTGGAATTGAAGCTTTAGAGGGAAAACTCAACCTCTCTCAGAAAGAGAAATGAGAGTGTGTTTAGAAAAAGACAACCTCCTTGCCAGTCTGCATGGTTTATTTGGTACAGATTGGTTTGCAGTATTAACAAAGGGGACATGTAGAGGTAGCAAATGGTCAGTGGAAACACTGCAGAAGTGGCTAAAAATTAGACTAGCTTGTGGTGGTATGGGGAACAAACCCCTGTCTTGTGTTACGCGAATGCACGTCGGAGCACTTAGTTGCATTGTTTTTATGGCCCACAAAGAATGTTAGTAATTTGTACAGATAAAAGGAATATACTGTTAGATAATAATTTGTACAAAGGTTTCCCTACATGAATTGTGAGGCAATACTGACCTTACGACTTATCTTAGAAGAAAGATTAAGGAAAGGTAAACCTACATTTCTAGCATTTGTAGACTTAGAGAAAGCTTTGGACTATGTTGAGTGGAATACTCTTTCAAATTCTAAAGGTGGCAGGGGTAAAAGACAGGGAGTGAAAGGCTATTTACAATTTGTACAGAAACCAGATGGCAGTTATGAGTCGAGGGGTGTGAAAGGAAAGCAGTGGTTGGGAAGGGAGTGAGACAGGGTTGTAGCCTCTCCCCGATGTTATTCAATCTGTATATTGAGCAAGCAGTCAAGGAAACAAAAGAAAAATGCGGAGTAGGTATTACAATCCATGGAGGTTCGCTGATGACATTGTAATTCTGTCAGAGACAGCAAAGGCCTTGGAAGAGAAGATGAGCGGAATGGACAGTGTCTTGAAAGGAGGATATAAGATGAACATGAACAAAAGCAAAACGAGGATAATGGAATGTAGTCGAATTAAGTCGTGTGATGCTGAGGGTATTAGATTACGAAAAGAAACACTTAAAGTAGTAAAGGAGTTTTGCTATTTGGGGAACAAATAACTGATGATGGTCGAAGTAGAGAGGATATAAAATGTAGACTAGCAATGGCAAGGAAAACGTTTCTGAAGAAGAGAAATTTGTTAATATCGAGTATAGATTTAAGTGTCAGGAAATCGTTTCTGAGAGTATTTGTATGGAGTGTAGCCATGTATGGAAGTGACACATGGACGATAAATAGTTTGGACAAGAAGAGAATAGAAGCTTTCGAAATGTGGTGCTACAGAAGAATGCTGAAGATTAGATGGGTAGATCATGTAACTAATGAGGAGGTATTGTATAGAATTGGGGAGAAGAGGCGTTTATGCCACAACTTGACAAGAAGAAGGGACCAGTTGGTAGGACATGTTCTGAGGCATCAAGGGATCACAAGTCTAGCATTGGAGGGCAGCGTGGAGGGTAAAAATCATAGAGGGAGACCAAGAGATGAATACACTAATCAGATTCGGAGGGATGTAGGTTGCAGTAGTTACTGGGAGATGAAGAAGCTTGCACAGGATAGAGTAGCATGGAGAGCTGCATCAAACCAGTCTCAGGACTGAAGACCACAACAACAACAACAACATGAATCTCTGTATCCCCAGCGATGCATGGTCCTGATTGCTCTTTTATTCAGTGTTAGGATTCTGTTCATGTGTCTATCAGCAGCACATCCCCATACCTCAATTCCGTAATTAATATATACAAATATTGTCCCATAATAAGCAGTATTTAATGTTCAGAGCCTAATATTAATAGTTTGCTAATTAAGTGCAGTGAACTGCTGATTTTATTGCATACAATATTGATATGGTCTACCCATCTAAGATTTACGTCTAGGTATATCCCCAAAAATTTACATTTGTCAGTGTCTACTTTTTTGATGCCACTTATATTATCAATACAGATTTGGTATGAATTACCAAGTTCAAATGGTAATAGCTGGGATTTGCTAATATTGACTTATAGACCTTGATCGTGGAAGTAAGTAGTTATTTGACTTAAGCCGTCAGTTGCAGCCAATGTCAAGTCATTAGTTTGTTTGCAAGAGAACAAAAGTGAGGTATCATCTGCATAACTTACTAATTGGGAGTACAGAGGTGCCTCTAATCTACACCAGGAAAAGGAAAGGGCCCAATACGTAGCCCTGAGATAACACTTTGTTTTGCTGTTTCATAGCTGGATTGGAAATGTTTGATCTGATCATTAATTTCATAACGCAGTTTTGTACACAGCTTACGATTGGTTAGATATGTGATCAGTAGTTGTATGGATGTGGCATTTATATTGTAAGTTTCCAGTTTGCTTAGTAGTAGCTCATGGTTCACTGAGTGAAATGCTTTCATAAGGTCTAGAAATATCCCTGCTGTCTGCATTCCCTCATTCTGGGCATCATACACCTTGTGGAGAAATTTGGTAATTGCTGTAATGCTTCCTGAAGTCGTGCTGTGTTTCTGCTAGTAAATTATTCTTTGTGAAATAATCAGTGAGTCGTGCCAACAAAACAATTTCAAATATTTTACCAAAAATTGGTATTAGTGATATGGGCCTGAAGTTTGATAGCTCTTCTTTCGATCCTTTTTTATGCACGGGTTTAACTGTACTTTTCTTCAATAAATTTGGAAATGTCTGCTCCCTGATACTACTGTTGATGATATGGGTTATTATTCCAACTTTATTCTACACTCACTAACTTGAAAAGCAGTTTCCAGCTTAGGGTAAGGCTTTGCCATTGGAATCAAACCTTTGTTATTAAATGGATTTACAGCTGTAGATATACAATATACATTAAATGTATTGCAGATTTTATCTGGATCATTAATATAGTTTCCTTCATGTAGGATTCTGTCAATTTGAGCATCTAACTTGGGGGCAGCTTTGCGATATCTATTTATTAAATTTCATGAAGTCTTCCCTATATTTGTGGACTGAGCTATTTCCTTATCTAGGATATGTTTTCCTACATTTGAGAGCTGTTCCCAAAATTGTTTTTTAGCTTGATTGTACTTATCCTTAAATATTTGCAATTTAGTTGACTTATGTAGCACACTCAGTATTTTGCCTGAGGTTAATCATGTAAGCTGGAAGAGTCAATCTGCTGTTTTTTACATTTTGGTTGTGAGTTACTACTTTCTTAATTTCTTACACTGGGCAGCAAAAATTAAGATGCTGAAAACAACATCATAAAATTTGTCCCATTTGTATTCGGACCCTTTTTGCTGAGGAACTAGTTGCCATTCCTCAGATGCTAGTTTACTTTTAAGAACATTAATGTTTTTCTCTTTAAGCATTCTTTTATGTACTACGTCCTGAGTCTTTTCTTGGCTGCTTGTGTGTTCTACTACGTCCTGAGTCTTTTCTTGGATGCTTGTGTGTTCATAGGTTACAAATTAACATCTGAGTAGTGGAAGTCCACATTCCAGCATCTAATACTAAGTATTATGTAGTCTATTCTTCTAGAAGGAGACTGAGTTACTCTTGTATCCGAGTTTACTGCATTCATAAGGTTATAGGAGTTAAGGGTATCTGTTAGCCTCCTGTTACGGTTATTGCCTCTGTATTAAAGTCACCAAGTATTGTTACCTTGTTTGGGTCAGTGTCCCACTATTCTACTAAAAATATATATGAAACGCCCTACCTCTGATTTTGGTGGACGATAAATCTCAATAATTTTCAGTTTCACTGTGCCCTTTCCGCAACCTTTGATATGTAGTTCAACGCCGGCCGAAGTGGCTGTGCGGTTAAAGGCGCTGCAGTCTGGAACCGCAAGACCGCTACGGTCGCAGGTTCGAATCCTGCCTCGGGCATGGATGTTTGTGATGTCCTTAGGTTAGTTAGGTTTAACTAGTTCTAAGTTCTAGGGGACTAATGATCTCAGCAGTTGAGTCCCATAGTGCTCAGAGCCATTTGAACCATTTTTTTTGTAGTTCAACGACTGTCACTTCAATCAAGCCTTCATTATTAATTTATTTACTTTGAGCTGCTCTGTAACAAATACTGCTACACCTCCACCTTTATGATGCTGTCTACAGTAGCTATTTCCTAGGAAATAGCCATCTAGTTTAAAGTAAATAATTTCCTCAGATTTCAGACCATGCTCGGTTAACACAACTACATGAGGTGAATGATCATTTACAAAAGTCTGCAAAACATTGAGTTTATTTCTAAGATATTGTATATTTAAGTGCATGAGCCTTAATGGTACTTTCAGTTTGTCACTCTGAATTTCCCCCTGTTCTCGATAGTTTATATTGGGCCAAATCCGGTTGGAGTTGGTCCTTTCCACTAGATTCACTGCGTGTTGGGATTTAGCGCGATAGTCCGTCTGTTTTCACAGCTGTTTTAATGAATTATTACGTCAACAGCTTTGTTTATGTCTGATTCAAGTCTCTTTTTACCAGTTAGATTTAAATGTTGACCATGTGTTGTGAAACTAGTGTTTTTGTATCTGTTGACATCAAGAAGTCTTACATTTTTAAACTTGGAGCAGAGATGTTATAATTTTTGATTTGTTCGTCAAATTTCATTATGTACACAGCACCAGTCCGCCAGATCAAATCTCAGAGTTAAATTTCCTACTATCACATTTGTAGTCGACAGCAACTGAAGGATAATGATCAGATTTCTTATAAATGCACTGGTCTCATAGCAGTAACATTGTTTGATCCTGCTATGAGAACAACACAGTCACTTTTAGTGGAACTGGCAGATTCTTTTTGTATATATTGCTGATTACATTTCTGAATTTTGCTCCAGGCCTAACAACAGCTGACGCAGAGTTTGATACAAAGTTTGAAACGTTGCGTGCATGGCTGTCTTCAAATATTTTTAATTTGAATCCATGATGTATTTGTTTTTACATGGCTGAAGAATTGTTCTTTGGAGATTTCGTGTTTGTTTTTGTGATTTTTAACACTGTAAAGCTGTCTTCAACATTGTCAGACACAAGCTTTTTTTTTGTTCTGGTTTTGAATATTTATGAAATGTTGGTGCTCGTCTGCTATTCTTACACTATTTTTACGTGAATTATCCTGTTCTATTTTTTTTGGCTGCAGCACATTTCTTGGGTACACATGATTTAACAGTTACAGTACATTTGTTTTCATTTACTTTTAAATTATTGCTGCTCCCCAGGATTTTGCATTTGTGTTCTAAAGCAGCACACTTTATTTGTAGGGCTTCAATATCACATTGCAACATTTCAATTATTGAATCCTTGTCTCTGATGATGTTTGTATACTTCTTTTCACACGTTTCTGTTACACACACATCACACGACCACAAGTAGTCCACAGTTATTAATTTTACGCTTATTTTGCAACAGTTTTCATGAAACTACCCCGAAAGTCAAGCTTGATCTCCTGCTACCAGATGACGGATGAGAGTAGTATCATTCCATCATTGGAATATGATTGAAGCATTAGTTGTTATGCTGGGTGGTATTACCTGAAAATGGAAACAAAGAATATGTTGCCATTACACAGGCCATCATCTTCCAGTTCTCATGTCAAAAGCATCACTATAAGCATTTAGTGAATCTGAGTCACTCGGTATCAATGTTCGCTACGTCATGTCAGATACAGGAGGGCAAAATCAAGCTGTATGGTGAGAATTTGGAATTGTTATTGTTAGGTTTTGAAAATCAGTCAAATTTTGCCAGTGTCCTTGTGGTGATAACAGGAAGCTATTTTCGCCAGAGATACACCACACATTTTGAAAATATGAGGAACCACTTAGTCAGTGAGCAGTCAGTCTTCCTTTCACAAAATGTTGTCAGGGAACAATATCTACCTTGTAATGAGGTACATATAAATCGTGTAAAGCAGTCGCTTGAGATAGACAATGGTTGAAGTCTTAAACTGGCTCCACAACTGCGTGAGAGGTGTTTGATGCCAAACCTTTATGATAAAATGAAAGTTGGTTTGGCTACTGCCCTAATTATCAGCCAGACTGCAGCAGCCATTGAGTATGGTGTCAGGACAGAGAAACTGCAGAAAAATGCTTTAACCACAGCACGGTTTCTAAAGCACGTTCATAAGTAGTTTCGCCTCATGACATGTAGAGCTCCAGTTATGGCTCCGAGTCGTTCTGATGAACAAACATACAGTGAGGCTTTCTGTCATCTTAAGGACACCCTGTGTTTATTTTGGAATTGCAGGACAAATTCCTGAATGAGAAGAATTTGAAATTTGCTCTAACAATTAGATTTGCACAAGATGCCTTAGAAAATCTGTTTTCAATGGTCCGTTTCAAAAATTCAGAATTAGCGCGGTGAGAACTGAAAACAGCACTGATGGTTATTACTCTTTCTTAATTCTTTACTTCTACCACTGATAATGAAAATTAAGACAGTAGTTTCCTGGCAGAATTAGTGGGCTAATCTGTAAGTGAAGATGGGGATAATTGTGCCGAGGAAGTTGACGAGCCACTTGTAACATGGTGTTTGATGATGAGCACCAGTCTCTCTACTATTTATGTTGTCACAATGTTAGGCAAGCTATGAAGCGCCATGCGCTTTGGAAATTTTGCGAGGAGAGCCTAATCACATCTAAAGAAAATTCCTGTACGTGTGTGAACATGCTTTTACATCTGAAGTCCTTTACAGATACCTCAGTTATTCAGCCATCAAGTGTGAAATTACTCACAGGTGAATTTTTGCTCTCTGATATAGCCACTTCTGTGTTTGCATCAGTGGAGGAGAAAGTAGTTTTCCCAGCCAACCACTTTATACAGAAGAAAATAATTCACTTTGTTGGCAACAAGAGTACATATGCTTCTGAATGAGGAAAATAAAAGATACCAGGGTGTAGTGACACAGGGCAGTAGAAGCATGGCCATGAGAAAATTATTGCAGAATCTGTGACTTCCAAAATTATGTTTTAGTAAATAATTTGGAAAATTGACATTCAAACTTCTGTAGGTTATCTTTAATATATTGAGGCACAAAATCTGTGGTAACATTTTCTCTTTAAATAATCTCATTTTTGTTTGACTTAGAGATTTTTATAAAATTTTTGTTCCATGTTTCTTTCTGAGTGTGTAATGTTATTGTTATCTCATGTAATATTTGTTACATTTTGCAAGCAGACTCTGTCCCTGTCAAGGGTTAAGAATGATACATAGATAAATAAAAACTTCATCCTTCAACCTGTGTACGTATTTGGCATTTGTGCTGTACCATCCCTTTGTTTCTTCCTTATGCTTCATTTGCTTTCTTTAATTTCTTTCTCTTGATTTTAATAGGCTTTTATACATACAGTGTATCTACATTTTATGTAATATTGTAGAGAGGGAAAAAGTATAAATACTTCCAGGAAGAAATTAGCTTGTACTCCATACTCTTTCCTAGCCCAGAATGAAATAGCACGTACAAAATCTGGTGATGGTTCACAGGTAGGCCACCCTTTTTGAAGAATACTTGTTTCGAAACATGGTGAAATTTGAAGGTTATTTCATGTAAATGTCATGTACATTTTGTATTGTAACTGCTATTTTTATTTCTCTTCATAATCTGACAATTTATGTTGAAATCACGAATGTGTGAGCGGAAATGCAGTCAACTGTGGTACATGCTGTAGTTAAAGTTACTGAATGCTTCTGATAGTGAAAATAGACAAGTTAACCTATTGCTGTAATATTTTAATATTTATACTGATAAAGTTACACTGCCATTCTGGTTAAGTTTAGCTTAGTCTTAGACAACACTTATTTTATCTACATGGAATTCCGTGGGTAACTTTTTAGCCATCAAAAAAGTAAATCGGTGGTTAGTAAGTAGTTTAAACAAATTGTTCTAGTTCAGTAATGCAGGTTTCCTTTGAAATTTAAAGATATTTGTATAGACCTGTTATTAACAGTTTTAATTTAAGTGAATATAAATGTAAAAATAAGATTTCTTCAGGATATTTTTAACAACATGTATTACAAATAATAGTGCAGAGATTGTCTTCAGAGTAGAACAACACTATTCAGCAATACTATATAGTAAATACATTCCCTCAAACATTTTCAGATACTTAGTGTAGATGTTCACTTCTGTTATGGACCATTCCCCTTTCTGTTACAGTTATTGGGTGAGATTTATCTTTTCTATTGATAAACTGTCTTTACACTACAAAACTCCATCTTAGCCTTCAGGTCCAAAACCTGTTTCTTTTTTCCTTTCTTGGTCCTGTAAATGCAACTTATTTAAAAAAAACTTGTTTTATATATCTGCTGCAGTGACTTTTCCAGCATATGATTTACCCTCATATAGTGTAATGACAACCATTTATTTGAAAACCATATTCAAAAACTAATTTAAATTTGGTGACAAAGTCCCCCAGCAAACTTGTTCCCATGTTCATTATTGGTAGTGTAGAAATGATGTTCACACGTTCCCATGATCGTGAGCATGCAACTGCTGTTTACACCTAATTCAGCTAATTTCAGTCTACTATCAGGAGCATTATTTTAATTTCAGTGTCTGACCACTGCAGCAAAAGTCCTTATACATTTGCTTGTTTTTGGGTTTATCTTTGTCACAATGGGAAAGGTTGCAGGAACTTGACTTAATGATTCAGTTAAATTTATTTATTTATTGCCTTTTGTCTTTCTACATTTCTGTTACTTAGTTTCCAGTCCATTCGAACAGCAAAAAAAAGTCAGAAGAGCTAATAGGATGGTTTGATTGTAATTTAATCACAAAATAGAAATTTTAGAGATAAAACTGACACTGTTAAAGCATAAAACGAGAAATAGTGAGTGGTGCCATAGAAAGTTATCATGACTGGTAAAAAAAAAGACCCTATTGACCGTAAAGTAGGGTTTAAACTCATATTTAGGATGCTCATAATAATAAATTGTACTTTGTTCAAGACAATATAATATACAAAAAGTAAATTTATGCACTACACAAGTATTGAATCTATGACCTTTTATTTAGCAACGATTGTTTCCAGGAGACTATTATTACAATTACCACCTGGTTGCTAAAAAGAATTTATTAAGACAAATACAGTTATTACTGTTTCCTACATACTCATTTTGATCGTAGACCTTGTTTTGTTTGAACACATTTTAAAAATATTGTATTCTTAATCATTTTTCTAATGTCATAGGACAATTGCACACAAAATTTTATAGCATACATCTGACAAAAATAAAAGGAATGTGTAATCATATAGGCATGTTTATCAGTTCTATTTACTAACGTACCATGCATAAATATTTGAATCCAATGCTTTATTTTGTATTAAAAAAAGACATTGGTCGTATTTTCGTAGTACCAAGGAGCAGGAACAAGAAGTCGATATAGAGCTTTACATTAGCGATAGATTTTTCCTTGCACTTGGAAAGTATTGGTTCCCCTGACACCTATGAGTATTTGATAATAATAATAATGATTTTACTGTCTTTAGGCCATTACAGCAATTGACAATGCCAAATGAAGATACAATTTATAATACAGTGTGATAAGGTATTGACTATTGAAATATTTTAGCTTATATTACAATAAATGTACAGTGGGTCATCTGTTAGATTACTGCAGTTTACAGTTGAAGAATTCATTGATATCATAGAACAGGTGGGCAATAAACCATTCATGCAGTCTTTCTTTCAATGTATGTTCAGCAAGATCCTGTATAGCATGTGGCAGCTTATTAAATAGTTTGTGCCCTGTGACTTCATAGCTATTTATTGATTTTGATAATCTGTGATAAGCCGTGTATATGTGCTTGATGCTTATTGTGTTGTAGCAATATACATTTTCTCTACGTTCCACGTCTTGTAGGTTCTTCTTTGTAAAGATTAAGACGTTGTGTATATATGTATAGAGGTTTATTACTGTCATAATTTCTGGTTAGTAAATAAGGGTTTGCAGTGAGCCCTATGTGAAGAATTTGTAATTATCCTAATGGCTTTCTTCTGCAATAATAGGCTGTCATGTATATGACTACAGTTACCTCACAAGATAATGCCATAGGATATTATACTTTGGGAAAATGCAAATTAAGATAATCTGATGTATGTTTCAGGTACACAATTTCTGAATTGTCTTAATAAATAAATTACTCTAGATAGTTTACTACTAATATAATTTACATGTTGGCCCCAGGTTAACTTTTTGTCTAAATAAACTCCCAGGAATTTAACAGAACTAGGGTCATCAGATAGTGGCTCGTCTCTTAGAGTGAAGATTATCTGCTGCGTTTTACTTCCATTTAGCAGGAAACCATTTGCTCTGAACCAATATGCTGCGTGAGCGAGTGTATTTTCAACACAGGTTTTAAGATTGTTACTGATATGAAGAAAAGTCATATCATTTGCATACAATACAGTGGTGGATCTAATAAACGAGGGGAGGTCATTGATCATTATCAGAAACAGGAAGGGGCCCAGTACAGATCCCTGGGGCACACCTACTTTAACATATTCTATGTTTGACATTTCCTTACCAACACAAACTACCTGTTTACAGTTGTTGAGATAAGCTTTTAATAGTCTGAGGCAGTTTCCTTTGATGCCGTAGAATTATAGTTTCTGTAGTAGGGGCGTGTGCTCGACACAGTCGAAGGCCTCGCTTAGGTCACAGAATGAGACCTGAGCAAAGCCTTTGTTCTCAAAAACTTTGAGAATGTAACTGACTACCGTGTCGATTGCGTCGATGGTCGACAGATTCTTCCTAAACCCGTATTGTGTAGCATTAATTATTCCCAGATTCTCAAAGTGAGATGATAATTGTTGGTACATCATGCATTCTATTACCTTGGAGAATGCGGGTACTATTCAAATAGGCCTGTAACTAGATGGAGAGTCTTTATCTCCCTTTTTGTATACAGGGACGATCCTAGACAGTTTTAACTCATCAGGAAATATCCCTCAAGTAAGTACTTGTTTATGCAATGGTTAAAGGATACAGAATGCAATCATACATTTTTTTTAGCAGGTTGCAAATGCCATATATATATCTAAGCCATCAGATGATTTCAGTTGTTTTATGACCCCTTGTACAAATCTCGGCGATACTTCAGAGTAGGTTAGTGTGCTTGTATTTAGTGACTGTCCACCCCAATTTTGGGAGAGTAACTCTGATGGACTAGTGTCTGGTTTGATAATTGTGTCTCCTATTTCTTTCACTGAATTAATGAGAAACTCATTGAGTGTTTGAGGTGGAATTTTGTCTTTTTTAGTATATGTGGCAGCACTGTTAATTACTTTCCAAGTGGTTTTGCATTTACTGGTGGAATTATGTATGCTGTTGGCATTGTAGGTTTTTTTGGCTTGCAGGATGGCTTTTTTGTATTCGTTCCTACATTCCACATAGGCTGATTTGGCATAGCCAGACTTCATACTACTGAATATGTTGCACAGTAACAAAACTTGTTTCTTTAGATCTGTCAACTGTTTAGTTTACCATGTAATTTGTCTGTTTTGAGATCTGGATTTGTGGCTGCTGTCCATTTTCTTTATGGAAATACTATGGTTAATTAGCGTCAAGAATGCATTAAAAGGATCTAGCAAATATTATTTTGGCTGGCAGTTCATTACTTGACACTACAATGGCCAAACCAGTCTCTGTCTGCAAGGGAATTACGAAATGTGTTAATTTTATCCTCAGTTACGGGTCTGGTATTCACAACTGTTGGGACAGGTCTGTTTGCATTGCTCCTATTGAGGGGAATTTTACTTGCATAATTTAGAGATACGGAGTCATGGTCAGAGAATGGGAACACTACAACTTCGCATGTGTTTTCAGTGATCTTAAAGTTTACAAAGGTATTTAAACATGCTTTGTTTCTTGTGGGCCTGTTACTGATGTGATGTAAATTGTATTGTCTTCGTAAGTTTTCCAGATCTGCGACACTACCCTTACATTTAGTAACATCAAAATCAGCATTCAAATCGCCTCCTATTGCAATATCATAGTGTAGCCATTTAATATTACTTAATTCACTCAGTAGCATGTCCATTTTTTCTAAAAAATATGTTAATGCTTCCCTTTGGTGATCTGTGCATGGATACTACTATTAGCTTATGACTATTAATGATTATACCCGTAACTTCAAAGTGCTGTTCATCACACAAGGAATTTAGGTCTGGTTTGGTTATTGTACAATTGAGTGACTGGTTGGAATAAATTGCCACACCACCTCTAATGTGCTCTATCCTACAGTAGCTATTTACTATACTAAAATTGTCAAATTTGGTAACTGCAAGTTCATTCTCATTAGTCCAGTGTTCACTCAGACAAAAAATATCAAACTGGTTATCAAGACCAACCTCATTTATGATAAGTTCTTTATCTTTCAGTCCTTGAATGTTAAGATAACCTATTTTAAGATCCACACTCCTATTGCTTACACACTGAACACTATGGCGATTGGTTTTCAAACCTTTTACAAGGCTTATCTTTTGGATTTCTGCCTCTTGTTGCCTTTTACTAAAAAATTTTGTTCACTTGGAGTGGTAGCACATCTACTGTTGTATGCCTACCTCTTCCCTCCTTGTGGTGATATTGTAGATGAGGCTGCTACTATAGGAATGGATGGAACTGCTGTTATGGTGTGTGGAGGAACTGTTGTGGAATCTGGTGACTGAGGAGATAAGGTTGTTGCTTCTTCTTCTTCTGCTGCTGTTGAATCTTGCAGATGAAGTGTAGTAGGTACTGCTTGATTGATTGATTTTTATCGTTGTAGAGACCTCAGAGATCAACTGAGGCATTGCAAAATCAATATTACACAGTCTAAATGTTACACAAATAATTACAAAAACAAGAAAAATATTACACAAATAATTTTGGTACCTTCACACAAATACAAAACAGAGAAACTTCTGGAACAAATCGATATTGCATAATAAATGTAGCCAATTACAGACTTACTCATATATAGAAGCATATAAAAACTGATCACAAAGTGTAGTCATACCATATTCTTTGCCTCCCTTAAATATTCATCAGTTTCATAAATGCTGAGCTCAAGAAGAAATTCTTTTACTTTTTTTTTGAATTGTTGAATTGGAAGATCCCTGATATGTTGGGGTATGGCATTAAAAATTTTTATGGACTTTTATAAGAAGCACTTTTGTGTTTTTTTTATAGTTACATCAGTAAGAAACTAGGTCCTGCTTGTTTCTTGTGTTATAATTATGTCTCATGTCATACTGTCGATAACTCGGATAGTTTTCCTTAATATGCATTACACACTGTAGCACAAATATTGACGGCAGGGTCATAATCAGTAATTTTTTAAAGCTTAGCCTACAGTGAACTCTGGGTGCCAAGCTACATATCAGTCTTATTGCCTTCTTTTGTAGTTTGAAGACAGTAGCTGCCATGCTTTGATGTCCCCACAGTATTGTACCATAGGAAATGTGACTGTGTATTAAAGCAAAATAAACCACTTTAAGTACTGGCACGTTTATACAAAGACACAGCTTTCTTAGAGCAAATATTCCTTTGCAAATGCTGCTTCCCACATTTTCTATATGGCTACCCCAGGATAATTTTGATTCAATTGAGATTCCAAGGAAATTAACATCATTTGAGCTCTGCTCAAGTTCAGTGTTATTATTCCACGATACATACAGGTATTGTATTTTTTTTTTTTTTCTGTTGACACAAAGGGGATTAGCTTTACACCAATTTTCAACTTTGACAGTGCACTGGTCTGCTTCATATTTCACCTTCTGGGCTGTTTCTGCAGTTACCTGCTGCAGTGTTTGTTATGTGTGTAGGCACAATTGCTGCTTCCGCCTCTACTGCTGCTATAGAAGTAACCATTTCTTCAGGCTCTGCTTGCGTCAAGCAAGGAACTGGAAGAGCAGCAATTACTTCTTGGTTGCAAAAAATGCAAGCCTTTGAGTATTGCCTGTTTGCTTTTATGATTTCCACGTTCACACAGGACCATTCCGAAAGGTCATGCCTATGTGGAATTCTGACTACAAAAACTGATTTCTCTCCTGTTGAATTTAGTATTGCCTTAAGGTTTCGTGTTGCACTGTGGAGATCGTTTTTATATACATTACTGGCTCCAGCTATGAGGACAATATGACGATCATTTTCAGTTTCTATTGAGTTCTTGGACGGGTGCACCTGGTTTGACATGACTAGTTGCTTTTATACAATGACTGTAACGTATTTTTGCAATTTCAGGTCCATAGCTATCAGAGAATATTTTCACTTTGAGTTTGTCTTCACGTTTATTGCGGAAGTTTCTGCTCAGGTGCTTGTCACTATATAGATTCGGCGAGTTGTCGTCGTCGTCGCCACAGTTTTCGGTGGCCTAATTTAATGTTAATTACGAAAAGAGGTGTTGAAACTCGATACCACAACAAGAACTGCGAACTCTGTTTTCGATATTAATAAAGGATAGCAGGGGGAAAACTGTTTCATGCTCGCCACAACAAACACTTATCGACTCATTTACCTTGAATTTGTCGCTAAATATCTGACATGCTTCATTTGAAGCTACTAACCAGTTTTAGCAGTACAACAGACGGCTGAGTGCACTTGTTTAATATACACGGCTAAATGTGCTGCAGAAGTCACTGTATCACCAGGGCCATACTTTCACTATGCAAAGCCTTATGCTTTGCACGCTCGCGCATGCCATCTGTCGGCGGCAGTCCGTACTATGTGAGGCCGGCTACTCTGACACACAGGCTGGTGCATCACTGTTAGCATTCAACCGCGATTCTTATACATATGTTTTAACAACGCGTTTCAAGAGACAATGCTCTCATCATCAGGTTGTAAAATCTATGTCATGAAATTTAACGGACTAAAAAGACAAAATACCATCACAAATAGTTGGGAAGTCCATAGAGTAAAACAGAATTAAAAGTATATTGGGCTGTGGGTCCTCGTCTTCCATTTAAGTTGTTGACACAAGTCAATGGCCGTCCCATAGCTACCTGATATGCAGTCGCACTGCGCCGGCTCGGGAGCTATTGTGGGCTGCCGTGCCGCTCTCTCTCTCTACAATACGAGCAGGTGGAGGAGTTAGAATCGCCTCCATTACACCACCTGCCGTCTTCTGGTAGCCTGGATTTCCAAAACTGAGAGCAATGGACAGGCTGACGCCGTACACAAAGAAGAAGATTGTCATAGCGCTACTGGGAGTGAGGGAAGACTAATCCCGAACCAGTTGGTACGAAAGCATATATTCGTGTCATTTAACTAGCACTTTTCGTCATAATTCACGAGATCCACTGGGTGAGACGAAACGCGGGAAGTATTTTGACGTGAAGCACCCTGCTTTGGATGGCAGCATTGTGCTACTTACACTTGATCCACATAAAGCTGCAATCTAAAACAAAGATTGAAAGATGCTTGTAACTCGATACAAAAAGCTAAACTAACATGCAAAGAGCAAGTGGATTAAGTTGCAAGTTGGACAGAGAAGAAAAATAAACAGGAAAGTAAAAGTAACCTGGGTTGCACTACAGTAAACTCGATACAGGCTTTCCAAAATTGTTTGTGACTTGTTCGAAAGGCAAAGACTAGAAATACAACCAGATTTGACTTTAAGCAACGACATATGCCGGTGATCTTAAAAATGCAATTCTTGTAGAGGAGATGCTTGTTGGTGGTTACTGGAGAGGATGGGGGTATACTGAGTTGCGGCAACCCCACAGCGTGCTGGCACACGTAAATACCAGCTGTGATGGACATGGGTTGTAAGCTGAAGGCAACCATATGCTATACCGTCACAGCGCCTCATTGTAACCAGCTTTCAGGCACTGAATATTTAATCCGTACCCTCCAAAAATTGATATGTTCTGAACTACAATGCATGTACACTTATGTCACTTTACAATTGGCAGGTACAAATCTAAATAAAACCTTGCCAGAAAAGCTTACGAGTACGACTTCAATTCTTCACAGATAATCAAAAGAGATGGGTACTTATTGCTATTTTATTAGCATACTAGATATAAATTATTGATGTAGCTGCGGAGATGTTTGTTACATGCAATATTATGGTGCTAAAATTGCCAATGCGAACTGAAATAAAAAAAAACATTGGAGTATTGCGGTGTTCCTCGGTGTTGCCAACAGATGGCAGCTCGAGACGCTGCCTCAGAACTTATGGCGATCATTTAATCCCCGTCACTTATCGCCGTCCTCAGTTCGTGATTGGCCGAAAACGAGTCGTTTTGGCGGTTGTTTGTATTTCGTCATTATTGGAAGTGGCAAGTCCTAATTATTTGAGTCGCACTATTAACCTTTTTGTCTATGACGCGAAAAAGTGTTCTGCTAGCAATACATTGTAGATTCGTTCACCGCGGAACTATTGTGTGTTTACGAAAGTGTAAATGCCCTAAGTGTAAGAAAATGATGTTAGCTGTAATGCGTTTGCATTAAGGCATTTCTTTCATATGTAATATGTAATGGACCCCCTTGCGTTTTTCGTAGTTAGTGCAATTTACGTACATTATATGGGTAGAAATAGTCGTTGAGGTCACGTCCTGTATTTAATGTCAATTTTCCGATTTTACCACATATGTTTTTTGACAAAAATGTTTTAAATGCGGTGCGAAGCACAACATTAGGCTACAGCTCAGAATAGTCTACTACTCCTACTACCACTATTGTATATATTTCGTTTTGGTGAGAGGGGCGGGAGTAACATCACTGTAGCTCACATGCTGAAAGTGCTGCCTCGTTACTTGCAGACTGTATTGGAGCCCACTAGTGATACAGTGTATCATGCACACTATTAGCAGCTATGGTTCTGTATTCTTTTGTAATTCAGAAGTAATTTAACGAATCATCCGTGTGTGCTAATATAGCTATCGTAAGGGGTTGTGTTTCACTATCGCTTATAGTGAGATCTTTGTTGAAATTTGTGGTTATTCAGGTAGTACAAAAAATGGTAAATTTTGTGCAGGTAGGCTATAGTCTACAAAGATCCTTTTCAATGTCGTATAATCTCACCCCCCCCCCCCCCCCCCCGAAATTAATGGGAGGTGTGAGAACTAGTGTTACTGCCAAGGATACAAAATATACAAGGTAACATTGGAAATCCCAATGTGAGTACTCGAACATCCGAAGGCATAAAAATACGCCAAGAATTCAGGGAGTTTATGAAAAATATATTCCCTAATACAGCCTATACGCCTATATTTAGTTGCCGGAAATTCGGCTCGAAACAAGATTAATAAACTTTAACATAAATACGCCAAGAATTCAGGGAGTTTATGAAAAATATATTCCCTAATACAGCCTATACGCCTATATTTAGTTGCCGGAAATTTGGCTCGAAACAAGATTAATAAACTTTAACATTTTTTTTTCACTGTTTGCTATGTATGCATAGACTGCCATTGTCCGGGTACTAAACAGAGCTGTTAATTTCCTATTGTAGACCTCGGCATTATGATGTTGGTAGAAATACTGATTGAAAGTGGTTGTTAAATGGCTCGTGTGAGGTAGAGGCGTCGACAGTTTGCACTTGAAACCTTTACTGAAACTGCCAGCACTATGTTGCTGGTATAAGGGGCTGTTAAACGCTAGTTTGCTGTTATCTTGTGTGTGTGTGGGGGGGGGGGGGTGCAGTATGCAGTATAAGGTTTTGCATTTGTCGTCAACTGGTATCTCTGTTTGTTAGTTAATTAAAGTATTCGATGGTTGTAGTACATTGTTCTGATAGAGATGGCAGTGAGGGGGGGGGGGGGGGGTGGTTGGAATAATGGTGATTGTACGTAAATGCCCCAAAAATGTTGCCAGGTTATTGATTCAGGAATATTGATCAAATAGATAATGCGTGTCACTTCAGCAAGTATTGTCACCATAGCTGTGGCATGCACTGACCGTGTGAATTGTGCTGCATTAGTGCTAGAGCAAGAAGTCTGTGTTATGATCTGAAGGCTGGTTGCATACAGCTCTCCATGCTAATCTCTCTATTCATCATATATAACTATAAAGAGAGAGAGAGAGAGTGTGTGTGTGTTACATCTTTAAATGGTTCCACCCCATCATTTAGAATCTAAATAACTAGACCTACTTGTAGTATCATGTGATTCATTTTCTCTTGGTGTGTTTGTTGATTGAATAGCCCCCCATGTATACTGCTGGTTCACAGTGACTTTAGTGCTTCTGGGACAGTCAGTAACCCATAGACTGTTCAGTCATACTTGTAGTTTCAGTATTTCCAATATTATGTAAAAAAAAGTCCTTGGGGTTTGTTATATTAATAATTTACACTTAGTGTTTTTCACTACTATTTCAGTAAATATTTTTGCTGTATAACAGTACCAACATGAAGTTAAATGAATAATGATATAAGTAAATATTGCAGGTACTTGTCTTTTAGGCTCCTTATGTTTCATAATAGTTTTACTGTCTCTAGGGGCACATCAGTGGTCCCGTTTTTAAAAACCAAGTGACACTGCCTCTTCACACAGTCACTGCACAAGGTATATTACACATTTATTTATTTATTCTTTGCCCATGGACTCCAGCTGAAAATCCAGCTGAGAGTATTGGGTGTGTCATACAATAGCCTTTTAACATCAAACTTGATTTCAATATATATATAAATGAAACAAATGATTAAACAGAAATAGTCCATAATCATACAAAGGTTTTACATATTTCACATTATACGTACACACAAATCAAAAAAACATACAGAAATGATAATTTTTACAGGTACATTTCAGTAATGATATATTTAAACACCATCTTAGTATTCACTCAAACTGTATATACATTTCTCTGTGAGATATAGTTTCAAATGATTTTTAAAACATTTTAGATCTGTTTCTTTTTTAATGATTTTGGGGAGTTTATTAAAAAACCTTTTGCCTGCTTCTTCTGGGGCAGTCATAGACAGTTTTAGATTTCTTTTTATCATGTAGTAATTTTCATTTCCTCTTGTACTGTGTTTGTGTACATCTTTATTTAGGAGGTGTTTATCACTTGACCTTACCACCATTATGCTTTGGTATATATACAGTGAATATACTGTCATCATATTATAGTCTACAAAAGCTTGCCTACAGGTCTGTCTTGGTGGTATTTTTGCAATGCATCTCACTGCCCTTTACTGAATTGTGAATATTCTTTTTAGGTAGCCAGCTTGTGCATTTCCCCATATATGAACTGAATAAGACAAATGTGGGAAGACAAGTCCATAATACATTGATCTGAGTACTTTATCATCCACAGTCTTAGCTGTTTTATGCATGATGAAGATCTGTTTGTTTATCTTTTTACACAGTGCATCTATGTGCTCCCCCCATGCCAAATGTTTGTCAATTATAGTTCCTAGAAAATTTGTGCTGGTTACTTCTTTAATAGTCTTTCCATTTATATTAACATTTATATTATAATTTTCACTATGCTTGGTCTGAAATACTACATTCATTGTTTTAGACTGATTCATAAACAGGTTGTTTTGTGTTAAATATTTATTTGCATTTTCAATAGTCAGGAGTGCTTCCTTCTCGAGCTCCTCCTTTGTGTCAGCTGTGCAAATGATTGTTGTGTCATCAGCATACATTACAAGTTTCTGATTTATATAGCTAGGGAAGTCATTTACGTAGAGTATAAATAGTATTGGCCCAAGCACAGGTCCTTGCGGCACACCATGTTTAACTGTTTGTAATTCTGATATGTAGTTTGTTATAATTCCCCCACTAGTATGTCCGATTTCTGTGCATTGTTTCCTATTTGTAATGTATGATTTAAGTATGTCATAGCATTTTCTTCTAATTCCATACTGATATAATTTCATCATTAATTTTGAGTGGTTCACACAATCAAATGCCTTAGATAGGTCCATAAAAATCCCACAAGTCTTTTGTTGCCTGTCAAGTAAATTAAGAATGTGCTCAATTATGTCTGTTGATGCTGTTTTTGTTGACTTCCCTTCTCTGAAACCATGTTGTGATGAATGCAGTATACTGTACTTTGTTATAAAACTTACAATTCTATTCTTTATTATCATTTTATAGATTTTAGCAAATGTTGAGATCAATGATATTGGCCTGTAATTTCCTAATTCAACCCTGTTCCCTTTCTTAAATATTGGCTTCACTTTACTTACTTTCAGTGAATCTGGAAATATACCTTCTTCTATCGCAGCATTCAGCATGTGTGTCAATGGTTTTAATATACATTCTCTGCATTCCTTTATGAGATGTGATGTAACACTATCCAAGCCAGAAGAGTGTTTAATTTTAAGTTGTTTTATTAGGTTTGACACTTCTGCATCTGTTGTAGATATGAAAACCATAGTATGATTTGTATGTGGGGGGTTTAACAATTTACTTACTGCATTTGTTTTATTTTGACTTATTAATTCGTCTGCTACAGTAATATAATATCTGTTAAAAGTATTGGCTACTTCTAGAGGGTTTGCGTTGCTTTTCCCACTCATCAGTGGGCAGATGTCCTCTGCCCGATTTGTTACTTTTCCTCTCTCTCCATTAATGAACGACCATAAACCTTTTGAGTAGTTCTTTCCCTTATCTATAGACATCCTGATGAATGATGCTTTAGTTTCTCTGATAAAACTACAGTACTCTTTCTTTTTTATTTTATACAGTGTGTTGTAGGCCTCATTATTTTTTTGTTTGGAGAGGTCATAATACACTCTCAGATTATTTCTGGCATGGATTACTTCTCCAGTCACCCAGCTTTTCTTTTTTTGGTGCTGTTTGACAAGCCATTTACTAACAGGACATGTAACATCATAATAATAATTTAATAAAGAATAAAACTGGTTCCATTTGGTGTTTGCATCTTTAGCTGCATATATTGTTTCCCAGTTTTCTGCCTCTAACATCTTTTTTAGCAGATTTATGTTATGTGGGTAGTTCTGTCTTCTCATCTCCCATATCTTCTGCACTGAATCACTAGTCTTTATATTTATGTCTATCATGATTGCAAAATGGTCTGCTAATGTGGAGTTTATTACCTGTGTGTCACAATAGCATGTAGGAATATTTGTTATTACATGATCAATAATAGTTTCACTATGCTTTGTTACTCTGGTTGGTTTATCTATTTTTATTTTTAGATTGTATATGCACAATAAGTCCAATAGGGTCTTAGTATTGTCTGTATTTTTACTCGTGTCTATGTTCAGATCTCCTATAATGATCAAATAAGCATATGTTTTTGAGAGGTGTTGGATTATATCTTCCAGCTGTTCAAAGAAGGTTTTAATTATACCATTTGGTGATCGATACAAACCTAATACACAACATAAATTCCCAGCAATTTTAGTTTCCAGTGCTGTAGCTTCAAAGCTCAATTCTATAGCATATTTTGTTATATTTATGGCTTTAGTTGATTTATAGTTAGAAAAAATGGCAACCCCACCACCTTTATAGGAAGTTCTGCAAAAACTGGCTACTTTCACATAATTCTTCAAGTTGTAAATTCCTATGTGATTTTCTTTTAGCCCACGTTCTGTAACTACTAGAATGTTTGGCCTATACTCCTGTAATATTACCTCTAGTTCCTCTGTTTTATTGTTTATGTATTGAACATTTTGGTGAAGTATTCTAACAGTTGGCTTTAAATGTAATAGTTCCCCTTCCTGTAATATACTAAGCACTTCACTTGCTCCCTTTGCTTCTGGCACTATGCAGTGATTTTTTTCGGTTTGTGTCATTAAACCTGGATCGTATCTTTGTCCGTTGTTTATATTCCTCTCACTATTGTCACACTGGTATTTAAGATGGACAGTTTTACTTACATCTTTTTCCACGTTCTCTTTCTGCTTACTCGGTACATTAAAAAATCCTCACTTAGAGTAGCAGGTCTCCTAGTTCTCAGGCATCTGTCTTGATTGGAAGCTGCTTCTGCTGTTGATCTTCCAGGCCTCAGGCACCTCTTCTGTGTGGTTGCTGTTGCTGGTGGCTCCTGTGCTCCCCGACTTGGTGACTGCCCTTCTTTGTTAGCTGCTGCGGCTAATGACCTTTGTATGTTTTCCTCACATGCATTTTCATTGCCTTGAGGTAGTATTATGGGGTCTGCTGTTCTGGATGCTGTTGCTGATGACAGCAGCTCTGCTGATGATTGTGGTGATTCTGCTGCTATTGGTTTATCTGACACTGCTGCTGAGAATATCTGAGCCTTTGCTGCTGCTACTGGTGTTTGTTGTAGCTCTACTGCGGATAATGATGGTTCCACTGTTACAGACAACTCTTGTTTTGGAGGAATTGGAGACACTTCCATTACAGATGACTCATTAATAAATTTAAGTATTTCGGCACTAATAATCTTTTTCCCTTTTACGTTCATGTGGAGACCATGTCTTGTGAAGTGCTGTCTTTGAACACTGTTTATCTCTACGAAAGTCGTATTCTGGAAACCTCTACATATTTTCTCAAATAGCCTGTTTGCTGTAACAATCTCGATGTTTACGCACGAGTTTTCCATCAGATCGTGCCTCCTGGGGATACTAACAATGTAGAAATGCACTCGAGGCATCCTTTTGATCGTTTCCTTTAGGATTCTCGTTGCCGTTAATATGTTGTCACTGTTTTTCAGAATTTCGCGTAATGGCGCGCCTGGTTTGATGATTCCTGTTACATTAAGGTTGGGTGATTTCTTCTCATAATTTCCGTAACTCCTCTCCCATGACTATCTGCAAAAATATATGTCTGTTGCTTGTATCCTTGCTTATGCATAACGTGGTTGTTTACTTTTTTTCCCTTACGAATATTTACCTTGTGTTTTTCTCCGTTTAATCCACTTGTATGTTTTTGTGTGGATAGTTTGTTCATATTTTTATCCATAGATGCACTATTAACACTTTCTTTTCTTGCGTTTAATTCAGTTGTGTCTTTTAGAGTGATCAGTTCGTTCATATTTCTAGTTACAGTCGTACTGTTTACACTTTGTACATTTGGTTGTGCATACCTACGAATTTTATGGCTAGCATTAACGAGATCTTGTTGCCTTGACGATTCAGACAGTTCCCGTGTGGTTAGTACCAAATTTTCCATTGTTTTTATATATTTTTTTATAATGTCAAGTTCTTTTTGAAGTTCGTAATGCACGCTGTCTTCTATTCCCGCGTAGCATTTTTCACTCGCGATCTCGCGGCCGTTACACTGTATGTCACATTTACACTGTATTTGTAAATCTCCTTGAGCATAACAGCGTGAATGGCACCATTTATGTTTAAACACGCATATTCTAACTCCATTTAGCACTGTAAAAAACCTTCTTCGTTCCAGGAGCATGTGGAAGCTTCTCAAGCAATTTCTGCTTTTAAGGATACAAATTGAATTGGAATTCTTTTTGTGATTACAAACTAATCAGAGATATAATATAAACAAGTTATTTATACAGTTATGAAAATAAATTTAATAATTTTTAGATATACCACTTTCTACAAAATACAACTACGTATATTTGAAAAAGTTAAGCATGTTTTTGAAACACAACAATAGCATTCTATCTGTTTCATAGAAAATTAAAGTAAATTAAATTTAGGAAAAAATTTTAATAAGTGCCTTGTACCTTGTATTAAGTGAACTCCACAGGATAATTTACACGGCAAAAAAGTTTTTCTATTATGGAGTTTCTTGTGGGAGTATGACACTTTCATAAACATTTTTATTTATTGTATTAATCTTTAGACATGCCTATTGTATTTTATATCCACAATTGCAGTGAACATACCTGGTAAAAAGAGATGGGATTGCAAATTCCACTAAACTAGAATGGTACTGCAAACTTGGGTTGCCATAGGAACCTGATGATCTTAGATTGTTGTCACACACACACAGACACACACACACACACACACACACACACACACACACACACACACTCAAAAACCAACTTGATGCCATAGGATGGATTCTTTTTTTCTCCTGAGTTCAATTCAGTGCCTCATTACCTATTCTTCTACTTGTCTAAACTTCAGCATACTTCAATAACACCACAAATTCAAAATCTTCTAGTGTTTCTTGTCTGAACTAATAATTGTCTTCGCCTTACATCTGTGAAAGGCTATGCTACTGTCAAAAAATCTCCAGAAAGCATTTGTTAACCCATACATTTTTATTTTTTCTGCCTGAACTTCTGAATTGTTGCCCCCTGTTCATGTCCTTTGATTCTTACATCTGCGATCTGGGTTCAGTACCTTTAGCTCTCTGTATTTTAGCAATTTTTAGAACATTTATTTTGGAGAACAACAGTTTTTCGTTACTTTAAAGTGAACAGTAACTCCAGACTGCAACAAACCTTTATTTTTGTTTTGAGGTTACCGGTTTTGGTCTGTTGGACCATCTTCAGACCTCATATTGAATTATGAAAACAGAATTATAGGGATATACTAATATATAAAATATATTACAATTGATATACAAATTATACCTATGATGATGGCAGGTGGTAGCAGTGGACAGACCAGGCGTTAAGACTCTATGAACGTTAACTGCTAAGGAGAGGAATGCAGGTGTTGCTTAAATACCCAATGCATTGCCCACAGCATTCTGATTTACATCAGCGATAGCAAATGTCAAACATTTGTTACAGTAGTGTGTACAGAATGGTTACACAAAAGCTAATAACAAATGAAGAAATTAGTGCTTGTATAATATAAAGAAAACACAATTTTGTCAATCTGAGATAAAAATCTGTACAAAAGAGATAATCAGTCATTGGTTGTGAGAATACTGATAGCCCTATGTGGAGATTTATTGCAAACTAGTTGATTGTAGGGCAGCAGAGATGGTGGGTAAATGACAGTAATGGTTCCCATGGAGATGGCATGGTCACATCAATATGTTTCATACAGTAGTAGTGAATGTCAGGGCTGCTGTTTGCTTCAGTTCGTATGTATTCCTCTGTTATTTCTCCAAATGATGACTGTAACTTTGTGCTTATTATTGTTTGATTGGCATTTTGTGACTAATCTAGAATCACAGTACCTCTTAACTTGGCTGCTTATGCATTTGTTTTATGTTTGTCACTACTGAAATTATATGTATAACAGTACAATATATTATATATTTAACACTATCATATATTATATTGTAGCGTTGTAACCGATATTTTTGTACACCTGACATTTTGTATGCTTGTTTTGTGGAATGACGGTAATCAACTAAGTTCATTTTTTTTACACTTCAGTTTTCTTATGCTTGTTTTATGTATTTGACTGCCTCGATGGCTCACTGAGAGTTTGATGTAACTTCATATAATGTCTCTTTCATGCTTTAGATATTTTTACCCTGCATCAGTGTCACTGTTAGTTACATGGTTAGTTAGTTAGTTGCGTGTTCCATTGATCAATCGCATGTTACATTAGCCGTTACGATGTGAATATTTTACCCCTTTCTGTGCCAAAGATAAGTTGAGCAAAGAATAGTGTAGGTCTTTCTTTTTTCTGGTATTATAATCATGAATGTCACTGTTGTTTTTAAACTGGTTCATGTTGTTGAGAACAAATTTCATTAGTGAGTAGATGTATTTTGAGGCTGTTGTGAGAATTCCCAATCTCTTAAAAAGATGCCTACAAGATGTGAGACTATCAACCCTACACATTATCCTAACCACTTTCTTTTGAGCGGTGAATACTTTTTGTCTAAATGTTGAGTTACCCCAAAATATTGTTCTGTAAGACAGTAGAGTGAAAGTATGCAAAGTATGTTAGCTTACTAATGTCTATATCCTCAGAATTGGCAATTATTCTGATCGCAAAAGTTGCTGAACCTGGTCGCTTTAGGAGATCTAAAATATGAATTTTCCAATTAAGATTCTCATCCATATTTACACCCAACCCTGTCTATTGTCTACTTTCTTCTGTTGATGTGTTATATTTATTGAAGGAACTGTACTTTTTGCAGTAGAAAATTGGATGTACTGTGTTTTTTCAAAGTTTAGAGCAAGTCCATTTGCCAAAAACGGATTAATGACTTTTCCAAAGGTCTTATTTGTATCATTTTCAATTGGAGTTTCTTTTACTGGATTAATAATTATGCTTGTATCATCAGCAAACAGTGTCAGTTCAGCTGCCTGTTTCAGGTAGGGAGGGAGGTCGTTCACATATATGACCCATGACCGAACCCTGTGGAGCACCTAATGTAATTTCACCTCAGTCAGATGAAGTGGCAAACTTATTTAAATCACTTGACCCATATAAGGAAACTTTTTGCTTTGTGTTCTGTGAGTAGACTTAAACCACTCATACGCTATTCCATTTATACCATAAAATTGTTATTTCTGTAACATAATGTCTTGGTTCACACAATCAAATGCTTTGGACAAGTCACAGAAAATTCCTATTGGTGACATTTTAGTATTTAAAGACTCTGTTATGTGGACAGTGAAATTGTATATTGCTGTCTCATTGGAACAGCATTTTTGAAATCCGAACTGTGATTTACTAAGTATCCCATTACTGTTGAGATGGCTAACCACTCTTGAGTACATTACTTTCTCGAAGATTTTTGAGAATGCTGTAAGCAAGGATGCTGGCCAATAATTATTGACATCTGTGGAGTCCCGCTTCCTGTAGAGAGGCCTGACAATGGCATATTTTAACCTGTCTGGGAAAATACCTTGAGTTAGTGATACATTACATATGTGACTCAAAACATCAGCTGTAACTGCTCCACATTGTTTTAATATCTTATTAGAGATGTCATCTACTCCAACAGAGCATTTATTTATCAGAGATTTAATCATCTTAATTATTTCACAAGACGTTGCTAGGTGAATCTTCTTCTTCTTTTTCTTCTTCTTCTTCTTCTTCTTCAGTAGCTCTACAGCCCTTGGTGAGCCTTGGCTTCTTCAACAATCTTCCTCCACACTTCTCGGTTATTTGCTGCTCTTTTCCACCCCCAGACTCCCATATTGCTGATATCCATTATTACCTCATCGATCCATCTTCTTCTAGGTCTCCCTTTTCACCTGACTGATTGGATCATACTTTTCATCATTTTCTTTGGAATTCTATCCTCTGCCATTCTCTCAAAGTGTCCTAGCCATCGTATTTGCTGTGATTTCACAAATTTTACCATGTCCCTGCCTTGTATTAACTCTCGTAATTCGGCATTGTAGCGTATTCTCCAGCCTCCTTCCTCCCTTATTGGCCCATAGATTTTGCATAGTATTTTCTGCTCAATGCTTCTTAGAGCATTTTTATCATGTTCTGTCAACGTCCATACCTCTGAGCCGTATGTGATAATTGGGCGGACTAGGGAATTATATATTAGCAGTTTAGTTTTTCTTGTAACAAGGCTATTTTTGAAATGCTGCAAATTTGCAAAGTAAGCTCTGTTTCCTGCTTGTATTCTTTCCCTTATAGCCTTTCCAATACTGTTATCATTTGTTATTAGGGCTCCCAAGTAGTTAAAAGAGGACACTCCATTGAAGCATTTCCCATTGATGTTTAGGTTTTTAGGGGTTCTTCTGGCCTCAGATTGTGACATTACCATATATTTTGTTTTGTTTTCGTTTACTATGAGGCCAATTTTTAAGGCTTCTGTTTCCATTGCCCGGTATGTTTCTAGGAGTGTATTGGTATTTCTTCCTACTATAGCAATGTCATCAGCGTATGCACATATCTGGCTAGTTTTCATGAATATGGTGCCCCTTTTGTTGATTTTATTTACTGCACTATGCAGGGCTATGTTGAATAGGACAGTAGAGAGACTATCCCTTTGCTTCACACCTTTATTAAAGTCAAAGCTTTCACTTGTTCTGCTAAGGACCTTTACTTTTGCTCTTGTCTCTGTCATTGTCATTCTGATTAGTCTTATTAATTTAGCACATATACCAACTTCTTTCAGTACTCTGTATAGTTCTTGCCGATTTATGCTGTCAAAGGCTTGTTTGAAATCGATGAATAAGAAATGCAGATCTATATCATATTCATAGAACTTTTCCATCATTTGCCTTATCACAAATATTTGATCAGTTGTTCCTCTGTCTGGTCGAAAGCCACACCGATATTCCCCTAGTATGCCTTCTGCACACTTCCGTATCCTTTCGTTTAGTATACTTGTGAAGATCTTATAAGCTGTACTTAGGAGTGTTATACCTCTATAGTTTTCACATGCTGTTCTGTCCCCTTTCTTACAAATGGGGACTATTAATCCAATTTTCCAATTATCTGGTATAGTTTCTGTTTCCCATATATCTGATATTAATGTGTGCAGTTCCTTTATTACAGCCTCACCACCAGTTTTTATTAATTCAGCAATTATGCTGTCTTCCCCAGGGGCTCGATTGTTTTTTGACTTGTGCACAGCCTGGGAGACCTCTTGTAGTGTTGGCTTTCTTGCCTAATTGGTTTCATTGTCTACTTCCAAATCCACTCTTCCCTCCTGTGCAGCTGCCTCTTCATCTTCTAGGCTGGTGCTTAGTGTAGCTTTGAAATACTCTGCCCATCTTCCCACTATCTGTTCTTCCTCCCTTATCATTTTCCCATCTTTACTGGAACAGGCCGTTGTTTTTGGTTGGAATCTATTCTTCATTTTGCCTATGGCATGATAGAACTTTCTTATTTCACTCTGTTCCTTTAGTTCTTCTAGTTCTTGAAATTTCTTCTTATTCCACTCTCTTTTCTTTCTCTTGCACAGTCTGTTAGCTCTTCTCCTTAATTCTCTATATTGTTCTACATTATTTCTGGTTTCTCTCTGTAGCACTTTTGTTCTTGCCCTGTTCTTTTCCTCTATTGCTGACCTGCAATCCTCATCAAACCACTCCTGGGTTCTTCTGTTCCTTCTTATGTCTATTATTTCCTCTGCAGCATCCTTAATGGCTTTTTCAAACCTGTTCCACCTTTCATCTACTCCTACTGTGGTCTCTTCATTGCTCAGCTTTCTGCTTAGTGTTACTTGGTATTTTTTTTTACTTCATCAGTGATGTTCAGTTTGTCTGTATTCCGTTTCGTCATCTTTCCCATTCTGTTGCCATTTGTTAGTGACAGTTTCTCTCTCAAGACTGATTTTATCAAAAAGTGGTCTGAACAGCAGTTTGGTCCTCTGCAGCTCTGCACATCCGTAACTGACGTGGAGTGGCATGCAATCACTAAAATATGGTCAATCTGATTGACTACTCCATTGGCTGCAGACTTCCAAGTACCCAGATGGATCCTTTTATGTGGAAAGCAGGTACTTTTAATAATCATATTATTCCTTGCTGCGAATTGGCATAGTAAGTCTCCATTCTCATTGTTTTTTCATGTAGTGAATATGATCCAGACGCTCCATACAGATGTTCATTCCTCCCTATTTTTGCATTAAAATCTTCTATTACTAGCATCAGGTCATATTTAGGTACTGCACAGTATACTTTTTCCAAGTCTTCGTAGAACTGTTCTTTAATTATATTCTCTTTTTCCTCTGTTGGTGCATGTGCATTAACTATTGATATATTCCTAAATTTACCTTTTAGTCTGAGTCTGCACATCCTTTCATTTATGGGTTCAAATTCTAGAAGGCTTTTCCTAACTTCCCTAGTTATTATAAACCCTGTTCCAAGTTAGCCTCTTCTTTCTTCTGGTCCACTATATACCAATGAGTACTCAGGTTTATCTATCTCCCCATTCCTCTGCCATCTTGTTTCCTGTAGCCCTACAATATCATATTTGAATTTTAAAATTTCATTGGCTATTTATTTAATTTTTCCAGGCTGAAGCATTGTCCTCACATTCCATGATGCTACTGTTAGATCCTTTATCCGTTTCCTTTGCCGGTGTCGAGATACATGCTTTCCATCCAGTTTCCGAGGCTTCTGTTGAATTTCCGTAATATTTTTTTTTTTTTTTTTTTTTTTTTTTTTTTTTTTTTTTTTTTTTTTTTTTTTTTTTTTTTTTTTTTTTTGCAGTATGGGATTATTAGCCCCATGCCCAACCCCCAACCTGGAGGACCAGGATTTGTACGAGGTTTACTCCTCTAAGGAAGCTGGCTTCACTACGCCTCTAGAGCCCTCCCTGCCCTATGTTGTGGGAGACACTTTGTCTGGCTCCTCTGTCGAGACCAATTCGGCTTGGGTGACCCTGCCAGTAGCTATGCTACCGCCAGCATAGCTCTCGACTTCACCAAAGCACGCAAACCCTCCTGCCCGGCACTGAAGGTGCCTACTATAAGGAGGTGTCTCCTGGGAGGGTAGGTGAAACTTAATCTGACTAAATTTTTTCAACACAGTCTCTTCCGTGTACTGCCTAGCTTTTTCTTTTGAACTGTTCTCATCAATTTTTTCTCCTACACTTAAGAAATGATTGCTAAATACATTTTCTACTTGTGTACTGTTGGTTAGGCTGGTGTCGCTCTCTTTAACAGTAATACTGCCTACCCCAGTAGTTACTTTTCCTGTCTCCCTTCTAACAGTGGACATCGATTTCAACGACAAAAGAACTACTGTTCCTCATCATCCAAATATTATTTTAGATGAAAATAAGAAAAACGAGAAGGCTCCAAGTTCACAAGGAAACACAGCATTAGTGGCAGAACCAACATTTGAAGCGTCAGAAACAGCATCACCATCAACAACAACAAATAGAAGGCTGTTGGACAGAAGAAATGCTGAGTCTCCTTCTCATCTCAGCGATTTTTTATGTGTGAGCCTGAAGAAAAAAAGGGACAACAGTAGGTAGTGTCAAGTGTCTCCTCTCTCCTGTCTCAAGACAGACTCCAATGGATTCTCAGTCAGGTAACAGCACTAATAGAATGAAAAAGCAAGAGGAAGGCATCTCTTTCTTTCGTCAAAATATAAGGGGCCTCTTAAACAAAACGGATCAACTCCTTATTAACATTTGTGAAAAGGACAGTATAAATAATGCTCAGATTTTGTGCTTAACTGAGCACCATGTTACTGATAAATGTGCCTTGCCATCTATAGTAAGTTATAGTTTAGTAACATACTACTGTAGGGAAAGTAAAGATAAAGGTGGAGTAGCATTTTATGTTAAGGGCAGCTACAGATATTAAGAAATATTGTGTGGAACAACAATTTGAGGCATGTGCCACAGAAATAATAACTAAATTCCACCCAATAATAGTGTTGGCTGTCTACAGGTCTCCTTCAGGTGATATAAAAACTTTTCTGCATGCAGTGGAACTCCTTCTGTCAGGTTACTTTCAAAAGTGAAGGATATTGTAGTTTTAGGTGATTTTAATATAAACTTTGACTGAAAATAAGAATAAAATAGACTTTGAGACTTTGACATCAGTAATAAACTTCCCAACAAGAATTACATCAGAGTGCCAAACTATGATAGACAGCATTTTTTTAGATGTAGGTAGACATCAGAATTATATTGTCAGGCAGGTTATAAGTGGGCTTTCAGATCATGATGGACAAATTCTCACTCTTTATGATGTTAATGTGTTCAAAAAAGAACAGAAATTCATAAGAGTAATGAATGAAGAGGCAAAAGGAACTTTCAACCACAGGTTGCAGCAAATGGATTGGTCTTTAGTATATAGCCATGATGATGTTGATACTAAATTTAACTGTTTTATAAATGAATTCTGTGCTCTTTTTGAAGAAATATTTCCCATGAAATTGGTCAGAAACAGTACTTCCAATTCTGTAAGTAAGCCTTGGATTACAAAAGGTATAAAACAGTCATGTAAAACCAAAAGGGAAACTTATGCTGCAATAAGATTCTGTAAAGATGTAGAAAAATGAGAACACTATAGATTGTACTGAAAAATTTTGAAGCAACTAATATGGAAATCAAAAGCCCTTTATTATGAGACGAAAATAGATAATTCTAATAATAAAATAAAAACAGTTTGGAGCATTGTTAAAGAAGAAACAGGAAGAGATACAACAAGCAAAGAATATGTAAATAAAATCAGATATGAAGGTACCCTAGTAGATAACCCCAAAACGGTGCCTGAGATTTTTAATAAACACTTTCTATCAGTAGCTCAACAGATTGGTTGCAAGCCCAATGTTGATGAAGTTGTAACTCTTTGTCAAGCAGTATATTCAAACACAATTTCAGAAATGCACCTTAATCCTGTCACTGTAGAAGAAATTCAAAAAATCATCACGTCTCAAAAAAGTACGAACTCTGCAGGGGTTGATAATATATCTAGTAAATTTATTGAAATATTCTTGTGTGTGGATAAGGGACATTCTCTGTCATATTTTCAATGCTTCCCTTCAGAAAGGTGTTGTTCCCATTAGACTTAAGTATGCCATTGTGAAGCCCCTGTACAAAAAGTGCGATAAAACTGAACTAACTAACTATCGACCTATCTCTTTGCTGACAGATTTCTCCAAAATTCTAGAAAAGCTAATACATGTAAGAATTACTGATCATCTCATGAAGCATGGAGTTCTCAGCAAAAGCCAATTTGGCTTTCAAAAGGGCTGCTCAACAGAAGACGCAGTCTACGCATTTGCAAATGAAGTCCTAGAAACCCCTAATGAAAAAATGCTAGCACTTGGTGTCTTCTGTGATTTATCCAAAGCGTTTGACTGTGTTCATCACCAGATTCTCTTGCAAAAAGCTAAATTGGTAGGAATAAGTGGTGTTGCAGGCAACTGGCTACAGTCGTACCTCCAAGACAGAAAACAAAAAGTTGTCTTGAATAGCTCAGATGGAGTATGTGATGCTTCCTCAGATTCTGAATGGAGTTCCATTACATGTGGAGTGCCTCAGGGCTCAATTCTTGGGCCACTATTAATCCGGATTTTTATAAATGATCTACCATCATGTACAAGCGTGCCGCGTAAATTTACATTATTTGTTGATGATAATTTTTATGAGTAGTAGAACAGACAACAATCTTGAGGAACTCATTAATCACATACTCTCAGATGTGGTTAATTGGTTCAAGGTGAATGGTCTCTCATTAAATTCCAGTAAGACCAGTTTTATTCAATTCTGTACAATAACAGAAAAAGAGAGAGAGTTAAGTGTGACATGTAATCAACCAATAGTAAGAATAGAAACAACAAAATTTCTGCGAGTGCATATTGACAAGAAAATAAACTGGTCTCCACATATTATTGATCTCTGTAAGAGGTTTAGCTCTGCTACCTATGCTTTACAGGTTGTCACTACATGTGTTGAACCTAACACTGCAAAAGTGGCATATCTTGGCTATTTTCATTCTCTCATTGAGTATGGAATTATTTTTTGGGGCAACCAGCCATTAGCAAGGAAAGTGTTCATTGCACAGAAGTGAGCTTTAAGAATTATATGTGGATTGCACCCAAGAGACTCGTGTAGAAATAGTTTTCGTAAACTTAAAATATACACAACTACATGCCAATATATTTTTTCTCTCATGTATTTTGTTTGTAAAAATATAGAGATATTTCAACCAAACAGTAATTATCATGAGCATAACACACGGAGGATGAATGACATACACAGCAAGCTCAGAAATTTGAGCTTGGCGCAAAAGGGTGTCCACTACACTGGAGCAAAACTCTTCAATGCTCTTCCTCCCGAAATAAAGACAGAGATTCATAACAAGAGTAAGTTTAAGAAAGCGCTAGAAAAAGCTTTTTACAGTCTAGATGAATTTTTAACTAAATAAATTGTAATATTTTAATATTATATAATACAAGTTGACATAATGCCACTAAGAATGTTATTTAACCTGAGCTCTGTGTATCTGTTTTCTTTAGTGTTTTAATGATTCTAAGAAAATATGTATTTTCTTTTTCTGTATTGCTGCCCAAAGAATTTACTGTATAAATTTTTATATAATTATGTACTCAAATTTCTGTATATGCTATCAGATTGTATTTGTAAAAAACTGACTCATTCCATGTCCTTGTGTATCCAACACAGTTGGACCTATGGAACACGAAATAAATCAAATCAAATCAACAACATTCCATACTGATCTGATTTTATTGCTGGGGTTGTTAATTTCTTCTCTAACATAGGTTTCCTTGAAAAGTGTGTGGTGTTACACGTAGTAATTTTCTTTGGGAAACAATGTTTAAAGAGGGATATAAATTTATCAAGAAATATGTTGCACTTAGCATTTGGCTCATTATATACATCTCCCCAATTAGCATTTCTTAAGCTTTCTCTGAAGTGCTGTATAGATACCGGGTTGAGCGACCTCAAACTTTTACTTAATGGTTTCTGAACTATACACCGTGTTAGGTTTTGTAAGTTAATCAGTTGTGCATCATGGTCTGACAATCCATTTACCACAGGGAAAGCATGTGTTTGTTTTGCTTCATCTTTCTTTACAGATACATTATCTATTATTGTGCTACTGCCCTGAGCTATATGTGTAGGGAAATTGATCACTGATTCTAAGTTATATGTTGTTAATAACACTTCTAGTTCACTTTCCCTATCAGAATTATTTAGAAAGCTTACATTGAAATCACCACAGTTTAATAATTTTTTTCTTTTTGTCTGACATACAGCATAATAGGGAGTCATACTTTTTTATGAACTGCTCCCAGTCTCCTAATGGGAACCTGTACACTATTGCTAATATCAATACTACATTATCTAGCTAAAGTTCACATGCACAAACCTCAAAGTGCTGATCAACACAAAATTTGCTTATATCTACAGTTTTGCATTTATACCCTTGTTGTTGTTGTGGTCTTCAGTCCTGAGACTGGTTTGATGCATACCCTTGTTTTATGAAAATGACAACTCCTCCTTTATCCATCCTAGATGTACAAATGTAAGATGCTAAATTATACCCACTTACACTGACACTATCCATGCCCACAGTTACATGGTGTTCAGTCAGACAGATCATATAAATCTCATTCTCATTTTTGAGATCATCTAAACACACTGATAGTTCGTCTACTTTATTCCCCCCCCCCCCCCCCCCCCGATATTTTAATTAAGTATGCTGATAAAGTATGCTGATACTGCCCTTAGCTTTATCCCAATTAACTGTACATGCAGTTTCTTTTATTCTGTTTATCTTGATTGTCATCTATCTGGATTTTGGCTTCAACCTAAAAAACCTGTCTGCCTGGACCCATTAACCACAGGGATCACCCCTTGTGTGACTGTGGACCCCCTTGCAGTTTCTGCTAATAGAGAAGCTAACTTACTTTTCCCCATCCTATTCAGGTGCAGGCCATGTGTAGTTTATCCCCACCTACCAATTGCATTTACTGGAACAACACTTATGTGAGATTTTGCCGGTGTCTGGAGCATCCAGTTCAGCTCATTTATTTATTTTTTATTTATTTTTATTTATTTATTTATTTATCCATCTTTAAGCATCTACATGCAATCGATGTTGTCATGAGTAATGTACAATTTACATATTAAGAAATATAACTATTGTGAGGTATCACACAAAGCTAAAGTATACATTTTAAAAGAACATACATAGTAAAGGAATACATTTGATACATAAAGGTATCCCACATAACTAAAGTGTGCATTTTAAAGAATGTGCATAATAAAAAAATACATTTCATACATAAGGATTTCTCCACATGTTTAACAATTAAATGTGGAACTCCAGAGACAAAAAAAGCTTAGAAAGAGGTTCAAACAGAGTTGCAAGTTGTTTCGTAAGTCAGGTCTATTTTTGAACAGTGTTCAAATTCTTTAACACTGAAAAAAGCTTTGTCTTTCAGCCATTTTTTAGTCTTACTTTTAAATATATTAAGAGAGGCACAATGTGCCTGCACAGGTAATGTATTGAAAAGCCTTATTCCCATGTATTCATTACTGTCTTGTGTTTTCTTGAGTTGAGTTGTTGGTATGTCTATCTTAAATGTTTGACGAGTGTTATGATTATGAACGGACTGCCTAAGGTTGTAACTGTTAAAGTTTTCTTTTATGTAAAAAAGGCAGCTGTATATAAAAAGAAAAGGGACTGTCATTATCTGTAATTCTTTGAAGTATGACCTACATGATACATTATTTTTGGTAATCCCAGAGATGCTCCTGATGGCTTTCTTCTGCAAAATAAAAATTTTCCTTGACCATGGAGAATTACCCCATAGAAGAATACCATAGCTAATATAACAGTGAAAGAATGCATAATAGGAATTAATCAGTAGGCTTTCAGAAACACTGGTGCGTAATTTTTTCAGTAGATAGATAACTCACGAAAGCTTTCGAGATATGTTGTCTATGTGACTCTGCCAGGTTAATTTCGTATCTAAGTATATGCCAAGAATATATACAGACACAAGCAGACATATTTCAAGAAGTTTGGTAGAAGTGTACTCAACATCAGCATTGGGTAAGCTGAAGGATATATTTACAGTCTTTTCATAGTTAATAGCTAACTCATTTGCTTCGAACCACATATTGGATAATCTGAGAAAATCTTTACTTTGCTCCTTCAGTTTATTTATGTCCTTCCCTGAATTGATGAAAGTTGTATCATCTGCGTAAAGCACAGATTTGTGTGGCATATTGCTGGGCAGGTCATTTATAAATATTATAAACAGTAATGGCCCAAGCACTGCTCCTTGGGGTACACCTCTAGTGACATTCAGTAGCTGTGACTTTTGACCGTTGTAGCTTACAGTTTGCTTTCTATTACTGAGATATGATTTAATGAGGGAGAGTTCCAGATCCATAATGCCATAACACCATAGTTTTTCCAGCAGTATTGTGTGGTTTACAGAATCAAATGCTTTGCTTAAGTCCACTAGTGTGGCTTCAGCAGATAATTTGGATTCAAAAGAAGATTGCACAATAGAAACAACATTTTCAACAGCATTAATTGTCGGTAACTGGGCCCTAAAACCATATTGAGACTTAGTCAGTACATTGTTTTATGACAAAGCATGTTAATTTTCTTTTGTATACAATATTCTATTATTTTTGAAAAGTAGGTATCAGAGAAATTGGACAATAATTATTAGTGCAGTGTTTACCCAGGGCTGATCTTGGCAAACCTCACATTTGTGTGCTCAGGTACTGCTCCAATTTTATACAGATCACTCCTAATACTGTATCTTGGATTCATAGCAAGGCTGTTTCCTGCTCCCCTAACTATAATTACCTGATCTTCCTTGGTTAATGCCATGGGGTGGATCTGACACATATTAAGACATTTGTCTTACTTGCATGCCAGTATCTTGTAAGAGCTAGTCGCTGTCGCTACTTTGAAATTGACTGTGGTGAAACGTGCACGTACATCTCCACACCGCTTTGACAGGAAATAATGGCAACAGTCGAGCAGTATTTTCCTTGGCACTACAATCTAAGAGAAATACATGTTAACTTGAATGCATTTCTACATGTTGACCTGCATGCCAGTAGATATTTGACATCTAGCCGGTGACACAGCTCTGAAACCCTCCTCTGCTAGATGGTGCATATCAAAATGTCCACACCATCTCCTCGGGAACCATTAGTGTCATATAACCACCATCTTTGCTGCCATACAGTCTAAGAGTTCGCGATAAATCCTCACAGACGGCTATCTGTATTCTCATAACCAATTGTGATTGGTTCTTTCTTATACATATTATTATCAAAAACTGACGAAGTGCTGTTAGTAGCGGTTATTTTATGTAATATAAGGGTCCTGTTTCTTCATTTATTAGCTTTCTCATAACCATTGTGCATATACTTTATAGCAACAACCGTTTTACGTCCTGTATGCCTGATCTGCAAATGCAGATGTAATTCAGGGTGCAATGGGCAGAGCATTGCGTATTTGAGCAACAGCTGCCTTGCTGTCTTTAGCAGTTAGTGTTGGAGTCGTAATGACGGCTCTGTTCACCAGCACTGCATACCGTCATGCGTGGAAGTTCTTCTTCCATTGTGTGTTCTGTAAGATGTGTTTCATATATTACTACATCCGTCTAATGCTATTATATGTTCAAATATTTCAATATCAGGTTTGAAGATGACGTAAAACATACAAAAACAGGTAACCTCCAAAAAAAATCTTGTGGTCAAGAGTATTCCCGTTCAGTCCCCATATTTTATCCCTACAATGTTCAGTATTTCAAACATTCTGAAAGAAAAGCTTTTTCTAAATCTGAATGTTGTACAAAGAGTAGTTTGCCTTTCTTCAGCTTAGGTGTTCCCACATTGCTACAAAACCAAAACTCATTTCCCTTGAAGTTGGTGTCTTCCAGGTTTTTCATTCTTCTCAAAGTAGTTTGTCAGTATTTTGCAGTTGTCGTTTAGGTAATTTGAATAGGAATTACTATATTCTTCTTGAAGCCAGAGGGTATTCGTCTGGTCTCTTACATCTTGTATGAAGGGGGGGGGGGGGGAGGGGGGGGGAGGGAATGTGCCCATTGCTATCTGGATTGTAGCGGGGGTATCCTCCACATAACCAGCTTTTTACTTTCTGTCATTTTGCTGTTTCTGCTTATTATTTCATGCACAGCTCACTTCAAATGAAAACATTTTCATGTGACTGGGAGTGATGAATTTAAACTAAATTTAGCAATTGTGGATGACTGACCTAATGTTACTAGTTTCAGTTTTTTATTTCCATGTTATTGACAATTGAGCATTAATTGTTGGGCAGAACATTCTTCATTTTGACAGTTTGCTGAGGAAATGTGGCCAGTTAAAATTATCTGTTTTCGAAACTGGACATACAAATGTCCTCCAGAAGTTGAATAATGCTTGTCAGTGTGGTTTACAAAATTTTGATGTCTTGTTTTTGTGATGCATTGTAAGACCTCTTAATACTAAACATACAAACATAAAATGGTTCTTTTGCAAAACTACTTTCTGTGAAACACAATCTCTTCCTACAAGAAGATGTGTTTCCACACCAAACTGCTACCTTCTCTAGGCTTCAATATTTCATGATTCAAGTTACTTAACATCTTAGATTTAGAGAACATTATTTGTTGGTAAGTTACAGATTGGCAACAGTTTCTCTGTAACTTCTCACATGGCTTTGTATTCTACTATGGTAATAAACTGCCAGTTGCTATGATGACACAGCCTTCCCCAAAAGTCATTGGAAATGACTGATTACTTTGGTAATTTTTTTATAAATTTTCTAATTTTCATGAAATAACTTGCCTGTTGGTCTGGCATATACAAATAGCTGTTTTTATTATTACTGTTGCAAGATATTTTTAATTTTTCTTGATGGACCATTTGTCTTGGTGCTGTGCAGATGTAAACTTGGTTTGAAGTGTTACAATGTAGCTGTGTTGTAGTTTACCCATTAAATCATCTACCTTAAGCTGTGTTCTCACGTGCAATTAAGGATGCGGCATCTTGCGAATTTCTGTAGTTGCACCATGAGTTATGATTCACACGAGATTCCACAAATTCTGTATAATTGCATAGCTTTTGACGTGGCATCAACTGAAATTGTATGGGTCTGTACTAATGTCACAGTGCAGGTTATGGCATTAGAAAAGAGTTAAATACAAGGAAGACAAGACCCAAGTGTTAGCTGTGATAATGAATTTAGTGCTGGGATAAATCAGGGGCTATACACACACATTTTATAAAAAAAATACTCAAAAATGAAAATGCTTTCTGCTATGGCAAACTAACACAGGTGCTATGCAAACATTATCTGCAATTGTGCCACTATTCCAAGATTTTAGAATCTATTGTTTGCCGATGTAGGTATTTTTAATAAATGATTTTAACAGCTGCCACATCAGTCAGGAGCTGTTTCCTGCAAATAATCAACTAGTTACACAGTGATTGGTCTCACAAATGACGAAGTGTATGCAACTCCCTTTTTTGGCTATGTAATAACTTTATTCATCAAAACATCTTTCAGTATTGTGGGGTAGGCATTAACTATAGGTTGCTGCTGTAGTAATTCCACAAGCTCTGAAAGTGTACTTGCCAACCACTGTATTGTCTTTTTCAGTAATAAAATGAAAACATACTGAAATTGAATAGAGCATGGCAGTAACTACTCAAAAATGTGACAGAAAGTTCAATTTTAGAAATGCAAACACCAGTGGATAGTGGTGGAAGGAAAGCGGCATAACAGTGTACAACTGATTTGAACTTTTTGTGGCATGAGAAAAGTTGTGCTACAGAAAACTAGGAGTTAATACTGGCAACTGCAGTGTGCCATTGTGATGACACTTGTTGAGTGTGTGGATCTGGCTTTACTGTCAACAACCCAGGCACTGTAAACACAGCTCTGGCGAAATTTATGGGGTAAATGTTTGAAAGTTGTAAATTTGTTCTGGTTGCCCCCAGATGCCAATTTTTTATACAAGTATGTGTGTCTGCTTGTCTTTGTTTGGCACAACTATATTAAATACCAAACAGTAATGATTGGGTATACCATTAAAAATACTAGTTAATGTGCATAATGGTACAATGGTATTAACAACGAAGCTGCCAGTGGCAGAGGAACTAGTAGTCTGTGGTCCTTGTTCCTGCCAATATTGTAAATAATAATAATAATAATAATAATAAACCCCGTGAAGGCCCGGGAAAAGAATAGGTCTCCAGTATGTTCTGCCAGTCGTAAAAGGCGACGAAAAGAACAAACCACTGATAGGGCTAACCCCTCTTTTAGTGTGATTAGTTGGTTCAGGACAGAACTAAAGAAGCCTCGGACAAGCGCCGACATGGTCGGGGATGACGCTTGAACCCTATGCCCGCCCACAATGGTAATGACACTGCTAACCAACTGGAAAATGATTTAAATCCAAATAGAGGTGTTTTGCAGGATATGCTTCCTGCAACCACCCTAGAAGGAAAACAAAGACAGAGGATGAGATGGTCAGATGAAGTTAATAGACACCTCATGTTCTGTTATTACCAAGCAACAAACCTAGGAACCAACACAACTGGATACAGATCACAAGTATACACAACATTTATTACCAGATACCCAGAATTAAAATTTTTAACAGAACAACGACTAGCTGATCAGATACGTGTAATAATAAAAAATAACAGGATACCCCAGTCAGAATTAGAAAACATCAAACAACAAGTACAACAAATACTGGAACAAAATAATGTGCAATCAGAAGAAGAAGAACATACAGTAATGGACTCAAACATCCCAGAGCAAACAAACAAAGAACAACACGCATCAATTAAACAATCAGAGGAAAACGAAATCTTAAGACAGCCACCAGAACAAGCACAAATAGAACACAAAGTGACACACATGTTAGATATAGAAGAAAAATTTCAGCTGACATATATAGAATACAAAGACACAAATACAGACATTAGACCATTCTTGCAAAGACCGCCAAATAACCCACAAGTCGAAACAACAATAAAAACTATCAACACAATCATACGGAACAAAATAAATGAAAACACAACTATGGAAGAGTTACAACTACTGGTTTATATAGGAGCACTCACTACACTAAATATACACACTAGGCAGAGATCAGAACAAACCAACACACAGAAGAAACCCACAAAACCAGCATGGCAACACAGGCTACAGATCAGAATAGAAAAACTGAGAAAGGACATCGGACAGCTAACACAATTTATAAGAAATGAAATATCAGAAGAAAACGAAAAAGGTTAGGTAAAATCTCACAACAAGAAGCGATAGAGTAATTAGATGAAAAGAAACAGAAATTACAAGCATTGGCCAAACGACTTAGAAGATACAAAATAAGTGAAAATAGAAGGAAACAAAACCAAACATTCAACACAAACCAAAAGAAATTTTACCAGACAATAGATAACACACACATTAAAATAGACAATCCACCAAACATAACAGACATGGAACACTTCTGGAGCAACATGTGGTCAAACCCGGTACAACATAACAGGCATGCACGGTGGATACAAGCAGAAACAGACACATACAAGATGATACCACAAATGCCTGAAGTGATAATTTTGCAACATGAAGTCACCCAAGCAATTAATTCTACTCACAATTGGAAAGCCCCTGGAAAAGATAACATAGCAAATTTCTGGCTAAAGAAGTTCACCTCAACACATTCACATCTAACTAAATTATTTAACAATATAATAGAGGGAAACATTCCACGTGGGAAAAATTATATATAAAAACAAAGATGAGGTGACTTACCGAACGAAAGTGCTGGCAGGTCGATAGACACACAAACAAACACAAACATACACACAAAATTCAAGCTTTTGCAACAGACTGTTGCCTCATCAGGAAAGAGGGAAGGAGAGGGAAAGACGGAAGGAAGTGGGTTTTAAGGGTGAGGGTAAGGAGTCATTCCAATCCCGGTAGCGGAAAGACTTACCTTAGGGGGAAAAAAGGACAGGTATACACTCGCACACACACACATATCCATCCACACATACAGACACAGGCAGACATATTTGTAAGAAAAATAGCATAGTCAAGGGAAAACACACTAAACAAGAAGATTATATACTGGATAACCACAGCGACTGCATAGAAGCAATGGAAAAAACAGATGCCTATAAATATCTAGGATACAGACAAAAAATAGGAATAGATAATACAAATATTAAAGAAGAACTAAAAGAAAAATATAGACAAAGACTAACAAAAATACTGAAAACAGAATTGACAGCAAGAAACAAGACAAAAGCTATAAATATTTATGCTATACCAATATTGACCTACTCATTCGGAGTAGTGAAATGGAGTAACACAGACCTAGAAGCACTCAATACACTTACACGATCACAATGCCACAAATATAGAATACATCACATACATTCAGCAACAGAAAGATTCACATTAAGCAGAAAGGAAGGAGGAAAGGGATTTATCGACATAAAAAACCTACATTATGGACAGGTAGACAATTTAAGAAAATTCTTTATAGAACGAGCAGAAACTAGCAAAATACACAAAGCAATCACTCATATAAATACTTTGGCTACACCACTGCAACTTCATAACCACTTCTACAACCCTTTAGATCACATAACATCAACAGACACGAGGAAAATAAATTGGAAAAAGAAAACACTACATGGCAAGCACCCGTATCATCTAACACAGCCACACATCGATCAAGACGCATCCAACACATGGCTAAGAAAAGGCAATATATACAGTGAGACGGAAGGATTCATGATTGCAATACAGGATCAAACAATAAACACCAGATATTACAGCAAGCATATTATTAAAGATCCCAATACCACAACAGATAAATGCAGACGTTGCAAACAACAAATAGAAACAGTAGATCACATCACAAGCAGATGTACAATACTAGCAAATACAGAATACCCCAGAAGACATGACAATGTAGCAAAAATAATACATCAACAGCTTGCCTTACAACATAAACTTATAAAACAACACGTTCCCACATACAAGTATGCACCACAAAGTGTACTGCAGAATGATGAATACACATTATACTGGAACAGAACCATTATAACAGATAAAACAACACCACATAACAAACCTGACATCATACTCATCAATAAAAAGAAGAAATTAACACAACTAATCGAAATATCCATACCCAATACAACAAATATACAGAAGAAAACAGGAGAAAAAATTGAAAAATACATCCAACTGGCTGAGGAAGTCAAGGACATGTGGCATCAGGATAAAGTTGACATTATACCAATTATACTATCAACTACAGGAGTCATACCACACAATATCCACCAGTACATCAATGCAATATACCAAACTTATATATACAACTGCAGAAATCTGTAATTATTGATACATGTTCAATTACCCGAAAGTTCCTAAATGCAATATAACACATACGATACAGTTAAAAGGAAGTGACGCTTGATCAAGGTCCGCGTCACTTTCCATTTTTAACCAGACTTAACATCTGAGAAATTAAAGAAATAATAATAATAATTGTATGTTAAAGTCATCACATAGCAAAATATTAGTTTACTTTGAGCTGTACCCCTTCATTGTTATGATTAGCCATCCTGTGTCCCTTTTTGTTAGTTCTGCAAATATAATTAAGAGTGGCAGTCTGAAACAGAAAAGCAGTCAACTTCATCTGTGAACCAGTGTTTTGCTACGCAAGCAACATCTGCAGGTTCTCAATAGTTTTCTGTGAATATTTAAAGGTCTGAACTTTTTCGGCTTTTGGAAGAAAGCACAAAATTGAATTTTTGTGTGTGTTTATGGAAGAGGGATTGTTTTGTGCCCTAATGCTAAATTTGGATTTTTTGGTTTTCACTGCTGATCCAGTAGAAAGCAGCCCATTTAAACAGTTTCTTTGTGACATAGTACCCAGCACTATTACAGGCTTGAGTCTGCAGAGTATTTCTGCTTTACAGTAGCTTGCAATGAGTTTGTTCTGTAAAACACACATAGACTTGAAAAGATAATATAAGTAATTTTTGACATTAATTTCCAGAGGTATTAACATCTAGAGACCTCAGTTGTAGAAAAATATGAAACAGTATTTCATTCAGCAGTCCCAAAGTGAGAACATAGAGAGATTCTTCAGGCCCCTCCATATCTTTACAATGGGGACAGTGAGGAAAATAACTGCGGCACACAGTCATGTAAACAGCCAGTCTTCCCTTAGTCTATTTGTGGAGGGACCAGGAAGAAACCATATCATATGGTACCATGCTGGGTACTGTTTGTCATAAACTTCACAGCAGTTCTTGTTGCATCTGTTTAGATTAAAACATCACAGAAGAGTAGCAGTGACTGTTGTGCATCTCGTAGTGAAGAAATATCTAAGAAACAGGTGTTACGGAGTACACTAGAACTACATCTATGTTACAGTTTGTTCACTGCCCAATTCCACTGCCATGTGTGCTTGTGCATTTTTCTGGCATATCTAAAGTATGACAATTTGAAGATGCATTGTTGACATTCCGATTTTTTCACTGATGTCCAGTTATCAGTTCAGGTGCATTTGTATGTGTTTAAATTGAACTTCATATCAGAAAAGTAATGAGAACATGGGGAAAAAATCTTGTTGCATTATTACAGTGTGAGCCTTCAGTGTGTGTTGAGTCAGGATAGCACTATGCAACAATGTTTAAGGGTTGCATGCTCCATTTTAGTACAGATAGTTGTATTTTCAATTTATTCTAGAGGCTAGTAAAGTTACAGGGTGCCACTATTTGTACATGTAGTTCTAATTCTGATGGACTGTAATTTGGCTTTTATCAGTTTAGTGCTATAACAGAATTATGTGGCATTGCTGGAAGAAATAAATGAATGGCTTGGAAGATGCAAATTCACATTATTAGGGAATAGTCAGTAAGCAAACATTCAAAACGAAGAAATATCACAGTAGGTAAAGGTTAACATGAAATGGGCACATCGTGTGTGATGGAAGTAGATCTAACTTTGTTGGTCTAACATTTAAGCAAAATTCTTCCGTTGTCACTGTCTTGCTTCACATTCTTGTGGTGTTTGTAACAATACTGCTTAAGTGGCTAATTAGGCGAACACTGGTTTAAATTTAAGAAATTGAGCATTAGTGCCTCCAAAATGAATCCATACAGTGTAACATGTGAATTTCCTGGAAGGGCATTGTTTAACTCTCTCTAGTACTTTATTCAAAGAACTGCTCCCTTATTTTGTATTCCTCATCTGGATAGGATTTGATAAAACAATTTCCTCAAGCTCATTAACTCCATATGTCCCCTCTGAACAACGTGATGCAGTGCTGCACGTGGTCACATGGTCACATTAGGCTCCAGGACACAGGAAATCCCCAGCAGGATTGAGACAAGAAGTATTTGAGCAGAGCCAACATACAAGCATGAGCTGCGTATGTCATTGCATTTGTGCGTGTGTTGTAACGCCCATTTTCTGAAGTTTGAAAGTAACACTCTGGCAGCTGCTCATCCGAACCTGTAGTCACTGTCGCCCACTCGATAGCACATCAGTCTGTTGTCACAAAGCTGAAATCTTACCAAGTATTTGACGGGAATATAATAGAGGGAAACATTCCACGTAGGAAAAATATACCCAAAAACAAAGATGATGTGACTTACCAAATGAAAGTGCTGGCAGGTCGATAGACATACAAACATACACACAAAATTCTAGCTTCACACACACACACACACACACACACACACACACACACACACACACAGTACTCCATAGTATTTGAGTATTTGATGGAATGTACAAGAAAAGTGTACCAGTTGAAAATGTTTTTCAGATTTAGCTCGCATAGTGTTTTCTCGAAATAATTATATATATGAAAATTGATGCAGCTAATAGTTAATAACAAACATTGCATTCTTTGACAACCCGAAAATTAGAAATTTTCAGTCTTTGTAAAATATCGACTTTATTCTCAAAAATAAAATTAGAACAATTGTAAACAAAAACAGAATTTTTGTATATGTGAAAAACTGAAGCATAATAAATTTATATAAATTGTTGATGGTGTACAGCAACCTGCCACAAACTGGGTTAAGGTTACTTTAACCCACTTAAAATTTTGAACAGTTCATCATGAGCCACTTATTCATGCTTTCATCAATACAGATGTGGAATGGAAGCTTGAAAAAACATAAAAAAAAGGTCTGGTGAACTAAAAAATTCTAGACTGATCACAGTACTTTTTGAATAAAGTAACCTGATACCAATTTGTGGCAGTTTGTTGTACATCGTCAACAATATATTTTATATAATAACCAAGATCTCCAATTATGTCTATATATAACAAAATTGCAATAATAATATCTTCACTGTAAAGTGGTTTTTGATTCATTTAAGTTTACATTTGTGGTCACTAATTTTCGTGGTTCAGGGTAGATGTTGTGAAAAGGATCGATACGAAAAATAAATATACATTATCAGGAAAATGTCGGGCCGTAATTTACATTGGACGATGATTTCAATTGATGTGCGAAAAATCAAAGAAAACAAGATTTATTACACAGTCGAAACAAAAAAGGAAAGTTAATTGAAACATGTTATGCGCGTCCTTGAGAATGTATTATCTAATATTACAAGTGCCACATTGAATATTAGTGTCAGTTGTGGAAATATCTTAATGCTCAATCAATTAATGAAGTGTCATCTAATGCACAAAATTCAGGTCTAAAGAAGTATAATGACAAAGGCTAGAATTTAAGACCAGAGGAAATATCTGCAAGAGAACATGGAGCTATTTCTGAGATTGATTATTATCATGTAAATTAATGAGTCTAACATAATTTGGAAAATGTTATTTAGAAGTTGAACTGTTAGTCTTAATAGCTAATATTCTCTCCCCAGAAATGCATATTGGTTTGTTTCCTTATTATGTCATGCACTAGATTTTCATCTAGGTTTAACTTTTAAGTAACTGATGTCTTAACTAAATTGACATCAGAATTAGAATAAGCACATCAAAAATATTATCTTGAACAGTGAATCTAAGTGGGAAAACGGTTTCAAATTTCAGAGTATTTGGACGCGTTCTTCTTGTATTTATTTATTTAGTATCATCCTAATTATCACATTTGTGATATAGGATTTGTCAGGGTACATTTTAACAACTATGTAATATCTTTACAAAATTTGTATCTGTGCTGAATTCATATTAATCTATCTTATGTTTAATACAATATACAACTAATAAGTGTTTTTATAACATAATTTATTATGCACTGATGTGATTTCATTTGTCACATTAACTTAAACATATATTTTATACAGTTACGCAGAGATATTCACTTATGCTGTAATAGCATTTGTCAAGCATGTGGTTCTTTAGAACAGTTTTAAATTTATCCTCATTTTCCAGCTCTTTGATATGTTTTGGTAGTGCATTAAAAAGTTTGATGCCTTGATTACATACATGTTTCTGGCTTCGGGTCTTTGTTACAGCTTGTATGTGGAGATCTTTACATTGGCGTGTGTCGTAATTATGGAAGTCTGTATTGGTTTTCATTTTGCCCTGATTTCTTTTGATCACCAACAGACATTTCAGAATGTATAATGATGGAATTGTTAAAATTTTCAATGCTTTGAAAAGGGGTCTACAATGTGTTTGAGGTGGGCTGTGGGTCATTATCCGAATAGCACGTTTTTGCAATTTGAAAATCTCATTTAGACGACAATTTGTTTTTCCCCAGAATACTATCCCATAGGATGCAATGGACTGAAAATAGCCAAAATATACTAATCTGGTACAGTCATTACTACAAACTCTTGAAATTATTCTAAGCACAAAACATGCTGAATTTAGTTTTAGTGCTAAGTTCACCACATGGTTCTTCCAATTAATCTTCTCGTCAATGTGCATACCCAGGAATTTTGCACACTGTACTCTTTCAAGTATTTTGCCCTCCATGGTGGGATTTAGGTCGTCCTGTTCACTTATTTTTCCATATTGCACATAATTAGTTTTTTTTGCATTCAGTGTTAGCTTGTTAGCACTAAACCATTTTTGTATATCTTGTAGGACATGGTCCACAGTACTGTGCAATGACTGCTTCATATCACTAACTATTAAACTAGTATCATCAGCAAATAACATGATTCTAGCTTTTCTCTCTGACACCTGAATATCATTCATGTAAATGAGGAACAGCAAGGGGCCTAATACACTTCCTTGGGGTACTCCTACTGTGACCTCCCTTGGATCTGATCTTAGTTTAATTTTTGGATTAATATTTGGTGCTGTAATTTCAACCAGCTGCATCCTCTTTTCCAGATAAGACTCAAACCACTTTTTTACCGGTCCTCTGATACCTATAGCTTCAAGCTTTTTCAAAATTATGCTGTGGTCAACGGTGTCAAAGGCTTTTGACAAATCTAGATTTATCCCAACTACACTATTTCCCTCTTCCAATTTAGTGATTATTTCTTTTGTGTATTCTAGTACAGCTGTTTCGGTACTTCTCCCAGCTTGAAATCCATGCTGATTACTGTTTATCAGATTGTGCATATTAAGATAATGTGTGACTCTATATTTAGAGAAAGTTGGGAGGAGTGAGACAGGTCTGTAGTTTTCTATTTTAAGTTTATCACCCTTTTTCAACAGGGGAATGACTTTGGAAATTTTCAGTTTTTGTGGAAACATGCCCTCAGCCATTGACAAGTTTGCTATGTGCACCACTGGTTTTGCTATCTGATTAGCTGTTTTCTTTACTAATATTATTGGCACCTCATCTACTCCAGCTGACATCTTGGACTTCAGACTTTTAATCACTTTTAAAACTTCCTTTTCGTTTGTTGGAACTGCCGTCACACTGCTGGCTGCCTTGGTGCTTCCATCTTAATCTGCTCCCCAAGATTCCTGCTTAATGTCTGGGGTAAATTTAAAAAGTAATTATTTATATAATTAGGCATGGCATATTTATCTACCATTTTATTCTCCTCATCTTTTAGAATAATTTCCTTGTCTTTGGTAGGTACCCCGGTTTCTTTTCTCACAATTTCCCATGCTATTTTAGTTTTATTTCTGGACTGTTTTATTTCCATATTATTACTTAATAACTTTGCATTTGCAATTACTCTGCGGTATATTTTCCTATACCTCTTTACATATTCTATAAAATCAATATTTGTACACTTCCTCAACTCTGAATTCAGTTTTTTCATGTTTTCACATGATTTCTTAATTCCAAGAGTCATCCAAGAACTTGACTTTATGTATCCAGTAGACTTGACTCTGGTCAGTTTCTTTGGAAAACACATCTCAAAGTTCATCATATAAATCGATGCAAATACACTATATGCCTCATCTGTACTTGACTGTTTCATAACATCTAACCAATTTTCAATTTCTAAGATAATTATGAACTGATGACAGCTGTCCACAGAGAAGTTTCTTTTGTAAATATTATTTACACCTTTATCTTCCTTTGACCTTAAAGGGATTTCAATGGTGAGAGCATTGTGGTCAGACAATCCTAAATCTATGTTTGTTACCTCTATGTCAGTTTCTGACATATTTGAGAAAATGTTATCTATGAGGCTGTTGGAGGTGTTTGTTATTCTAGTTGAATTGTTTATGTGTGGTGACATGTTGAAACTCTTTAATATGTCCAAAAATTGCCTTTTTTGTTGACTTTCCACTAGAAGATTAATATTGAAATCACCACAAAGAATAATCACAGTTTCGTTTTTGTAAATAGTATTTAGCAACAATTCTAATTTATCAAAAAAGACTTCTATGTTTCCACATGGTGACCTATACACTGTTATGACTATGACTTTTTTCATCAGGCCATATAGCTGGACAGCACCTGCTTCAAAAAACTTTTCAATACTTAAGTTCTCTGCTTCACATCTCTTTTTAAATTCTAACTCTTGTCTAAGGTAAATACTGACTCCACCTTTTGCAATTTTCCTACTATAATTATTTGCTAGTTTAAATGGATTAATATGAATACTATTACTTTCTTGGTCCTTACACCAATGTTCAGTAATACACAAGACATCAGGTTGGGTGTTACTTACTGCTATTTCAAGTTCACAATATTTGTTCTTGAGGCACTGCACATTTAGAGTCATAATCTTTAGAACAGGGAAGTGAGCACTGGTGGTATTTCTCCTTTCCTTTAACACATTATTTAGAAAATACACAAACTTTCAGAAATAAACAAAGGAAGAAAGAAAATGTAGACATTCTCGGGAGCTAAAGTCCTGAAAGATGGAAGAGCCTCAGCTTGATTTCTCACATTGCTTTTCCCTAAGCTGCCAATAATTCTGAGGGAATGTCATCTACTCCAGGGGACTTGGTTCGACTGAGGTCTTTCAATGTTCTCTGATGTTCTTGCAGTATCATGTTTCCTACTTCATGTTAACCTGTGGTGCCGATAAGGTTGTTGACACCAGCATCAATATACGTTTGTCTCTAGACTCCAAGCATCATCCTTGGACGATAAGCTAAAATTATCTTTGCTCTCTTCCGCCATGGCCAGTTCTTTATAAGCCTTGCTTGTGTAAAGAGGTAAATAAATGAACTGCTGTTAAAAAGGTGTTGTTTGGTGTAACTGACCCAAACATCCAACTCACTGGTGACCCCGAGTTGTAACATCTTCAGTTTTCACCATTTTACTGTGTCCGCAGCCTCTGCGCCGGTTATTTTTGCTTGTATTACGTTGACACAGCATTCACACAATGACTTCGGCTCCACGCCAAAAGCCCGATTTTGTGACAAATGTGCACCATGTTGCTGGCGATGTACACCCGCCAGAATTGCAACACGGTGTTTCTCCTTCGACAACTCCCCTGGTGTCGCTCGATATTTTCGAGCCTGTAACAACAAGTGAGGTTAGGAACACACACGACTCTGGTTACCGAATGCCTACGTTCCTGCCACCTCATGTGCCTACCTCCACCATTCGTGCCACCACGACTTACGGCTCTCGATGGAGTGCGGTACCAACATCGAACTCCATTAATGTTTCATTGGACAACTTTCCACTGCCGGAGCAACGATTCTCGATGCCCTCCTCCATACAACCCCACGTTAGCTACAGCCACATGGTCGGCTCTGCCAGGCTCACGGGCCTTTCACCTCAGCTTCCAACCACGTTTGCTGCTACTTCTGTCCCACATCAATGTGTGTCTTACGACTTCGGCACATCAGCCTGCAACACAAACAACAAGTGGTCTAGTGCGCCTAATGACAACCTACGTTTACTACTACGCCCCAATGCTCTGTGCCACGGCACTCACCTTATCCGAATGTGATTTCGAGTGGAGTGACTACGAACCACTCACTCCATGTTCGGCATCACTATACACACAGTGCTTCGGTTCAGCCCAGACCTCCTCCGCCTCCCTGCCACACAGGTGATTACGGCTCAGCTCTCTTGTCGAGCTATCAGTGTGTGAACATGCGCCAACAGTTCACGAATTATTTCTCACCTGTTGCATCCGCATCGGCTCCAGTCGAGCTTCCACAACCGTTTCCAGCACAGCCGGGTACCTCTCCTGCGTCGGCCATCCGCGACGTGACACATCGTCCTCCACCGCAATGTGCCACCTTCAGTCTACCGCAGGGCCAGTTTGCAGCTCCATCGAGCTCCGTGGCCGCGCCACGAAGGCTCGAGAATGCTCCTGCCGCCCACACTTTGGACTTCACATCTGCTTCCACACTTCACCTCCAGGCTCCTTCCAGGCCGCCACCACTCACAAAACTACCGAAACTGCCTGCATTCTCCATCGAGAACCCCAAATTCTGATTCGCCTTCGTCGAGCAGATCTTTCAATATTATTCGCTTGATGGCCACTCGTGGTATATTTGTCTCGTGAACAGTCTCCACGACCGTGCTGACTTGATTCGTGATTTAGTCACCACACCACCTCAGGTAGACGTATACACTTCTGTCAAGAGGGCGATACTGGGACGTGTTACACGGACGTCGACTGAGAAGGTCCAGCAGCTCATCTACGAGGAACAACTCGGCGACTCGACTCCATCACAGCTGTGGCGCCGTCTCTGACTCCTCGTTAACAATCAGGCCAAGCCCGATAACACGCTCTTGCCAATCTGGATCAAGTAACTTCCTCTTTCTGTCCAAACTGCCATCTCTTGCCTTGAAGATCGAGCAACTGACGTACTTATCCGTGCCTCTGACCGGGCTCATTCTGCACTACAGTGGAAGCTTCACACCCGGCAAATTGAACCCGCCTCTCGCCAATAGCTTCGACCTCCCCCTGCACGCCACGGATGCCGCATTAATTTGGACACTGGTAACCACTCGCCAGCACTGCCGACGGCCTCGCCCCCTCCTGTAGTCGACTCCTCGGCAGGCTCGGACCCTCGTCCTTCCCCCTCGGCTACGGGCTCTCTGCAGGATGCCCATCCACAGTACCCCTATTGCTACTTCCACACACGTTTTGGTGATGCAGCAAGGAACTGCAGACCACCTTGTTGTTTCCCAAACACCGGTCGCAGGTAGGTTCGGGTGCCACCTCCTGCACACAAGACAGGCACCTCCCAGTGCTTCACTCAATTTGTGAACGACCTAACATTTGTGGACGCGTATATGTCAGAGACATGTCTTCGGGACAACTGTTCCTCGTTGACACAGGTGCTGCTGTGTCCCTACTGCCCACGTTCTTACAATCCGAGAACATTCGTTCCCACCACACGTCACTGCAAGCTGTCAACTCCACTAAACTGCAGTGCCTTGGTTCGCCATCCCACTCTGTTATGCTCTCCCCGAACTGCAAGCTCGAGTGGACTTTCCTAATCTGTGATATTGATGAACCTATCGTAGGCATTGATTTCTTGCGCCACCACAAATTTTTCCCAGACATAGTGCACAATATCGTGTTTCATCACCCAACAAACACTCAGTTTCCCTGTGCTCCTTCGAGCCCTCGCTCCCTGGATGCATCTGTTCGTGCTCAACTCAAACTCAGCTCCAGCTCTCGTACGCAGCAAAGGAATTACAGACACTACAGCAAGGTCAGTAAGTGCGCCGAATCTGCTTGTAGTTCCAGCAATCGAGCCTCCGTGTACTTACCTCCCGCTACCCCTCCCAACTGTGCTATCAAGTCTGCCATAATGTGTATTGACAGTTCCACAGAGCCACACCCCCCTAACACGGCAGCATTTGACACTCGGCCGGACACGAGTGCGCATGTGTGACAAGCGTCACGTGTTTCTGAACTGACAGCTCCTAGCCCTCCCCTTGCGGACAGCACCTCAACCTATGCAACTTCTGCTCTTGCGGGCCACTGTGTGACCGCCACGGACAACACAAACAGTGCACTCGCGCCTAGCGTTTCACCCACGACCATGCTGCCACACGCCGCGCTCTTGGACAATGGACTCACTAATGGCTCACGAGCTCTACTGAGCTCACCTCACCTTGGTGCCAGTGCTTCGGGCCAGCGGCCATCTCGACTTTGCCGCCTCGGCTCCTGTCGAATCTGCCAAGCGGCTCCGAACACCGTGACTACGCCTCACCCATCCCGCCCACCACACATTGTAAACAAACCACCTCCCGCGCCTCCGGCAACATTTCCATCGTCACCAATGGCACGGTTCACAAACTTCGCTTCACGCCAGGTCCCTCAATCTCCAGTAAACCACGTCGACTTTGTCCCGAGAACCTCACTGACCTTAAAAAGCAGATTTCTGAACTTCTAAGCTCTGGCGTCATTAAACCCTCTGCCAGTAGCTGGTCTATGCCCATTCATATGACACCCAAGAGACGGGTCCTGGTGCATGTGCGGAGACTACTGTCGACTAAACAGACAAACAATTATGGACACCTACCCCATACCCAACATTGCCGACTTTACCAGTTCCCTCGCAGGTGCGACCACATCCTCTGTCATTGATTGCAAATGGGCCTACCACCAGATCCCCATGGCACCTGAAGACAGCAGTCATCACCCCAATCTGATTATTTCAGTTTCGATTCATGCCCTTCAGTCTGAAAAACGCAACCCAGACCTGGCAACGCTTAATCAACGAAGTGCTATTCGACGTAAAATTCTGCTTTGCTTATCTTGATGACATTTTTGTGTTCGGCTCCTCCATCGAGGACAACGTTCGACATGTGCAAACTGTTATGAACACTTTTGTGGCAGCAGGCATCGAAACCAACCGGGACAAATTGCAGCTACATCAACCTGCTGTCACTTTCCTTGGTTTTCGGGTCTCTGCCGCTGCCATTTCACCACCCCCTGAGAAAGTACAAACAATACTAAACCTACCCAGACCTGCGTCATTCAAAGAGCTCCGGAGCTTTCTGGGGACGGTTAATTATTATCGCAGACATCTACCTCGGGCTGCGGAGATTCAGGCTCCACTGACGGACACCTTGGCAGGCACCCACACTTCTGGATCTCAGCCCGTTCCATATCCCCTGCTTTGGCTGACTCTTTCACCACCCTCAAAAGTCTTCTTGCCGAGGCCTGCACCATCGCGCATCCTCATCCCAATGCGCAGCTTTTCATCACCACAGACGCAAGCGATACTGCCATCGGCACTGTCCTTAGCCAGACAATCGATGGCCAGACTTCGCCTCTGCAGTTCTTCTCACGCAAGCTCACCAGCGCACAACGGAAATATTCCGCGTTTGACAGGGAGTTGCTCACTGTCTATGAAGTGATCAAGCATTTTAAGACTGACATTGAGGGATGCCCTTTCTATGTTTCAATGGACGACAAACCCCTGACTGCAGCCATTACAAACCCGCCAGCTGACCCGCCTCCCCGCCGCTTCAGATACATGGACTTCATATCTCAGTTCACCACCGATGTCAGACACATAAAGGGTGCTGACAATATAGTTGCTGATTTCCTTTTATGAGTCGACGCCATCCATTCGCTGTTAAAACTCTCTGAACTGCCTAACCTCCAACCCGCCAACAAGGAAACACAAAACCTGATTTCAGACTCTACTTCTTCACTACACTTCGTCTGCACCATCTTCACTGGCATTTCTGGTGAGAACTGGTGCGATGACAGTACAGGCACATTATGCCCCCTCATCCCAACCACACTCCATCGAGCTATCTTCAACACATTGCGTAATTTAGTCCACCCCGGTGTTCGTGCATCCACCTGCCTCGTAGCGGAGCACTTTGTGTGGAGAAATGTCAATAAGGACTGCCAGCAATGGGCACGCTCCTGCATCGCATGCCCACGCTGCAAAGTACACAAACACACTTCACCCCCCCCCCCCCTCGGCGTCTTTTTGATCCCTCCTGGGCGTTTCCAGCATATTCATACTGACATTGTCGGCCCTCTCTCCCCCTCTAACGGCTTTCATTACGTTCTCTCATCTATCGACCGTCGAGTCGTGGGTATCGCATTTTGGATGTCCAGCTATCGTCACGACTGACCGGGGCAGACAATTTGAGTCAGCCCTGTTCAACAGGATTTGTAACAATTGCGGCATCCGGTGCATCCGTACCACAGCATATCACCCGCAAAGTAACGGGCTAGTCGAGTGCTGGCACCGCACTTTCAAGGCAGCTCTTCGATGGCACGACTCTCTGTAGACTGAGGCCCTTCCTCTTGTGCTACTCGGCATTCGTGCTATTTATAATGAAGACCTCAAAGGCACAATAGCTGAGTTTGTATACAGCTAGAACATTGTTCTCCCTGGCGAACTTGTGAGCCCTTCCACTTCTCTCCCTCAGTCTGACTTACCTTCCTTCATGCACCGTGTCAGATGCCACTTCATCAACCTCCGTATCCCTTCACCTGCCAGCCATTCCCGCCCTAAAGTTCACGTTCCAAAATCTCTGAACAATTGCGAGTACGTCATGCTCCGAGATGACACTGTCCGTGCTCCCCTCCAGCCCCTATATACCGGCCAGTACCGAGTTCTCCGGCACTCGGCCAACACCTATGACATCCAGATGAAAGATTCAGCTGTTACAGTCTCTCTCAACAGACTTAAGCCCGCTCATGTCGAGCCTTCTTCTACCCCCTTTCAGGCCACGACCACGCCACTCACTGTCGTTGCTCACGACACTCCCTCCACGTCGGACTGACACACTGGATCGAGCGACTTCCAGTTCCAATTGTCGAGCTCTCCTCCAACCTCGCCCTCTACTCCGGCCTCACGCACTCCATCGAGTGACCACATGTTCCCCACTTCCAGCTTACCTACGATCACACTCTCGCCGCCAGGCCCTCGCCTGTCCCTTCGACCTCTCCACCGTCGCCTGCCTCGCCCTGTCGAGGTTTCTCGTGCCACCCCGTCTTGAACGTGCCCTCGCTTGAGGTGTTTGTTCCTGTCCCCCTGGACATAATCCGTGACATCTCAATAATACTGCATGATTATACACTGTTCATCGTGTGTTTCTCTTCATCCAGTGCTCGTGACACAACTTCCGCTATTCCCTGATACCTTGGGAAATGTGTTCCCCTCCCACCTGTCACCCTGGACGTGCTTCGTGTGTTCGCCACGCCCACCAGAGACATCGTCGTCGTCGTTCCGTTCCACCCGTGAACCGCCGGCCGACCTGTCGCCGCGCTATGTGGCACCGATGAAATCGACACCGACATCGATTGGCTGTTCCGCCGTGTTCAGTTCAGTTCTTTGTGATCATTGTATGTGTTAAGGTTAATAAATGAACTATTGCTAAATGGGTGTGATTACTGGTGCAACCAACCTGGTAATCCTCCTCAATCAATATCGTATCATTAGTGGTGCTGGATACACTTGTAATTCTAGTAGGGGAATTTATAATCGGGAGCAGGTTGTATGTTGCACAAATAGCCATAAGATCATGTGTATCTTTTGAAACTTTGTTAAAGTCAATGTCAAAGTCTCCACATATTATAACTGTTTTGTTTAGGTCCCTGATACTGTCAAGACTACCTTCAAGTTGGTGAAAGAATATTTTTACGTTTGAGTTTGGACTTCTGTACAGGCAAATGATGATTATTTTTATTGAGGTTAGTTCTACAGCAGAAATTTCAAAATCTCCTTCTTTTCCTAGCTTTTCGAGAGATTTTAGGCAGCAATAGCTGATACTGTCTTTCACAAATATACGTGTTCCTCCATGTGTAGATTTTTTTCTACAGAAATGAGATGTCATAACATAACCATTTATACATGTGATTGCTAACATCTCATCAGTTAGCCAATGTTCACTAAAACACATTACAGATCCTTCTTTTAATTGATCTGACAGTAATACTTATAGCTCATTAATTTTGTTTCGCAATGACTGCACATTTTGATGGACTATTATAAACTTGGGGTTTCTGCCTGGCATATCTGATTCATCACTTACCTCTATTTGTCACTGCCTTCCCTTCATTTTAATCTGACAAACACTTCTGTGATGAGCTATGGAGGTGCTGTCTTCATCTGTGGACAGTAAAAATCCTCACTTCTTGATAGTGGTTGTCTTGCTCTTGCAGGTTGGGTCCTTGTGGATATTTTTACTGTTGTATCTGATGATGTAGTTGTTTCTGTAGCTGAATATGTTGTCACTCTTGCTGTTTATTTGTTCTCTGGTCCTGACTGTGTTGTTTTACCTGCTACCACTGTTATTACTTCTTTCTCAACACTTTGCACTACAATCGATTGTTTTTGTTCTAGTACTGCTGTAGCAGGATTTATTTGTAGGAAAGATATTTTGCACATCTCCTTTACAGTTGGCAGTGAAATTTTGTCACATTTCTGACTGTCATAAAAAACACTTTTCACTAAGGCCTTGATTTTTTGGCAAATTTGTGATTTGCCCCATTTATTTAGATGCATTCCGAGTGTTGTGAAATGCTGTCTTTCTAAATAATCAACAAGGAGAAAAAAAGCATTTGAATTGGTCTTGCAAATCTTTCTGTAACCCCTGTTTGCTTTTTGAATCTCACGCTGCGAATATTATGTTTCAAATTCATTTGGTAATTGACCTATTTAAGGTATGACATGGGTGCTTATGAGCTCAGCTATTTTGGACCCTAAAGCCACAACAAAGAAACTTTTTCCTCTCCTTCTAACAGTGCAATTTCTTTCTTACTCTTAATAACTGACACCTTTGCTTTTTTTTATCGACTTTTCTATTAGCTGAACCAGTCCTTCTGAAAACATTTTTCTTTCCTATTTTGTAGCATATTTCCTGTAGCCATTCCACCATATCTTCATTTCTCTTTGCATTCACTTATTTCTCGGTTTTCTTTTGTGTTGAGCAGGCAGCTGAGTATAAATGATGGGATTCTTGTGATACTCGATTTTTTGAAAAGTGACCTACAAGATGCATTATGTTTGAAAACACCTGATTTACAGATGAGTGACTTTCTATGCCATATGAGAACCCGTTTGGGACCAGAGGAGCTCCCCCAAAGCAGTATGTAGTATATAATGTGCCAGTAAAGCACTCGTAATAGGACTGAAGCAGCATGTTTTCACTCATACATACTTTTAAGTTTGTGTAACAAGTATATAAATCTTTAAACATTGTAAAATCCAGAATAGAATTCTGGCACTATTATGAAAAGGATAGATTGCAACTCACCATATAGCAGAGGTGTTGAGTTGCAGACAAGCACAATGGAAAACAGACTTTTTGTTGTTCCTATCCGCACCTCGACATTTCTGCAATATGGTGAGTAGCAATCTAACTTTTTCATAGTATTTAAATCTTTATAATTTAATACATTTAAAGTATCTGTGATGGTTCTGTGTCAGTTTGGAATCTGAGTGTACACCCAGCAGTGTAACAGACATATAATCAGTGTTAGAATTAAGTTAAGATTAAATTTTCAGTTTTATTTTGATTTACAGCTAATTATGTAATTATTTTTAGACCAGATACTGGAAATTCTGAAACTGGCTGTTTTGTTCCTGTAGGTTTGCGCTGCCATTTCCAACTGCAATGAGTATAGGTATTAACTGAAACCTTCAATACTGTTTTGTCAACTCAAGACTAAATTGTCACCTTTCGCTCTAACTTAAGTGTCAGTCTGTGCTACAGATCAATATGCCACCACGCCCTACATTCCAAAAAATAACATGTAGTGGCAGTCTTCAGTCCGAAGATTGGTTTGCTGCAGCTCTCCATGCTACTCTATCCTGAGTGAGCATCTTCATCTCCCAGTACCTACTGCAACCTACATCCTTCTGAATCTGCTTACTGTATTCGTCTCTTGGTATCACTCTATAGCTTTTATCCCCCCATGTCCCTCCAGTACTAAAGGGGTGATCCCTTGATGTCACAGAATGTATCCTGTCATCCACGATCTCTTCTTTGAGTCGATTTATGTCACAAAAATCTATCCTTCCCCGGTTCTGTTCAGCACCTCCTCATTAGATACATGATCTACCCATCTAATCTTCAGCATTCTTCTGTAGCACCACATTTCGAAAGCTTCTATTCTCTTCTTGTCTAAACTTTTTTTCAACCATGTTTCACTTTCATACATGGCTACACTCCATACAAATACTTTCAGAAACGACTTCCTGACACTTAAATCTATACTCGATGTTAACAAATTTCTCTTCTTCAGAAACGCTTTCCTTGCCATTGCCAGTCTACATTTTATATCCACTCTACTTCGACCATCATCAGTTATTTTGCTCCCCAAATAGCAAAACTCCTGTACTACTTAAAGTGTCTCATTTCCTAATCTAATTCCCTCAGCATCACCTGACTTAATTCGACTACATTCCATTATCCTCATTTTGCTTTTGTTGATGTTCATCTTATACCCTCCTTTCAAGACACTGTCCATTCTGTTCAACTGCTCTTCCAAGTCCTTTCCTGTCTCTGACAGAATTACAGTGTCATCGGCGAACCTTACAGTTTTTATTTCTTCTCGTGGATTTTAATACCTACTCCGAATTTTTCTTTTGTTTCCTTTACTGCTTCCTCAATATACAGATTGAATAGCGTCAAGGAGAGGCTACAACACTTTCTCACTCCTTTCTCAACCAGAGCCTCCCTTCCATGCCCTTCTATTCTTATAAGTGCTGTCTGGTATCTGTACAGGTTGTAAATAACCTTTTGCTCCCTGTATTTTACCCCTGCCACCTTCCAAATTTCAAAGAGTGTATTCCAGTTGACAATGAAAATGCTTTCTGCAAATCTACAGAAGTTATAAACATAGCTTTGCCTTTCCTTAGCATGTCATCGAAGATAAGTCACAGAGTCAGTACTGCCCCACGTGCTCCTATATTTCTCCAATCCAAATTGACATTTCCTAACGTTAGCATCTGTGAGGTTTTTTTTGTCAATTCTTCTGTAAATAATTTATTACTATTCTGCAACTATGGCTTATTAAATTGATATTTTGGTAACATTCACTCCTGTCAGTTCCTGGTTTCTTTGGAACTGGAATTGTTACATTCTTTTTGAAGTGTGAGAGTATTTTAGCTGTCTTGTATATCTTGCACACCAGGTGGAATAGTTTTGCTATGGCTGGCTCTCAAGAGGATATCAGTAGTTCTGAAGGAATGTTGTCTGCTTCTTGCGTCTTGTTTCGACTTAGGTCTTTCAGTGATCCCTCAAAATCTTCTCACAATATCATATCTCCTATCTCATCTTCATCTGTGTCCTCTTTTCTTTCTATAATATTGCTTTCTAGTTAATTTCCCTTGTACAGCTTATCTATACACTCATTCCAACTATCAGCTTTCCCTTCTCTGCTTAGTGCTCATTTTCCACATGAGCTCTTGATATTCATACAGCTGCTTTTCTGTTTGGCAAATATCTCTTTAATTTTCCTTTAGGCTGTATCAATCTTTCACCTTGTTACATATGCTTCTGTATCCTTTCATTTGTTCTCTAGTCATTTTGCATTTCCTGTCGCTCAGTTGTTAGACACTTCTATTCTCTCTTGCCTGTTTTATTTGCTACATTTTTATACTTTTTCTTTTCAGCAATTAAGTTCAGTATCCCCTGTGCTATCCAAGAATTTCTACTATGTCATGTCTTTTTACCTATTTGATCCTCTGCTGCCTTCACTATTTCATTTCTCAAAGCTATTCATTCATCTTCTACTGTATTCCTTTCCCCTGTTCTAGTTAACCATTACCTAATCCTCCCTCTGAAACTCTCAACAGCCTCTGGTTCTTTCAACTTAACTGGGTTTCATGCCTTCAAGTCCCTACATTTTGGCAACTTATTCAGTTTTAATCTATGGCTCATAACCAATAAATTGTGGTTAGAGTCCACATCGTACTTGGAAATGTCTTAGATTCAATGTCTGAAATCTGTCTATTACCATTATATAAACAATTTGAAAGCTTCTGATATCTCCAGGTGACTTCCACATATACATCCTTATTTCATGATTCTTAAACAAAGTGTTAGCATTGGTTAAATTATGCTCTGTGGAAAATTCTATTCTTTTGTTCCTTTCCCCAAGCACATACTGACTTTCTATGTTTTCTTTTCTTCCTCTTCCCGCTACTGAATTCCAGTCCCCCTCACAATTAAATTTTCCTCTCCACCCTAACTGTCTGAATATTTTTTTTATCTGATCACAAAGTTCTTAAAATCTCTTTATCTGCAGTGCTAGTTGGCAAAAAATCACATACCATAGCATCATTATGTCTCACGATGAGTCTGCTATCTGGTATCGGTAGGTTCAGTTGATCCAAATATGGTATCATGAGTACAAAGAACAGATTTGCACAGCATGATACTAGGCAGGCCCTTCACATGAATTACAAATTTTAAATATTTAGTAATCCAGAGCTCTTAACAGTCAAGTCCACCTTCTATAGCATGATGCAATTACAGGGTGATTTTTTCCACCATGTACAAACCCTATGGATTGATCCATGAGAGGATATGGGAAAAAAAAGTTCTAATGAACTTATGTCCAGAAGTCTTGGTTTCCATGCTAGAGACCATTTATTCATACTTTGTTACAGAGACTGTGGTCTAAAACGCACTGTATCATGCAGCCACAGTTACAGTATGCATCGTTTCCTACTAGAGGGTGGTACTGTTCCTCATACATCATGTCCTAGCGACCTCTCCTGCCTTAGTAATTGGTAATGTTGTGTCCGATTCACTTCTCTTGTGGAATCACATTATAGTCGACATGATACAGCATTGTACAGAATGGTTTCATATTCAAATCGAGAGCTTGCTCATCTCAGGGACAGTATGCAAAACCCCCATGGTATGGTTACAGTGAATCATCAACATCAGTTCAGCCAGAATGTGTGGGCTGGGATAATTGATGACTGTATTTGGGGACCAGTCTTCCTTCCATGATGCCTAACAGGCCGGAACTATCACCATTTCTTGTGGTTGACTTTGCCTCCTCTGCCGGAAGGAGTGCCAGTGATAGTTCAAAGGATTATGTGGGTGCTGCGTGATGGTGCTCCAGCCTGCTTCACCGTTAATGTCTGAAAATATCTTAGTCATGTCTTCACTGGTCGATGGATTGGCCAAGGAGTCCAGTTGCGTGGCCTGCTCGTTCACTGTCGCATGGAAATCATTTTCAACACATACGGTAACTGTTGCTGCATGGTACAGCACTTATTAGACTGCAGTCTCTGTAACAATGTATGAGTGACTAAATGGTCTCTAGCTTGCAAACTATGGATTCCCAGACATAAGTTCATTACAACGTTTTTGTTCCATATCCTCTCATCGATTTATCGCTAGTGTTTGTACATGGTGGAAAAAATTACCCTGTATAAATATGGTCCTGGATAATCCTGATATCATGTAAATAATTTAGCAATAAAGGTGACAATGCCCTGAGTAGTATGGTTGTTGACCCATTCAAAAGCACACAAACTAAATTCAGATCTTTGATAGCTTTTGGGCAAGCTTTATAGCTTGCTCAATGAACAGAATGAATAATGTGGTAGACAGATTACAGCCATATTTCACCCCCTTCTCAACTATTTTTTCCCTTTCATGCCTTCAGCTCTTGTAATCACACTGCTTTTCGTACGAGTTGCAAATTAGCTTTCTCTCCCTGTATCTTACCCATGCTACCTTCACAATTTCAAACAGTGTATTCCAGTCAATATTACTGAAAGCTTCCTCAGAAGCAGAAGTTACTGTATATATTGCTTTTCCTTACTTTAACCTATCTTCTAAGGTAATTCTTTTGATCAGTATTACCACATGTGTTCCTACATTCTTCTGGAATCCAAATATATATTTGCCAAGGTAGGCCTTTTCCAGTTTTTCCATTCTTCTGTAAATTGTCTGTGTCTGAATTCTGCAACAAGGGCTTACTACATTCCTAGTTCGGTAATGTTCACACCTTCAGCACCTGTCTTCTTTGGAATTGGAATTATTACATTCTCTCAAGGTGAACATATGTTTGTATGTATCAAAAATTACTGCTTTTTGTGATTTTTTCCCAGATAAAAAAAAATGGTAAATTCGAAGATATAGTTTTATTTCATACACTTTTGTTTGTAAAAAAATCAATTTTGCAGCCACATCAGATGCTCCTGTAACCACTGCACCGGGTGGAAGGACCCCTTGCAGCTGGAACATTGATCACGAGTGGGAAGTTGTGAAGCCCTCAACAAAATAATTTTAAGTCATTTTCAGTTTATTTTTTGAGCATACATAGGCCACTTGAAAAATATGAAGTTCTAACTAAATGCTGACATATTAAAACAAATGTCATTTTCTTCACACACAAAATCAGGCAAAAACCAAGCACTGTAAGTAGACTTTTGAAGATATCATGAAATGATTACATACGCTGATAGAGAGAATTTAATTTAGGATGCTGGCATCAAAGTCCAATCAAAATCATATGTACAGTTCTCAAGTTATGTTTCCCACCAATCTGAAAAATACAGGTTTGAGAGCAATGCGTTATTGTTTAGGGTTGCATTTCTTTGTAGTTAAGTTATACGTATGTGTAGTCAGTGATCCCTGGGCCATAGAGCATTCCTTCCAAATCCAAAAGGAGGTCCTCGTCCATCTTCTTCATGGCTGTGGTGCTCCTGTAGGCCTCTTCGGCAGCTTCCGTCATTCACTGCTCTGCTTGCTCGATATGGTTTTCGTCTGCTTTTGTGCCAGCATTATAACAGGCTGACCCAATCTCAAGTTAAAGCATGTTCATAATTTCCAAATACAGTTGTTGTACCTAAAACCAGTGCTGGTATTTACAATTATACATGGTAGTAATTGCTGCACACTTTATAACTGAACATAGTTTAACAGTACAAAACATCATTGTTTAAAATGCCTAAGTTCTACATCTACATTTACATTCACATGACTACTCTGCAAATCACACTTAAGGGCCTGGCAGAGTGTTCAACGAACCACGTTCACAACAATTCTCTGTTATTCCACTCTTGAACAAAACACGGAAATAAATGAACACTGGAACCTTTCCGTGGGAGCTCTGATTTCCTTTTTTTTATTATGATGATTATTTCTCCCTACGAAGGTCAGCATCAACAAAATATTTTCGCATTTCGAGGAACACCTTTGCTTTAATTACCAATTACCAGATTACCCAATTCTGTATCATGTCCATGACACTCTCTCCCTTATATCTTGATAATACAAAATGTGCTGTATTTTCTTTGAGCCTTCTCGGTGTACTCTGTTAAGCCTATCTGGTAAGGAACCCACACCACGCAGCAGTACTCCAAAAGAGGATGACCGAGCATAGCGTAGGCAGTCCCTTTACTAGATCTGTTGTATGTTCAAAGTCTTCTGCCAATAAAATGCAGTCACTGGTTCACCTTCCCTACAACATTTTCTATCAACAGTTTATGCTGGGAAAACTTACAGTCACATAAACATTTTCTATGTTTTCTTTCCAATTTAAGCTGTTTGTAATTGTAATTCCTGGGTATTTCATTGAATTTATGGGCTGTAGATTTGACTGAGTTATTGTGTAACTGAAGTTTAATGGATTCCTTTTAGCCCTTGTGTGGATGACCTCACAGTTTTAATTTTTTGGGTCAAGTGCCAATTTTTGCACCATACAGATAGCTTGTCTAAATTGTTTTCCAGTTGGTTGCTTTTATTAAGTGATTTAAGTTGCTTTACTACTCTGAGGATATCTACTTCTAAGTTACTCATAGTTGATTCAAATTCTGGAATCTTTACTTCGTCTTCTTTGGTGAAGGAATTTCAGAAGGCTGTGTTTAGTAACTCTTCTTTAGCAGCACTGTCATTGATAGTATTGCCATTGCTCTCACACAGAGAAGGCATTGATTGTGTCTTGCCACTAGCATACTTTACATACGAACAGAATCTGTTTGAATTTTCTGCCACGTTTCAAGACAAAGTTTTATTGTGGAAATTATTATAAACATCTTGCATTGATGACCATGCTAAATTTCAAGCTTCTGTAAAACATCACCAGTCTTGGGGGTTTTGTGTCCATTAAAATTTGGCATGCTTTTTTTGTTGTTTCTACAGCAGTATTCTAACCTGTTTTGTTAATAATTTTTTTTTTAACCGTGTAACCAGTTGAATTAGTTGGAACAGACAAGAGGGGTGCTGTACTGATCATATTGGCAGTGGTATGTCAGAAGTCTTTCTGCTTTCAAATGACTTCTCTCACAAGTTTCACATAAAAACACATTAAAATTTATACACTTTGATGATAAAACTAATAGACTTTCTGCTACATCATGCAGTAATATGAGAGAGACATTACATTTGTCTCCATGTGGCAGCACGATTCCTTCCATCCCTTTACTACGAACCTGCACCTACCTGTGAACATTGTCTCAGCATATCATCAGTAGGGAAGCTGTGCAAAACCTACTGTACTTTGACGTGAACCAGGCTGCAATTAAAGTCACTAATCTATGTTTCTGGAGAAAATTTTCACACGAAATGAAAGGTTGGAAATTTTGTCCTTAATTAATATATTCTGAAACTTAGGTGAACAAGTATCACTGCCAAGCCCGTGTTAGTCTTAACACAGTCACTCACAATCCCTTTCACTCATGTTAGCAAGTTTATGGTGTTGCATTTCCCGAAAACGTAATAGCTACAAAAAAACAGATTGTTTTTGATTGAGACTGTTCGCCAAATATTAAGTATGTCGGTACCAAATGCAGTCACAGTTTTTAGCCACCGACCTGCTCAATACACCACACGGAATATATGTCTTTTCTCATCACAAAATTCACTTAAAAATTCCAAAATTTCTACACACCCATCGGAATAATTATGCTGTCACTTTCCCACACTTTTGATGTATGAAACACTTTGGTAGAGCACTTGCCCGCGAAAGGCAAAGGTCCCGAGTTTGAGTCTCGGTCGGGCACACAGTTTTAATCTGCCAGGAAGTTTCATATCAGTGCACACTCCGCTGCAGAGTGAAAATCTCATTCTGGAAACATCCCCCAGGCTGTGGCTAAGCCATGTCTCCGCTATATCCTTTCTTTCAGGAGTGCTAGTTCTGCAAGGTTCGCAGGAGAGCTTCTGTAAAGTTTGGAAGGTAGGAGACGAGATACTGGCAGAAAAGCTGTGAGTACCGGGCGTGAGTCGTGCTTCGGTAGCTTAGTTGGTAGAGCACTTGCCTGCGAAAGGCAAAGGTCCTGAGTTCGAGTCTCGGTCGGGCACACAGTTTTAATCTGCCAGGAAGTTTCATATGAAACACTGCTAGATCCGGCAACTTATCATTTCCATAGGAACTACTACTACTACACATGTCCGAACTGTTTCATGGCTAGGCTGTGACTCCTCTCTAGAATACTCCAAGTCCTCTCTACCTGCAGAGAAAGGCGCGCGAAGAATATTGCTTTACTATTGGTCAGTTTACTCAACAGCCAAAACTCAATAGCAAAACAACACTCTCCCGTGTCAGTCCGCACTTTTCATCAATAACCAATCGCAAAATAGTAAACCTAATGACTGCACTTTTTACCGACGTAATTATCTAATATGCTGAAGTTTTGTTTATGCATAAAGTAATTTACTATTGTTATTTATACCTGAATTAACTTTCCCTTTACCATAAACGTACTTTACAAATCTATTCTACAAAAATCCCCTTTGTCCGTATCCATACTTCTTCGAAATGTTCCCACACTAAATGCCACTACATAACTCGTTAAACAATTATCTTCATTTTAACCTTAAACCACACTCACGCATCATTCATACTGCTAAAACACATTCATAACATTTTACCTACACAAAAAGACATAATAACACTTTATGAAAATACTAGAACGGTTTACAAAACATTCTATTACTTTAGTGCACTCTGGTGGGCACAGTCGAAACTAAATCAGTCCCCTATCCAATATTGTCCTCTATCAGCTGATGCATAAACTACATTTGCATCCAGTCTTGCATCACCATCTCCCACTTAACTGCCTCCAAGGCAGGATCGGTATATGGCGCTACACCTCATCCAGTACCTTTGTACTCATATGCAATCTAGAAGGAGTGCTATCATAGCTAGATAATTATTATGTAATAAAATCCACCAGCTCAACTTAATGATTGGCATTCAGGGCATCATTTCTCAAATTTTTATTCAAATAAAGTGGCGTTCCATGTGAATTATTTATAAATTTCTTTGTAGTCAACAGGCATGATTCAATACAAAACGCCTTAAAGCATAACTTCAACACACAACATGATCAAACACACACGGGTACCATCTGTCTGTCATCTGCTAGACAGTGCACAAGATTCCCACCTAGCCCGGGAAGTAATGCAAAGTGAATCATGGATTCCATTCTGAACAAATTATGCATGCACAAAGTTGAACAGACAAAAAGCATTGTGTGGATGTACCTTTACATCTTGCATACTGTTCACTATACAATAGCGTGGAGATGTACCAAATTGCTTCTGGTAGTTGAGGAATGTTGTACCAACCCAGCTGCTTCTGTGCACTGATTCCTGGTTGTCAGGGATGAGCAACAAGAACTGAGATTGACACAGTACTTGCTTGCAGAACCTCTGTCAATTTTGGCAGGATTTTTTTCCCTTCAGGAAGGTCATCTCATGTGCATGAAATGTGTTTTGTAATTTGGAAACCGGTGGACGTTGGCAGTGTAAGACCATAGGTATATGTGCAACTGAAACAAGCATTCTTTCAAAATGTTAGTCACTTGCACTTATTCGAGACTGCTTGGATTGCTTTATTCTACATCTACATCGATACTCCACAAGTCACTATACGACGCATTGGAGAGGGTACCCTGTACCACTGCTAGTCCTTTCCTTTCCTGTTCCTCTTGCAAATGGAGCTCGGGAAAGACAACTTTCTCTATACCTCTGTACGACCCCTGATGTCTCGTATCTTATTTTCGTGTTCCTTACGCAAAATGTGTGTTAGCAGCAATAGAATCGTACTGCAGTCAGTTTCAAATGCTGTTTCTCTAAATTTTCTCACTAGTGTTCCTCAAAAAAATCTTCATCTTCCCACCAGGGATTCCTGTTTGAGTTCTTGAAGGATCTCTGTAACACCTGCATATTGTTCAAACCTACTGGTAACAAATTTAGCAGTCCGCCCATGAATTGATTCAATGTCTTTCTTTACTCTGACCTGGTGCAGATCTCAAACACTTGAGCAGTACTCAAGAATAGGACACACCAGTGTCCTACATGCGGTCTCCTTTACAGGTGAACCCCTCTTTCTTAAAATTCTTACAAATTACACCCAGATATTTAAACGACTTGACTGTGTGAAATTGAATACTACAAATACTGTATTCAAACGTTACAGGTTTGATCTTCCTACTCATCGACATTAACTTACAATTTTCCACATTTAGGGCTAGCTGCCATTCATCAGAACAACTGGAAATTTTGTCTAAGTCATCTTGTATCCTAGTCAGTCAGTCAGTCAGTCAACACCTTCCTCTACACCAAGGCATAATCAGCAAACAACCACAGATTGCTGCCCATGCTGTCCACCAAATTGTTTATGCATACAGAGAAAAACAGCGGTCCTATCACACTTCCATGGGGCACTCCTGACGATAATCCTTGTCTCTGATGAGCAATCGCCATTGAGGACAACATACTGGGGTCAAGAAATCTTTGAGCCACTCACATATTTGTTGAATCTGTTTCACATATTCGTACCTTCTTTAACAGCATGCAATGGAGCACAGTCTCAAATGCTTTCCAGAAATCTGCAAATATGGATTCTGCCTGTTGCCCTTCATCCATAATTCTGTGTACTATGTGAGAAAGAGGCAAGTTCAGTTTCACATGGGCGATGCTGTCTGAAACCTTGTTGATTCATGGATTATATTCAAACTGAGAATATGTTCAAGGATTCTGTAGAGCAAACAGATGTTAGAGATATTAGTCTGTAATTTTTTGGGTCCTTTCTTTTGCCCTTCTTATATACATACATACGTCACCTGCACTTTCTCCAATTGCTTGGAACTTTGCACAGGGAGAGAGAGATTTGTGATAAATGCTAGCTAGGTATGGAGCCAATGCCACAAAGTACTCTTCATAAAACTGAATTGCATCTGGACCGGGTGACTTATTTGTTTTCAACTATTTCAGTTGTTTCTCTATACCAGGGGTGCTTATTGTTATGTCAACAATATAGGAAAGTGTTTGGTCAAATGATAGTATGTTTACATGATTCTCCTGCATGAACAGTTTCTTAAACATGAAATTTAAAACTTCGACTTTCGTTTTGCTATCTTCAAGTGCCGTACCAGGCTGGTCAATAAGTGAGTGGATGGAAGACAAAGACCTGCTTAGCTGTTTTACATAAGACCAGAATTTTTTTGGGTTCTTTGCCAGATCTTTTTCTAAGGTAAGATGATAGTAGTTGTTACTTGCTTTGCACTTAAATCTTTTCACACATACACAAATCTGTCCAACTTTTGCCTGTCGTCATTAGTGTGTGCTCTTTTATACTGAGAGTGCAACAACCTCTGCTCCCTCATAATGTTCCGAATTTTGTTGTTAAACCATGGCCTTTTATGTCCTTAATCCACTTACTAGCCACATAGTTGTCCAGACCATGATTTACAGTCTGCTTAAACTTTACCCATAATTCCTATTCATCTCTCTTAGTGGAACTATGTAATGTCAGTTCACTGTCTAAGTGGGATGTTAACAACTGCTTATCTGCTCTTTCTAGCAGAAACATTCTCATAGCCATAACCATAGTTGCTATAGTGGCACCATGTTTGCTAATCCCCGTTTATATACCGACATTCTCAATAAGATCTGGCGTATTTGTAGCTACAAGGTCTAAGATATTTCCATGGCACATGGGCTGCCAAACTAGCTGCTCAAGACATGTTTTCAGAAAACGTGTTCAAAAGTACTTCATACAGCTTTTGGTCTGTACCCCCCTGCAATGAATCCGTTGATGTCCCACTCTGTACTCAGTAGTTTACAATTTCCTCCAACTAGCATTGCATGATCTGGGCATTTGCACACTACTGGCCATAGACCTTCTTTGAATAACTCTGGGATTGTCACAGCAGAATCAGGTGGCTGTTAAAAATATCCAGTAACTAACTTGGTTTCACCTGGACCTGTTATACACAAGCAGGTAACTTCAGTCACACTCGACTTCGATCTCAATAGAGACAATTGCAATGAACTGTCCCCTCCAGCCAACTGTGATAAGTTGCTGGTAGCAGAGTGATGTATTCCTTGGACTAACCTATTTTGAACTGAGCTGGTTTGCCATCAAATCAAATGGTCTTTACTCTACTGCTTCAACTGATTTTCAGTAAAGTGATTCTTTGTCCCTATAGCTGTCATTCCAGACCTGTGTGACAATTGGTGAGGAAATCTAGTGGCTATTTTCTTCATTGGGATAATTCCATGAGTCAGAATTCATTGTGTTGTTTGACCTACTCTTTATCACCATCTGCCTCAGACTCGGAGTGTGGCTGCATGAGTTTGACATATGAATTGGCTCTGTTTCTGACCAAAAACTTTTTTTTTTGCCAGTTTGTTATAGAAAATGGTGATTTTCAATTCCTTCAACAACTGTGCAAGGAAAACTTCAAAGCTTGTCAGTTTCATGGATTTCTGCCATGACATTATAAAACAAAAAACACTTTGCTGTAAGCTTTGTATATTTGGGATATGTGGGCCGGCCGGTGTGGCCGAGCGGTTCTAGGCACTTCAGTCTGGAACCGCACGACTGCTATGGTCGCAGTTTCGATTCCTGCCTCATGCATGGACGTGTGTGATGTTGTTAGATTTGAGTAGTTCTAAGTTGTAGGGGACTGATGATCTCAGATGTTAAGTCCTATAGTGCTCAGAGCCATTTGAACCATTTTTTTTTTTTTTTTGGGATATATGTGGCTTTGTAAATTAATATCAATCGGAGCAAACAAATGCAAATATCATCACTGGGAAGCTGCAGATGGTAGTATTACACATGTTGTGGAATAGGAAATGGAATTGGGTGCAGCTTGTGTTTGATATTTTGTATTTGATTCAGAGGGCCCACAAAATGAAATTCGTGCAAGAATATGGTATTTGCTGAACTCAAACTTACAGTCTTTCAGTGCTGTACATGTATTTTATTTGAAGGAGCTCCTGGCATGAGAAAATTAAATAAGTTTGCTATTAGACAAGATGGATAACATATACTTTACATAATTTTCAGAGCATAAGCACAAGAAATGAGAGAGAGAAACAATGGCTGTAAACATAATTTTTTTACACAGAAGTGTTAAAAAACTATGTAACTAGATTTAGACAACTTTTTTACTTCTTTTTCAGATTCTCAAAAATCTATTTGGAATCTCAAAGGCAAGTAATTGTGTAACGGAAGATCCAGAAGTAAAAGTTGAAGTGGGAGCCAGTTAGAACAATGTATTTATGTAAATGCAAAAATAGGTAAGTGGCTAAATGTGAAATAAAACTCGTGCAAAAAGTTTTGCCCAGTTAATGCGGATGCAACATAATGTGACGCAATTTTTGTATGCTCTTCGTTTCTTCTAGTTTTGTAGCTACTGATGTTCTCTCTTCTCATATCAGCAGGAAATAGGAGTAATCCGCTGAATTACAGACCCATATCCCTAACGTCAATTTTCAGGAGGATTTGGAAGATATATTGTGTTTGATCATTATGAATTACTTTGAAAGTACTGGTCTGTTGACACACAGCACGGATTCAGGAAATACTGTTCTCCTGAAATGCAACTAACTCTTTATTCTCACGAAGTAATGAGCGCTATCTGCAATGGATTTCAAATTGTTTACATATTTCTAGATGTCCAGGTTTTTGACACTGTTCGTGACAAACTTTTGCATGCATATGGAGTATAGCTTCAGCTGTGTGACTGGATTCAACATTTCCTCTCAAAGTCTACAGTACATAGTAAAAGAGGAAAATAAAGTAAACCAGAAGTGTATTGTATTGTATTTATTGGTCCTATTGTCTACATAGCAGCTTATGCATAAGACATTGCACAAGTCAAGTTATACATATACAGGCTGAAAGTCATTTCAAGTCATACATATTTAAGGTTACAATAATATACAGATTGAATAGCATCGAGGAGAGGCTACAACCCTTTAGAGGAGTACAGAGGTACATAATTACAATTCCTGACAGTAGTCATTTTGAACACAGCCAAGAGTCATGTGTGAAAGCACACACATTCAGCTCTCTCGGGAAGTAATAAGGATTTTTTTCATTTTCAAGATGGAAAACAAATTTCATTTATATAGAGTGCACACATGCAACATACACACAATTTATTGATGTACTACAGTGGTCTTGCTCTATGCTTTTCAATTGCTTTCACAAACTGTTGCCAGATATTTTATGAAACTGCACACATTCCCATAAACATTTTATTTCAGGGTATCTGCAAGTAGTTGTGCTGCACGAAAGTAGCCATCTTCAGCCTCCTTAGATTTTGTTGGTGTGGAAGATCTGGGTACAACACATCTTCCTGGTTCCACATTGTTTGTGGGGGGGGGGGGGCTGCAGCTGTCCAGTATTGTCTGATGCACGCAGGAACTCGACGTCAATTCCTTCTGTAGGCTCTGCAGTACTGTTAGTGGAAGCTGCTACAGGGTCACATTCATGCCATGAGCTTCCATCTCTCTGAAATGTACAAAAATAAGTATTTAGACATGGGAGGAGGAGATGGCTGTTTAATGTCTCATCAAAAACGACGTCGTTAGAGATGGACCACAAGCTCAGATTAGCAGAGGATGGTGAAGGAAATAAGGCCATTCACAATGAAAGGAACCATCCCAGCGTTTCACAGAAGTGATTTAGGGAAATGACGGAACATCTAAATCAGTATGTCTGGACATAGGTTTGTATCACTGTCTTTCTGAATATGATTCCACTGTGATATCCACTGCTCCACCTCGTTCAGCATGATTAGAAATAGCAGCTTGTTTGGTGTTCTGGGTACGTGTGTGTGTGTATTGTGTATTGAACTGGGGACCTAGAAACAATAGAGAGGCTTCGTCCCGCCATAGCCCCCAGTGGTTCACAATCCTACAACAGGCCACAGCAGTCCATCCAACTCACCACCACCCCACACCAAACCCAGGGTTACTGTGCAGTTCAGCCCCAGCCAGTGGACCACTCCCCCCCGCCCCCCCTGGGAACGTCTCATACCAGACGAGTGTAAACCCGATGTTCACGTGGTAGAGCAATTATGGTGTATGCTTATATGGAGACAGTGTTTGCGCAGCAATCGCCGACATAGTGTAACTGTGGCAGAATAAATGGAACCAGCCCTCATTCGCCGAGGCAGATGGAAAACCGCCTTAAAAACCATTCACAGGCTGGCAGGCACACCGGACCCATACACTAATCCACCAGGCAGATTCGTGGCGGGGAACTGTACGGCTTCCCGCTCAGGAAGCAGCGCATTAGACCTCGTGGCTAGCCGAGCAGGTTATGTTCTGGGTAGTGTTGACAAAAATTAATTACTTAGTATCTGCATGTCACAATAAATGCACACACAAAGTCCTGATATCTATGGTTCTGTAACTTGCAGCTGCAACAGTAGATTTAGCAGTAGTACTAGCAGATGCAAAAATTGCATTTCTACAAATTATATTTAGCCTGAAATATCCAAACAGCAATATACTAAGATATGGAGAAGTTTAGTTGAGTCGAGTAATCTGTACATTCCTGCAGCTGGTAATTATTAAAATCACTACTCAAACATATTGCCATCAACCAAAGGTTGTTTCACTTAATAGAGCACAAAGAGACCTATGCAAATATGAAAACTTACCTGAGAAATACAAATGCTGTGGCAACAGAAATGAAGAGGCATTTTCACTTTGACACAGTAAGTGCTGATTCACTTAGAAAGGTTGGATGAGATTTCTGGATGAGGTACTGTTCCCATCCTCACTATTTTTATGTAATGACACTCCCCTGTTGAATTAAGATCACAAAATATCTCCTTTATATGTTACATACGGGCCTGCTGTACATCCACTCACTAATGGCGGGGCGGAAGAATGCAAATCGACATATACTACATGAAGACACTTAGTTCCAAAAGCTGCAAACAATGAGCAACCTAAATGTAACAAAAATAACCGAAGGATACATGCATGCAATTAACTTATACCAAATGCAAGAGCAAAAACCGCCCTAAGTAAGTAACTGGAATTATGTTCAATAGATGTTAATGAAGTTGCCTTGCTATTTACAGATAAGTAATTTTCTTTTAGAAATTCAAGTTCTGTTGTTAGTGTACAGCTGGCACATACAGCTGAAAATGGTTAGCACCTAATTGCAGCCAAGTACGAGAGTAAAAGAAGTAGGGAAATTAGATTCACTCAGCTTTATCCCTTACAGAGATATGAGAAGTTCTAACACAACAGGCCTAAAGATAAAACTACAAAATGAAAAGTGGCCAGAGATGTACTTATCTAATAGTGTTAATGATAAATATAACAGTCCCCTAGATACCTATTTGAAAATCATTAAAGAGTGCCAACCAAAACCAAACCATGGAAATCTACCATGGCTAACAAAAGGTCTATTAGTATCCTGTAAAAAGCTGAAACTTCTTCCTGCAATTTGGAAAGCTCCATGTAGGCCTATTCATTTTGTTGAATATTATAGAGGCTATAAAAAGATTTACAATAAAACTTTGATAACTGCAAAAAAACTGTATAATGGAAATGTTATAACACTAGCTCCCAACAAAGTCAGAAGCACCTGGAAGATAATAAACAGAGAAACAGGAAAGTCATCGGGAAATAACAATAAAAGTTTTAGCCTAACAATCAATAATGTTGTAACAAAAGATCCAATAATCATTAACAACACTTCCAACCAATATTTTTCCAGCATCTGCCAACAACTTTCACAGGGTAACAATAGTAATTCTCTGCAAGCCCAAAAACTAGTTGAGAATAAACAAAAGTCACCCAGTAACTCATGTTACCTGTATCCGGCAACTGAACAGGAGATAAGAAAAATAATAGAGAAACTACAAAATTAAGCATCCACAGACATAAACGGCATGTCAGATAAAATTTTGAAGCTAACTACTAGGGAAATTGCTAAACCCCTCTGTCACTTAGTCAACTCATGTCTCTAAAAAAGAATCTTCCCAATTAGAATGAAGATTGCCAGAGTAATACCACTATTCAAAAAAGGAGATCATATGTGCTCAGATAATTACAGACCAGTTAGCCTCCTCCCCATTTTGTCAAAGATCCTAGAAAGAACAATATCTGTTAGGTTAAGGGCATTTTTTGATAAAAACCGTACCGGTATCATAAATGGTACGCAGTTTGGGTTCCAGAAGGAAAAATCTACAGTGTCAGCTGCATTTGTACTTACTAATATAATCTCTGCCTGCCTAAATCAATGCCAAATCTTGGTTGGTGTTTTTTGTGACTTATCTAAAGCTTTTGATCTTGTCAATCACTGCATGTTAATAATGAAGCTACACCACTGTGGAATTAGAGGAATTGCTCTTGATATCATAAAGTCATTTCTGCAGAACAGAAAACAAGCAGTGGAAGAGTCACACAATCAAGGGAAACAGATATCGGAACTACAAGATATAAAGCATGGGGTGCCACAGGGTAGTATTCTAGGACCCCTCTTTTCCTTATATACATGAATGATTTACCTTGTAACATAGACAGTGAATTGACACTCTTTGCAGATGACACAAGAAGCATAACTGTGAGACCGAGCTTACAAGAGACCATAAGTAAAAGTAATCAAACAGTTGAAATGATCACCAACTGGCTTGAAGTGGATAGGTTAGTTCTGAATTATGAGAAAACTAGTGCAATCCTATTTAGGAACAACAAAAGAAAAACAATTTTGACAAATTTGCAAGAGCTACATGGAAGAACAGTTGAAAGTGCTAAATTTTTAGGGATCGCCGTGGACAGTTGTTTAGGGTGGAAAGATCATATTTCCAATATAAGCAATAAACTTAGCAGTGCCGCTTTTGCTCCAAGACAAATTAAGCCACTAATAACTGAAGATGATGTGTGCATGGTGTATTTTTCGAACATCTATGCCGTAATGAGCTATGGTATAGAAATCTGGGGCCACTCGACTGAGGCAAGTAAAATATTCAAATTATAAAAGAGAGCGATTAGAATAATAGGAAACAAAAGAACAAGAGATAGTTGCAAGCCTCTTTTCAAAAAATATAACATTCTAACCTTCCTGAGCTTGTACGTATATAAAATTCTGCTCCTTGCTCAGGATCATAAAGATAAATTCAACAAAAATGAAGATGTATGAATGAATGAAATTTTATTGTCGTTTAGCTATTACAGCAATTGATAAAGTCAAGTTTCATATATACAAGTTATGCAGCATATATACATGAAGATCAATATGTCACTATTGGTTTTCCATATAATACAATATATGAAATCAAATAATATGAAAACATTGCAACATAAATTACTCAGTTAAAGAAATTATGCTGTACTCTTCAAACTGGTACCAGTATGATTTTTACAGTCATAAAATTCCTGAAGTGAGTAGCAATGATTTGCAGCTAACCAACCGAATAATTTGTCTTTAAATAAATCAAATGGAGCTTCTACCCATCCTAGTGGCAGTTTGTTAAACATCTTCATACCCACCACCTCGTAGCTGTTCAGTGACGGATAGTCTGTAGTAAGGATGTCAAGATGGCTACTATTTCTGGTTCCATGAGAGTGTACATCTCTTCTATGCTGGTATTCTGATAAGTTGCTCTTTGTATGCAGTAGGGCAGTGTAAATATACAAGTTTATAGGTACACGGTTGTTTTTAAATTCCTTAACAAATACACCACTCTAGACAGCCTTGTAATGTATTTAATATGTGGCTCCCAAGTCAATTTACTATCTATAAATATACCTAAGAACTTAACACTATACGTGACATCTGCTACTGGCAGATCTATTAAACTAAATACAATCTTTTTAGTTTTACTCTCATTAAGCAGGAACCCATTAGCTCAAAACCAGACTGATGCTTGTGATATTGTGTCATTTGCCACAGTTTGGAGCATATCCATGTCTGAGCTGATATTGAAAAAAAGTGGTATCATCTGCATAGAGAATGCAGTGAGTATTTATGTAAAATGGTAGATTATTTGTCCTTAGGATAAATAGCAGAGGTCCTAACACTGAGCCTTGTGGCACACTGCACTTAACTTCAGCTAGCTGTGATCTCTGTTTACCAATACAAACAATTTGTTTACGGTTGCTGAGAAAGGATTGGAAGATATTTCCAACTTCACTGTTTGTGATTCCATAACAAACTAGTTTGCTGAGGAGTGAAATACGCTCCACACAATCGAAGGCTTTGCTAAGATCACAAAAATTAACCTGAGCAAAATTTCGTTCATAAGCATTAAGCACCTTTTAAGTTAGGGAGTAAATGGCATGGACTGTGGATTTGCCCTTCCTAAAGCCAAATTGTACCGCAGTAATAATGTTATTATATGTCAGATAATCACACAACTGGGAGTTGATGATGGATTCCAAACTTTAGGTAAAATAGGTGTCAGAGATATTGGGCGATAGCTAGCTGGGCAGTTTTTCTCTCCTTTCTTGTAAATGGGTACTATCCTGGATAATTTCAATACATCTGGGAATACTCCTTCAATTAGACATCTGTTTATACATTTAGTAAGAGGGTATACTATGTGTCCAATTATCTTTTTTTAAGATTTTAAACATGGCTGCAGCAGCAACTGTTAAAATTCTTCACAATAAAGGATGGCAGCCAAAAACAGTTGCAGGATAGAATTTTTTTTTATTAAAATTCTTGACCAAGGTTTCGGTACATATAAATATACCTTCATCAGAAGTACATTTCTAAAATTACATCATGCACTGGAGAATAATGAAACAATTATGCCAAAAGGCGTCGTCAGTAATTAAAATATCATCTCCATTTGTACAACATGTGTAATGGGTACAGGATCAAAGCTTTGATCCTGTACCCATTACACATGTTGTACAAATGGAAATGATATTTTAATTACTGACGACGCCTTTTGGCATAATTGTTTCATTATTCTCCAGTGCATGATGTAATTTTAGAAATGTACTTCTGATGAAGGTATATTTATATGTACCGAAACCTTGGTCAAGAATTTTAATAAAAAAAATTCTATCCTGCAACTGTTTTTGGCTGCCATCCTTTATTGTGAAGAAATCTTTTTTTAACATATTACAAGCAATACCATATATATCTTCACTGTCAGAGGGCCTGAAATTATTTACAATCGTTCAAACAACATCTGGTGAGACCTCTGTTAAAAGGAATCTGTCTTTCAGGGTGTAGTCTACATTATGATATTTAATGAGATCAGCTACAGTTTCTTGCGGCCTCCCAATGCTTTCCCTAATTTGGTAAACAGATTTTATACAGTAGTTATTAAACTCATCTGCTGAAATTTCTACCACAGCTTTCTGCTTGCTTTTGGCCACTGAATTTATTATAGTCCATGCTTTTTTTTGCATTTATTTTTTTATGACTCAGTGCTGACTAGATTATGTTGTTTTTTGGCCTCATTTAAAGCATACTTATATTCCTTTTGTGCGCTTGATTACCTTTGTTTAGCCATATCAGTTTTCTGAAGTCTGTAAGAATATCTACACAACAACAACCTCCTTTTCACATTGGATAGTTGAGCGGTATACCATGGATTCTTATCCCTATGTCTATTACTGTTACTTTTAGTGTTAACTTTACATTTATATTGAGGGCAGTTGGTCTTGAATATATTTAAGAAAGAATGAAAAACTCTGTCGAACAATGTATTGGCAGAGCCCTGGGCATTATTGTTAAACATATGTGACCAATCACAATTACTGAGTGAGACCATGAAATTAGACAATTTTTCTTGCGTTAACTGTCTTGTGATGACTACTTTAGGCTCTTTAAACTCCTTATAGTCCATATTATGCCTATCTGTACCTATTTTTACCCAAACTGAGTCATGGTCCGAGAAATTGAAGACAGCTACACCTGAAGATAGTAACTCTCTATTGACATTTGTAAGTATGTTGTCGAGACAAGCAGACTGTCTTGTGGGTTTGCAGTTCGTAAAAATGAAGTTGAATTGTCCTAACAGGTTTTTAAATTCATTTATGGTGTGCACGTCTTTGTTTACATCAAATGCAGCATTGATGTCACCATCAATAACTATACTATATTTCTTCCAGTGAGGACTACGAAAGAAATTTAGTAAAATCTCAAGTTTTTCTAAAAAATATTAGTAGACTTCCGTCTGGTGATCTATAAAGAGATACAACAGCAATTTTTAAATGACCTGTGGCTTCAAAACGTATCTCACTGCACAGAAATCATAGATCTAATTCATTAGTACCATTTATTAATTCTTTCTTAATGTAAATTGATACACCCCCATGAAGATGCTGCTCTGTGCTAAAGCTATTTGCTAAGAGGAAAACATCTAGTACATGAAAAGATATTTCATTTCCTTTACACCAGTGCTCACTTTGGCATAACGCATCAAATAATTTCTCATTTGCAAATTCGTTTAAAATTACTTGTTTTCCTCTTATACTTTCAATATTGAGCTAACCTATCTTTTGAGACAAAGCTGGTGAGTAATTTTTTTTTTTTTTTTATTAGGGCAATCGTCATTACTACTATTCTTCTTTCTAGTGTTACTGACATTTATTATATTACTCGTATCTTTAATCTGGTCGTCCAGTGTGAATCTGGGCAAACCTGTTACTCTCGGCCCTTCTTTGCTACCTCTAAAAAAAGAGATTTTCCTAAATCTAAGTGGTATTGACTTAAAACTATCGATTTTTGCTATGCCTAACTCATTGGCTACTTATATGATTTCATTACTCACATGCTTCTTTCCGAGTTGATTCAGATGAAGACCGTGAGCAGTGCGGAATCTTGTACCTAAGTTAGTTATGTTTATAAAACAGAAACTGCAAGAAATTAAGAATTCCGCAGCATAACACAACTCAATATGAGAGACGCAGTGGTTACATGGCACACATCACTAATGCCAAATCGAAGGATAAGTTTAAACAGTCAATGAAACAACTGCTATCACAAACCCCTTTATATTCAATCACAGAACTTATTTCAAACGAAAATAACTGGAACAAACAGGCATAGTACACTAAAAAAAATGTACACAAGTATAGAGAAAAAGAGAAAGTAAAATGTCTTAACTTCTTAACAGCATTTATTTATCTAAAGATTTCGTTTTTCTACAGTATTATTGCTGTTAATTTTTTTATAATTGTAAACAAAACAGGATCTAGAATATGTATGTGCCATGTGGCTGTATTATACCATTGTTGTTGTGGTCTTCAGTCCTGAGACTGGTTTGATGCAGCTCTCCATGCTACCCTATCCTGTGCAAGCTTCTTCATCTCCCAGTACTTACTGTAACCCACATCCTTCTGAATCTGCTTAGTGTATTCATCTCTTGGTCTCCCACTACGATTTTTACCCTCCACGCTGCCCCCCAATGCTAAATTTGTGATCCCTTGATGCCTCAGAAAATGTGCTACTAACCGGTCCCTTCTTTTTGTCATGTTGTGCCACATACTCCTCTTCTCCCCAATTCTATTCCATACTTCATCATTAGTTACGTGATCTACCCATCTAATCTTCAGCATTCTTCTGTAGCACCATATCTCGAAAGCTTCTATTCTCTTCTTGTCCAAACTATTTATCGTCCACGTTTCACTTCCATACATGGCTACACTCCATACAAATAGTTTCAGAAACGACTTCCTGACACTTAAACCTATATTCGATGTTAGCAAATTTCTCTTCTTCAGAGAAATACCGTATATACAAAATAATGGACCAATAGAACAGAATTATTGCAATTAAATGTTCTGTAATTTAGGTACATATATTACGTATGCCTCATAAAATCCGTTCAGTTTACAGTATCTAAAATTTTGTAACTATGATGTTAATTTCCAGAAATGTTGTGACTAAAATTTATTAGTTATCTTAACAAAATTATAGTTAGAATCAGTAAGTAAAATGTAGTTTATTGGAAAACTGACAAAGCAAATATGTACTTGGACTTACTCCATAGATGTACATCATAAGCTGCTAAATAAATTTAAGAAATTCTAGACTGCTGCGGGATGTACTTTATTGAGTTTCGATTCCCCCTGAAGGGGGCGGGCTGGCAGCAGCTTATTACGCCGCTCTTCAGCCTACAGAATTTGTTTTACAAAGATGAAGATAATTAAAAAATAATAGCAGTTGGCGATAAAATCGGTGGCTTAAAGGTAAAATGGCAGAAAAAACTGGAGCTTAAAACATAAAACACAGGGTGGATGATGCTAATAAAATACACAGGAAGCAGAAAAATAATAGACAGACAATTAAAAAACACGGCAACAGTCTGGTTTCTGTTCACAAGAGATATAAAAAGCACACCCAGCGACAGCATGATTTCAGTTCGCAACACTGTGGAAAGACCCACAACACTGAACACTCCCTTAAACACTGCACTAAAAAAATTGGCACAAATATGACATACCACACCCGAGAGCAGGTGGGGGGGAAACTGGTCAGATGACGGGAAAAATGGGTGGGGGAAGGAGAAGAAAAGTGAAGGGGGAGGGGGAGGGGGGAAAGGAGCCAATAGAAGATGAGGATACATAAGAGGGGGGGAGGGGGGGGGGGGAGTGCTGAGCAGACGTGCCAGGGAGTGGTGAAGGCAGAGGAGGGGAGTACAAAAGGACGCGGGGGGGGGGGGGGGGGGGGAGATCAGGTACTGTATGTGTGTTGTTTATAATGCAAAAGGTGAACGTTGAATCCTTACAGACTCTGTCCCGCCTACACTTCTCTTACTATGTGCCCATTTGTGAAACTTTGCCGATCTAACCTGTTGCATAAATGTGGGTTTAAAACACGTAAGTTCGTTCTTCCGCGTGGAAGCCGTTTTCCTGGAAAGTCAGAAGTGGGCAGCATGGTGAGTTGAGATGCATTCTGCTTTGCGCTCTGGAGCTTTTGCGTGAGTATGAAGGCGATGTGTCGGTCTGCCATCTGTCGGCAACGCCAAGCAAGAAGTGCGATCGAGAGCCTATCGCATATTACTTCACCCATTTCGCATTTGGAAGTTTCACAAGAAAAAATCAGAAATAACTAACATCTCCTGCGCGACATGAACTGTTTGAACACATTTTATTAATGGAATTGCTATAAGAGCCAATACCTTTACATTATTTCAGTTGAAAATATTTCATATTCACAAATGTTTGTGGTAACCTATTCTACATATTTACCAACCGCAGCATCACAAGGTGATTTCGAGGGTTGGATTCCCTCACTTCCTCATCGAGGACTCGCACTGCCTGGGCTACTCTCAGGGTGTATCTTTGACTTGGAAGAGCCCCAACCGTGCTTGTCGCGTTGTTGCCCGTCTGCACGCTGTCACTGCTCCCCGCCGCCGCCGCCGTCGTCTGTTCGCCGCCGCCGCCGCTTTGTCGCCGTCTTTCGGTGCTCGCCGCTTCCTCTTCTGCCGCCGCCACCTGGTCGCCTCTTCTTCAGCCGCCGCCGCCGCCGTTGTCACCGTCTCTTGGTGCTCGCCGCTTCTTCTGCCGCCGTCTCTCGGTGCTCGCCACTTCTGCCGCCGCCGCCTCTGCCGCCGTCTCTAGGTGTTCGCTGCCACCTGCGATCATGGACGCTCCAACTACCACCATCATCTACACCTCTCCTTCACCTACCCCCACTGTAACGTCATGGAGTGCTTCTTCTGGGATTCACCCGTCTTATGCACCTCCCCTACTCACAGTCTCCTCCCCATCTCTCTCCTCTCCATCGATGTATCCCCACCTGTACGTCACTCCTGCTCCTACCCCTGCTACTGCCCCTGCTGCTTCTCCCGCTCCTGCCTGTCCCTGCTCCCAACCCCCCTCCTGCTCCTGTCGCCCGCCGAGGCGACTTTCCCCCTCTCCCCCCTGCGACTACCACTGCCTCCCTGCCAGAGTCTCCGCCCGCCGCGCCACAGTCGCCACCACAGAGCGCCCTACCCTCTCATCCGGTGCTACTGCCTCACAGGAGGGCCCTGCCTCCCACCACCTCCCCATCCATCCAGTCCCTCATCCCTCCTCCCAGGCAACACCTGCCAAAAAATCTTCCAAACGGCCCAGTGGCGACCTCTCCTCTACTCCTTCCTCCAAAAAGCCACTGCCCGCCCCACCTCCCACTGACCCCGCTATGGATACCACCCCACCTCCCTCCTCTCCAGCCCCCTCCCTGTATACCTTTGTCCTAGCCAACCCTGATCCGAAATTCCTGGATGCCCGCACCCTCACCCTTGAAATCAGGAAGTACATCCCCAGTGCACCCATCACCCAACTTATCCCTCGCAGAGACTCTGTTCTCATCAAGTCTCCCTCTCCGTCCTTCCATACTGGTCTCCTCTGGCGCCTTCCCCGCATCACCTTTGGGCCCCATGCATCCCTCACCCCATTCCTTACTTCCTCCTCTCCTCGTCAAACCCAACCGCCTCGTCGTCCGCCGACCCTCACTGCCGTAATCACAAATCTCAGCCCTGTGGTCATGGAGGCTGAGGTGTTGGCAGAACTGAATGCCCACCCCTCCCTGGTAGTCCGCTCTGCCCGCCGTATTTACAACTCCTCTGGCCCTACTTTCCTCATGTGTATCTTTACAGAGTCCGCCTCCTCCATCGACCACCTCCTCAAGCAGGGAGCCCTGATTTTCAACCGCCGCCACCCTGTTGACCTGTCCCATTCCCCTCCTCAATCCTACCACTGCCAGCGTTGTCTTCTGTACAATGACCACCTCACCCAACACTGCAAGAACCCACCCACTTGCCTCCATTGTAAAGCCTCCCACTTCCTCAAACAGTGTCCCAACCTCGCCTCCCCCCCATCCTGCAACACCTGCAATGAACCTCACCCCACCTATTCCTCCAAATGCAAAGCCAAGCACCCTCCCACCAACCCTGAACTCACTGTCCCAGTTCGCCCCATTGACCCACCTATCCACCCTAACAATTCCCTCCGCCCTCCCCCTACAGCAGAAGACATCATCCGGTTCCTCACCGTCGTCCTGCAGAACATCCACCCCTTCCAGCGCCCCCACACACTCCAGCAGATTTCCCTCGCTGCCCGCTCTGTTTTCCACTTAAACACCTACGCAACATACTCCCACAACCAGGCCCACTTTACCTTCACCCGTCTAGACACCCTCGTTTAAGCCCCTCTCTCCCCTTCCCACACCCTTCCCACACCCAACGCCATGGCTCGTCAACAGTATCGTCTCCTCTACCTCAACATTCGCTCCCTCCCTGCAAACAAATGCCTCTTCATGCATACCCTCTCCCAGCACCAGGTTGACTCCTTCATCCTTAATGAAACCTTCCTCCAACCCCACCATGTGGTCCGCATCTCCCCTTATCTTCTTCACCGCACTGACAATCCCCTTCCCCTACTAGCTCGAGGCGGGGTCGCTATCGGCCACCTCAGGCATCTCCCTGTCCGGCCACAACCCCTCCTCAATGACCCAACCGAACACCTTCTCCTCAGCCTCTTTTTTCCCTCCCTCACCGTCACCTGTGCCACTATCTATATTCGCCCCGCAGCTCCTCTCCCCTTTGACTTCATTTCCCATGTTGACCGTACCTTCTCCACCTATGTGGTCGCCGCTGACCTCAACATCCACAGCCGTGACCCTGCCACCCTTCGGCGGTGGCATCAGTTCCTTGCCACCCTCCATGGTGACCTTGTTCCTCTCCCACAGCACACCCGTCCTGAAAGTAATTCCACCCCCGATGTTATCCTCGCTTCCCCCAACCTCCTTGGTCGCATTGCCGTTGATGTCCTCGATCCCGTCGGTAGTGACCATCTCCCTGTCCTTCTCACCATCTCCTCTACCCGTCCTGCCACTGCAGCCACCCGCCCACCTGCCCCTCCAAAGTCTGTCCATGACTACCACCGTGCCAATTGGGATGCCTACCGGGAATCCATTGCCTTACAGGTCGAAAGCCACCCACTCACTTTCCACCACCCTGATGACATCACCCATCCCTCTTCCTTCCTTCAGAAGACCATCACTGACGCTGTGGCGGCTCATGTCCCTACCAAACTCATCCACCCTCACCGCCCTACGCTTCCTCCACAGGCCGTCCTTCTTCTGCGTGAATCCCGCAGGCTCTACCGCTCCTTCCTCTGCACTCGTGACCGGGATACTCTCACCTGCCACCGGCAATTACAGCGACATATCCGGAACCTCCTTACAGCAAAGAAATGCCGGGACTGGCGTCAGACATGCACACACCTCAACTCCACCCTCCCTGTCAACTCCTCCAAGTACTGGTCAGCCTTCCACCGCCTTACTGGTAGCCATCCCACCCCGCATTACCCCATCCTCCATGACGATCGACCCTTTCCCGACACCCTCAGTAAGGCTAACGATTTTGCTTCCCACCTGTCCGAGGTCTTCTCCATTCCTGACGATCCCCATTTTGATTACTCCCTCTTCCCCACTGTCCTTGACCGCACTGACACCCCTGTCCCCCCGCTCGCGCCTAGCTTCCAGTACTTGGATCGGCTACCCCCCTCCGACATCAACACTCCCATCACCACGCAAGACATCACACTCGTCCTCCGCTCCAAACGCAACACCGCCCCTGGTCATGATGGCGTCACCTACCGTCACCTCAAGGAATCCCCTCCATCCTTCCTGTCTGTCCTTACTACCCTGTACAATGTCCTCCTCTCCACTGGATTTTACCCTGACCTGTGGAAGACTTCCCGTGTCCTGCTGTTCCCTAAGCCTAACAAAACCCCCTCTGCTACCTCTTCCTATCGTCCCATCTGCCTCACCTTCGTGTTCAGTAAGGTCTTTGAGGCCATCCTCTCTCGCCGTATCCACCGCTACCTTAACCAGCACCGCCTCCTTCCTCTTACCCAAAGTGGCTTACGGCCTTCCTTCTCTGCTGACGACCAGCTTCTTAACCTTACCCATCTTCTTCCCCTCCAACTTAACCCCCGTCGCTCTGCTATCTTTGTTTCCCTTGATCTCCAGAACACCTATGACCGTGTCTGGCATCCCGGGCTCCTTTTCAAACTCCAGACCTATGCTCTCCCCATCAACTTCGTCCGTCTCGTTGCTTCCTTCCTCTCCCATCGTCCCTCCTATGTGACTATCCACAATTCCAACTCCCGTACTTTCTACCCCTCTGCCGGCGTGCCCCAAGGTTCTGTCATTTCCCCTCTCCTCTATCTCCTGTACACTGCTGATATGCCCAAACCTCCCCTTCCTGTTCATCTTCTCCAGTTCGCTGATGACACCGCCTTCCTAGCCCTTTATCCTACCCTTCAACGGTCCCAACGTACCCTCCAAACCCACCTTGACCAATTCACCGCTTGGAGCAACCAGTGGTTCCTCCATGTTAATCCCTCCAAGACCCAGGCGATCATCATAGGCCGCACCACCCACTCCTTCCGCCTCCATGATTTCTACCTCACCATTTACGGCCGTCCTATCCACCTCACTCCTACCCTCAAATACCTTGGCCTCACACTCGACCGCCACCTCACCTGGACTCCCCATCTCCTTACCATCCAAAACAAAGCTCACAACTGCCTCCGTCTCCTGAAACTCCTGTCCGGCCGGACGTGGGGTCTGCATCCTTCCACCATCCTCCACACCTACAAATCCATGATCCGCCCCATCCTTTGTTATGCCAGCATCGCTTGGATTTCCGCCCCTCCCCGGTTCTATAAAGCCCTCCAAATCCTCGAACGCCACGCACTCCGCCTCGCCTTCCGCATCCGCCTTCCGTCCCCCACGCGCATCCTCTATGACCTCATCCCCTTCCCCCACCTTCTCCTTTTCCTCGAACACATCCGCACACTATATATTGTCCGCCGCCTTGATCCCCCTCACCCCCTGGTGTCTCCCTTCCTCTCCACTCCCAACCAGTTGCCGCGCCTTTACCGTTGTGTCCCTCCCTCTCTCCATCTCCACACCCTCCATCTCCTTTCCCAACACAACTTCCACCGTCTACCACTCCCGGATGATGAGCTTCGCCCTGACATCTACCCTTCCTACCAACTCTAACCCCCTCTTCCTGCCTCCTCCTCAGGGCTCCCTCTCCTCCCCTCCCTCCTTCTGAGCGGATTTCCCCTCCTACTCCCCGTCCATCTCTTGTGCCTTCTTTCAGTGTCTCTGCGCTCTCTCCTGCCCTGTCTTCCCTTTTCCTCTCCCGCCCCATGTGTCTCCTGCCTCTTCGTGAACACACGGTTGCCCCTCCTTTCTTCATCCCGCCGCTTCCCCAGCTGCCCCATGCTCTCCCCTCCTTTTCCATCCTCTCTGACCTTTCCCTCGGCAGGTCCCGCCTGGTAGTTTTATTCTTCGTCGTGTGTGCTCCCAGTGGGTTTTAAGTGTGTTGTTTCGGAGTGTTTTTAATACTGTGGCCAACTTTTAACCTGTGCATGCGCATCCAGTGTCTTCTCTGTGTTTTAAGAATCGCCAACTGTGTTTTTTTAACTTTCTGGTGACTTTTTTAACTGTCCCCAATGAACGTCTACATGTCAGTGTATTTTTACCTCCCCTTTTTTACCTCCTTATGTATGTGTTATTTTATTCTTGTTTTAGTTGTCATGTCACTCGGCTGAAGAGCGGCGGATTGTGCTGCTGACAGCCCTCCCCTGCCCATATGGGGAAGCATGAAATCACAATTTAAAAAAAAAAAAAAAAAAAAAAAAAAAGCCAAATATATCGGCTAAAATTATATGAGTTTCTTGGTTAACTAATTAATTTTTGCAAGACGCAGAAGCTTAAGTCTGTGTCTATGAATCTGATTGAGGCACAGAATTTTAGGAAGCAATAAATTGTGGAAGAATAGGGAAACGTTTATAAAGTACGGTATATTAACAGTAAACCAATTTTTGAGGGACACCGTAACGTATATTCATGTCTAAATGTCTATGGATTGAATGAACTACAGATACAAGCGATGGGCCTAGTGGTAATGGGGTAAGAAGACCACCACTGAACCAAGTTCTCAGACTCATTCGTGCATATGCCTGTCTCACCACAGCAACTCATAATGTGCACGCGGACACAGCTTCTGAACAGTTCTTGCACTGCTGCAAGTCTGAACACACAATCGTAGTGCTTCCCTTTCGGACAAAGCGGAGGTTTGGTGCGATCGTATAGTGTTGGAAACACTACCGATTACGCCACGTCGTTCTTACTCTCCTAATTATGTCCTTGCCTGCCCATCCAGTCGACAATCACTATCTTCAATTTCCGTTAATGTAAAAACTCACCTTAGCTTTTATCTGTTTGTTGCTTTTGCGTTACTGCTACGGTGGACCAATGGAGAAAAGTGCACGGCGTTTAATGACGGAGATTCCACACCTGGCCGGCTGCACGTAGTGTAGAGGAGTGGCGCGAGAGGGCAGCAGCTGCGGGCGGCAGCACGAAGTGTCGCTGCCTGCGAAAGTATGGCTGTCATTACATACGCACGGCGTACAGCTGACTGCACTTCGTGGCATTTGTAGCCACGTTGGTCGTGTACGTTGTTCGTTTCAAATAGCAAGTACTGTGTATTTTTGTCTTGAATAAGTCAACAATGCTGAGCTTTTAGCTGAACTTTCGAAGCCAACAAGAGAGGGAAGCAGCAAGAAGAAGAATATGGCTGATGAACTTCTGCAGAGCAAACTGGCAGAACACAAAAGCAACTGCATTATGTGGAGTAAGAGCAATTTTCACGCATTGACGTAGATTGCAATATGTAAGATTCCCCGCCTAGTATGTCACGTAGCAAAGACGTGAAGTATTTTACTTGTACAGCTCGTGACGTAACTAGCTGCAGAATGTTGAGGTTAAATTCGTAAGGTACAGTATTGGTGCTTTTACAGGTGAACACGTGTTGGTAAAACACAAAATTATGTCACCAGTAACTGAGCCAGCAAAACAAAATATCGTTTCAACTTGTAGCGTGCAGTTCCTGAAGCATGGTTTTCTTATTTGTTTATTTCTGTTCAGTGTAACATCATGGGAAGTAATGAATTAAAACGAAACGAGACAAACGTGAAAGGAAAACAAATATAATGAGAACAGTATAGTTGATTTCTCGTTATTTTACAGTTGTTGTGTAAGAGGCTGTTGCAGTAAACTATCTCAAGTGCAAATAGACCTTCAACATGTGTAATATATTGCGGTACCGGAACACATGTCAAGTAATGAACGTCATATTAGAGGAGATGTTAAGTTTTTAAATTAAAAATAAAATTGCTTTCGAGCAATTCAAGAAGTGGAATGCCACAGATGAGAAGGTGTCGTGTGTATATTACTCCACTCCAGCATGTGCATTTTGTGTGTTGTGATTAACAGTAATATTTCTAAAGTGGTTCATGGTGTGGGTTCCTGTAGCCATGTCCTAGTTCATGAACCACGGGCAACGTATGAGTGGCCAAGTAAGTGGTCCCGACAGTCGGGATACCAGTTACTTTGGAATAAGGCTGGGCATCTCGGACATATTCTGAGTCGTGGTCACCTTTGTGCTCATACGGCAAAGACTACCAAATCCACCGGTTAGTCCCTCAGCCGTTAGGGGTAAAACCCAAAGGGACTCGGGGCAAGTAAGGCTAGCAACCTGCTTCCCTGGTACTTTAAATATGATGCTGGCAACAACCAGAGCAAAATGCCTCGGACCTTTGGAGGTGACGGAGTCCCACCTCTAACTGACAAACCAGGGACTCCTAAGATACGACTTGGCAAACAAATGGTAATGAGATGGGGAGCTATTAATATCAATGGGGCCTACTCTTGGAAGAAGGTAGAGCTGGCAGCGGCTGCAAGTAAGATGGGGCTGGACGTTTTAGCTGTTAGTGACATTCGGGTAAGGGGTGAGAAAGAAGAAGAAGTGGGAGCATACAAGGTCTACTTGTCAGGAGTCAAAGCAGGAATAGCACAATGGGGTGTAGGGCTTTACATCAGGAAAGAAATGGAACCCAGCGTAGTTGCAATAAGGTATGTAAACGAACGACTGATGTGGATAGATTTGACAGCGTCTAGCAAGAAAATTAGGATTGTGTCAGTATATTCGCATTGTGAAGGGACTGATCAAGATAAGATGGATAATTTTTATGAGGCACTCAGTGATGTAGTTGTTAGAGTAAAGGACAAGGACAGTGTTCTGCTCATGGGTGATTTTAACGCCAGGATTGGAAATCGAACAGAAAGGTATGAAAAGGTTATGGGTAAATTTGGAGAGGATATGGAGGCCAACAGGAACGGGCAGCAACTCTTGGATTTCTGTGCCAGTATGGGCTTAGTAATCACAAACTCCTTTTTTAAACATAAGAACATTCACCGGTATACTTGGGAAAGCAGGGGAACCAGATCTGTCATTGACTATATAATAACAGATCAGGAATTCAGGAAGGCTGTGAGGGACACACGTGTATTCAGGGGATTCTTTGATGACACTGATCATTATTTAATCTGCCGTGAAATTGGGATTGCGAGGCCGAAAGTGCAGGAGGTCAGGTCCATATGTAGGAGGATAAGAGTGGAGAAACTTCAGGATAAGGAAATCAGGCACAAGTACATAACAGCGATCTCAGAAAGGTACCAGTTAGTTGAATGTAGTCAATTACAGTCATTGGAAAAGGAATGGACAAGGTACAGGGACACAGTACTAGAAGTGGCTAAAGAATGTCTTGGAACAGTAGTGTGTAAAAGTAGGATGAAGAAAACAGCTTGGTGGAATGACACAGTCAAGGCAGCCTGTAAAAGGAAAAAGAAGGCGTATAAAAAATGGCTACATACTAGAACTCAGGTAGACAGAGAAAGTCATGTTGAAGAAAGAAACAAAGCCAAACAGATAATTGCAGCACCCAAGAAGAAATCTTGGGAAGACTTTGGAAACAGGTTGGAGACATTGGGTCAAGCTGCTGGAAAACCATTCTGGAGTGTAACTAGCAGTCTTCGAAAGGGAGGTAAGAAGGAAATGACAAGTATTTTGGACAGGTCAGGAAAACTGCTGGTGAATCCTGTGGATGCCTTGGGCAGATGGAGGGAATATTTTGAAGAGTTGCTCAATGTAGGTGAAAATACGGTCAGTAATGTTTCAGATTTCGAGGTAGAATGGGATAGGAATGATGGAAATAGGATCACGTTTGAGGAAGTGGAGAAAATGGTCAATAGATTGCAGTGCAATAAAGCAGCTGGGGTGGATGAAATTAAGTTGGAACTCATCAAATACAGTGGAATGTCAGGTCTTAAATGGCTACACAGGATAATTGAAATGGCCTGGGAGTCGGGACAGGTTCCATCAGACTGGACAAAAGCAGTAATCACACCAATCTTTAAACATGGAAACAGAAAAGATTGTAACAACTACAGAGGTATCTCTTTAATCAGCATTGTGGGTAAAATCTTCTCAGGTATTGTTGAAAGGAAAGTGCGAGTATTAGTTGAGGAGCAATTGGATGAAAATCAGTGTGGGTTTAGGCCTCTTAGAGGCTTACGACAAATAATGGAGAAGTGTTATGAGTGGAACAGGGAATTGTATCTATGCTTTATAGATCTAGAAAAGGCATATGACCGGGTTCCTAGGAGGAAGTTATTGTCTGTTCTACGAGATTATGGAATAGGAGGCAAACTTTTGCAAGCAATTAAAGGTCTTTACATGGATAGTCAGGCAGCAGTTAGAGTTGACGGTAAACTGAGTTCATGGTTCAGAGTAGTTTCAGGGGTAAGACAAGGCTGCAACCTGTCTCCACTGTTGTTCATATTATTTATGAATCGTATGTTGAAAACAATAGATTGGCTGGGTGAGATTAAGATATGTGAACACAAAATAAGCAGTCTTGCATATGCGGATGACTTAGTTGTGATGGCAGATTCGATTGAAAGTTTGCAGAGTAATATTTCAGAGCTAGATCAGAAATGTAAGGACTATGGTATGAAGATTAGCATCTCCAAAACGAAAGTAATGTCAGTGGGAAAGAAATATAAACGGATTGAGTGCCAAATAGGAGGAACAAAGTTAGAACAGGTGGACGGTTTCAAGTACTTAGGATGCATATTCTCACAGGATGGCAACATAGTGAAAGAACTGGAAGCGAGGTGTAGCAAGGCTAATGCAGTGAGCACTCAGCTAGGATCTACTCTCTTCTGCAAGAAGGAAGTCAGTACCAAGACTAAGTTATCTGTGCACCGTTCAATCTTTCGACCAATTTTGTTGTATGGGAGCGAAAGCTGGGTGGATTCAGGTTACCTTATCAATAAGGTTGAGGTTACGGATATGAAAGTAGCTAGGATGATTGCAGGTACTAGTAGATGGGAACAATGGCAGGAGGGTGTCCACAATCAGGAAATCAAAGAAAAACTGGGAATGAACTCTATAGATGTAGCAGTCAGGGCGAACAGGCTTAGATGGTAGGGTCATGTTACACGCATGGGAGAAGCAAGGTTACCAAAGAGACTCATGGGTTCAACAGTAGAGGGTAGGAGGAGTCGGGGCAGACCAAGGAGAAGGTACCTGGATTCGGTTAAGAATGATTTTGAAGTAATAGGTTTAACATCAGAAGAGGCACCAATGTTAGCGCTGAATAGGGGATCATGGAGGAATTTTATAAGGGGGGCTATGAGCCAGACTGAACGCTGAAAGGCATAATCAGTCTTAAATGATGATGATGATGATGATGATGATTTCTAAAGTTGTGTTGTTTTGCAAATGAACATCTTTTTCATTTCCAAATGTAATTGTAATGGACAGTTACGAAATTTATTCACCTTTAACACACAGCAGACGTAATAGCGTCAGCCAATTATAGTTTCACTGATTAATCGAATAGTTTTATTCTAGAGCCATTTTAAACCAAAGGAACTAATGAGTTTGTGATAGTTAAACCAGCTTTTGTTATTGTAAACCAATACTTGTACGCAAGGCCGTTGCTGAGAGGAAGATGTTTTTGAAATATGCCCCTAGGAGACAGGAGAAGTGAAAAATTAATTTTATAGCTTCAGTAACTTGCACATCTTATTCATACTATCATTTGCTGCTGAATCACAACAGCCTGAAATACTATAGGAATACTTATAATTTTATGGTTTAATTAATAGAATGTTAAACATTCTGACCCACCAGCTTGGTGATCATAAATTTACCACTACAAGATACTTAAGTATTCCAATAAAAGAAATGAATGGAATTACCTGGTGTATGCCGTGAAAGGAATACTAGGTTCAGTAACTATTAAAATAAAAATTAATTTTTATTGTAGCTACTGTATTTTTTAAATGGGACAAAAAGTAAAAATAATTTCATCTATCCCCATACAGATAGCAATGAAAATGAGTGAGTGTGAAACTGTTGTAGGTACATAAATGCTTTGAAGACTTAAAATGAGAAATGTGGTGTACATTCAGTAGATAATCGATGCATGAATAGTTCACCTCTTTTCTATTAACTTAAGCATGCAATTATTCCATAATACATTACTGTGCAGAAATGCGCTAAAGATGTCTGCATTATTAGTCAGAACATACGTGTTCCTGGGAATATTTTAGACTGCCATTAAAATGTAGTAGTTTTGTTGAATATGACCTTAAACTATTATGGACTTTAAATAAATTTCCCTCTTCAATTAACAATTTGTTGCACATCAGTTGTTTCAGCCTGAGCTGTGTCAATAAATGTGCTTTGATTCGGGTTCCTACTATCTTCCTGCTCACAAGTTGCAAAATTAACTACGAAAATCAGATTCAAACACCCAAATAATGGTTATAGTACTTTTTACCTCTCGGAATCCTTCAAGAAGTGTATTAAAATTGTCACAAACTAATGACTGGTTCAGCTTGTTTCACAGATAGCTCAGTAATTCATGTAGATTTCTCTTAAATCACTGAAAGTCTCATAGACCTCTGAGGAGTGTTATAATTAGAAGTGTATTATTATCTAGTAACAACTGACAAGCACACGCTTTTACATTGCGATTTACAAAGAAACTCCTTGTTTCCATATTTTTGCTTTTGTGTTAAAACTCCTCCTTTTTCCAGGTAAACTGTACACATATATGATGCTAGCCTATAATCCCTTATATCTTATTTCTCCATCACCGTGAGTACATGGTGTTGAGAGTGGCACAAAACACTCATCCAAATTTCACACACCTTTCTAACATAAAAGAAGCTCATGTAACTCTTTATTCAGCATCCTAATGTTTTGACGGACCAAACATTTAACTTTCCTGGAAACTATTCCATAGTTTAAGATGCTATGCAGTTCTAATTTCTCTCAAAGCTGTCTGTCTGTAATCTGACTCTAACCAAAAGATGTGTTGCTTTACGCTTCCTGCAAGATGCTCAACTAGTTTCTCGGGTTAACGGAAACGTCCGATTGCACCTGTGTGCTTTGACCAATGCCATCACCAATATGGCGGAAACGACCATTCACAGCAACTCCCATATCACTACTAAAATGTCATTACGTAAACATGACAACAAATACGAAAATAGATCGAAAAACCATCAAATACATATTTCTCCGATAATATAATGAAACTAACAGGACAAGGGGTGGGGGGGGGGGGGAATCTGTGTTTTTTGGGTAGGGACAAACTAGAAATAAACACAAGCCACTAAAACAAACGATAAAATAAAATGACCACAACCTTTCCAAAATCAACTAGAAACAATATCCACTTGAATCGAACATTTCCCTTGACCTATATAGCTCAACAGATACTACCAATACCAATTCATACAACCCAAACCTACAACCGCCTCAACAATCATCACTGCCTCAAAAACCACAAGAAAACACCAAATTTGGAACTAAACACTTCCCTTGACCTTACAGGTCATCAAAAACACACAAAACCTACTCACCAATATCAGCAGCACCACCACCCACACACATGATCCAGAAATTATCTAACCAGATAAAAACATGAACAGACAGCTCACCACACACACACACACACACACACACACACACACACACACACACACACACACACACACACACACAAAACTATACACACAACCTCATAAACATAATAAACCACAACCAAATAAAATTCCCCACCCCCGAAAATCAAAACCAAAGAAACAAATACTAATCAAAAACAAAAAAAGCCATACACACCCTAGAAGTAAAAAAAAACACAACAAAACAAATACCAAAATCTACAACCACCCCCACCCAGCTACCTCACCAAACTCCCCCCCGCCCAAGAGCCAGAGCTGACACCCCACAAAAAAAAAAGAAAAAAAAAACCTAACTAACCTTCGGCCTGTAGATCTTACTAACAGCCCTTAAGAACAATAGTAATCCAAAGAATTCAGACACGACAAACCACACATGACACTACATTAACTTAGAAATAACCAAAAACCAAACCGTCAGCTCACTGCAGAATATTCCACTAGAAATTCACTAATAACCAGAACAACACCCGACAACGTCAACAACTCAAATGAACCCAGTTCAACACACAACCCACAAACACCAGCAGAGAGCACCACCAACCGCAACCGTATGGCACTTACAAACACATCACAAGCAGACACTAACCCAACAACAAAACCATACCCACAACCCACAAACACGCCACCAGAGAGCACCACTGACAGAACGAGAAGACATCTACAAACACTAACAAACTAAACTTCACACCATCGTGACGCCACACACCACAACAGACTTAAGTCACGGGTCGAAGCCGACGGGTGGTATCGGACCCTTCTGGTGACCCAGTTTCTCTCACTACCCACCCTATTCGGATGCAGGCCATAATTAGTGTATCCACATCTGCCAATTGGAGCGACAGTAACAGCACACACACGAGAGATTGATTCAATCGAAATCAGTTCACTCAGCACCCAGATTACATGGCTGATAGCTGTGTTTAGATTAGTTTAGTACTTGTTCCATAGGTCATGAGTACGACACTTTGTATATATATATATATATATATATATATATATATATATATATATATACCAAACAAAAGCGCTGGCAGGTCGATAGACACACAAGCAAACACAAACATACACACAAAATTCTAGCTTTCGCAACCAATGGTTGCCTCGTCAGGAAAGAGGGAAGGAGAAGGAAAGACAAAAGGATATGGGTTTTAAGGGAGAGGGTAAGGAGTCATTCCAATCCCGGGAGCGGAAAGACTTACCTTAGGGGGAAAAAAAGGACAGGTATACACTCGCACACACACACATATCCATCCACACATACACAGACACAAGCAGACATTTGTAAAGGCAAAGAGTTTGGGCAGAGATGTCAGTCGGGGCGGATGTACAGAGGCAAAGATGAAGTTGAAAGACAGGTGAGGTATGAGCGGCGGCAAATAGAAATTAGAAATTAGCGGAGATTGAGGCCTGGCGGATAGCGAGAAGAAAGGATATGCTGAAGGGCAAGTTCCCATCTCCGGAGTTCTGACAGGTTGGTGTTAGTGGGAAGTATCCAGATAACCCGGATGGTGTAACACTGTGCCAAGATGTGCTGGCCGTGCACCAAGGCATGTTTAGCCACAGGGTGATCCTCATTACCAACAAACACTGTCTGCCTGTGTCCATTCATGCGAATGGACAGTTTGTTGCTGGTCATTCCCACATAGAACGCTTCACAGTGTAGGCAGGTCAGTTGGTAAATCACGTGGGTGCTTTCACACGTGGCTCTGCCTTTGATCGTGTACACCTTCCGGGTTACAGGACTGGAATAGGTGGTGGTGGGAGGGTGCATGGGACAGGTTTTACACCGGGGGCGGTTACAGGGGTAGGAGCCAGAGGGTAGGGAAGGTGGTTTGGGGATTTCATAGGGATGAACTAAGAGGTTGCGAAGGTTAGGTGGACGGCGGAAAGACACTCTTGGTGGAGTGGGGAGGATTTCATGAAGGATGGATCTCATTTCAAGGCAGGATTTGAGAAAGACTTATCTTAGGGGGAAAAAAGGACGGGTATACACTCGCACACACACACACATATCCATCCACACATACACAGACACAAGCAGACATTTGTATGGCATTTACAAATGTCTGCTTGTGTCTGTGTATGTGTGGATGGATGTGTGTGTGTGTGTGTGTGTGTGTTTGTGTGTGTGTGTGTGTGTGTGTGTGTGTGTGTGTGTGTGTGTGTGTGAGTGCGCGCGAGTGTGTACCCATTCTCTTTTCCCGCTAAGGTGGGTCTTTCCGCTCCCGGGATTGGAATTACTCCTTACCCTCTCCCATAAAACCCACATCCGTTCGTCTTTCCCTCTCCTTCCCTCTTTCCTGACGAAGCAACCGTTGGTCGCGAAAGCTAGAATTTTGTGTGTATGTTTGTGTGTCTATCAACGTGCTACCGCTTTCGTTTGGCAAGTCACATCATCTTTGTTTTTATATATATATATATATATATATATATATATATATATATATATATATATATATATATATATAATCTGTGTGTGTGTGTGGGGGGGGGGGGGGGGGGGGGGGGGGGAATTACCCACTTACTGTATCCAAAAATTCATCTATTGAGCAGAAGGAGTTGCCATTAAGAAATTCTTTTAATTTCCTTTTATATGCTATATGGCTATCTGTCAGACTTTTGATGCTGTTAGGTAAGTGACCAAAGACTTTTGTGGCAGCATAATTTACCCCCTTCTCAGCCAAAGTTAGATTTAACCTTGAGTAGTGAAGATCATCCTTTCTCCTATTGTTGTAGCCATGTACACTGCTATTAGTTTTGAATTCGTTCGGATTGTTAATAACAAATTTCATAAGTGAATATATATATTGTGAGGCTTCATTGAAGATTTCTAGCTCTTTAAAGAAATGTCTGCAGGGTGATCTTTGATGAGCTCCAGCAATTATTCTGATTACATGCTTTTGTGCAACAAATACTCTTTTACTCAATGACGAGCTACCCCAGAATATGATGCCGTACAAAAGCAGAGAATGAAAATAGGCATAGTAAGCTAATTTACTCAGATGTATATTTCCAAAATTTGCAATGACCCTAATAGCATAAGTAGCTGAACCCAAACGTTTCAGCAGATCCTCAGTGTGTTTTTACCAGTTCAGCCCCTCATTAATGCATACACCTAGAAATTTTGAATATTCTACCTTAGCTACCGATTTCTGGTCAAAGTCTATATTTATTAATGGTGTCATTCCATTTACTGTGTGAAACTGTATATACTGTGTTTTGTCAAAATTAATGAGAGCCCATTTGTAGAGAACCACTTAATGATTTTCTGACAAACATCGTTTACAATTTCACCAGTTAATTCTTGTCTGTCGGGTGTGATAGCTATACTTGTATTATAGGCAGAAAGTACCAGCTTTACATCTTTGTAAATGTAGAATGGCGAGTCATTAATATATATTAAGAACAGCAGAGGACCCAAGACCGAACCATGCGATACCCCATTCTTGATTTTCCCCAGTTTGACAAATCGCCAGTTTTTTGCATATTATGTGAACTGTTTATTTCAACTTTCTGCACTCTTCCAGTTAGGTATGATTAAACCATTTGAGCACTGTCCCATTCACACCACAGTACTTGAGCTTATCTAGAAGTATTCCATGATTTACATAGTCAAAAGCCTTTGATACATCACAAAAAATCCCAACGGGTGACTTCCGGTTACTCAGAGCATTTAATATTTCATTAGTGAAAGTATATATAGCATTTTCCGTGGAAATCCCTTCTGGAAACCAAACTGACATTTTGTTAAAACTTTATTTTTACAAAGGTGTGAAGCTGCTCTACAATACATTACTTTTTCAAGAATTTTGGATAAGGCAGTCAGAAGAGAGATTGGGTGGTAGTTGTTGACATCAGACGTATCCCCTTTTTTATGCAGTGGTTTAACAGTGGCATACTTCAGTCTATCTGGGAAAATACCCTGCTTCAGAGAGCTATTACATATGTGGCCAAGAATCCCACTTATTTCTTGGGAACAAGCTTTTATTATCCTGCTGGAAATGCCATCAATTCCATGTGAGCTTTTATTCTTGAGAGAGTTTATTATCTTCCTAATTTCAGAAGGAGAGGTGGGTGGAATTTCAGTTGTGTCAAATGGTGTTGGTATGGCCTCTTCCATTAACTGCCTTGCTTCTTCTAATGAACATTTAGATCCTATTTTCTCTACAACATTTAAAAAATGATTATTCAAAATGTTTTCGACTTCCAGCTTGTTGTTTATCAAGTTTCCATTCACTTCGATGGTGATGCCATCATCCTGTACTCTTGGTTGTCCTGTCTCCGTTGTAATAATATTCCAAATTGTTTTGATTTTGTTATCAGAGGTATTAATCTCAGACATGATGCACATGCTTCTGGACTTTTTAATAACCTTTCTTAATGCAGCACAGTAGTTTTTATAATATTTGGCTGTTTCTGGGTCATTACTCTTTCTTGTTGTTAGATACAGTTCCCTTTTGTGGTTACAAGATATTTGTATTCCTTTAATAAGCCAAGGTTTTTGCATGGTTTCTTATAATTAGATTTAACTACTTTCTTGGGGAAACAGTTTTCAAATTCTCTTACAAGTGTATCATGAAATAAGTTATATTTTAAATTAGCATCGGGTTCCTTGTACACCTCATCCCAGTCTAACTGTTGAAGATTTTCTCTGAAATTTCTAATTGTTGAGTCATTAACTGAATGCACAACTTTGGAGGGTAGTTTTGAATTACTGTATGGAGCTATGTCATATACTGTAACTAGCTGAGCACCATGACCAGAAAGGCCATTCTCAACAGGACAAGAATTTATGTTATTAAACCTATCTTGGTCTATAAAAGAGTTATGTATCAATGTGCTGCTGTCCTTTACTACCCGAGTAGTGAATCAACAGTGAAGTCCCCACAAATAATAATTTGCTTTCCCCTATCTGACAGATAACACAACAAGGCATCCAAGTTTTCCAGGAATAAATGAAAGTTTCCTGAAGGGGACCTATATACTGTTACAAGAGCCCTCCTTCAGTTTAAGTTGACAGGCACATGCTTCTATACATTGCTCTAGACAAAACTTTTTAGTATCCAAGCTTTCTACACAGTGATAACTTTTGACATATATGGAAACTCCTCCTCCCACCTTATTCTCTCTACTCACTTAAATCACGGCTGGTTGTGGTGCTGCAATACTTAAACATGTGTGCTGTTACTTCTTGTATTTTCTCCAGACTGGCTTCCATACTCTGCTCTAAGTTGACAGAACTATTTAAGTGAAACAAGTCCAAAACTCCTTTAGACTTTGTGTTCCTTTCTCTGTGGCTTTGTGCATTTGTGACTTCTGTATAAGTTTCGTTATTTGAAGGAATGTAACAGTTGTTGAAATTTTCAGGCAGAATAGACACATACAAATTTGGTGGACCCAATGGTTGTAGTTGGATTCTTCACTTACGATGAGAAACGGAAAGTAAGAGATAAACAGGAGAAGAACAAGCACCTGCTTGGAATTCAAAGAGGGTCAGCCAGCATGCGGGTATTCTTGCCTTTGGTCAGTCTGATGGCTTTTCGTACCTAAATTACTGCTGCTTGGATATTGTTGTGGTCATCACTCCTAAGACGGATTTCGTACATATCTCCAATCTAGTCTGTCATGTGCAATCCTCTTCATCTCTGAATAACTACTGCAACCTACATCCATTTGAACCTACCTACAGTATTCAAGGGTTTGACCCTGTATAAAATCTCTACTGCCAACACATTCCTCAAGTACCCAATTAACTGGTCCTTTTACTTCTTGATGTTTCCTGTTAAAGTGACTGTACATTTAGGCAGGTGGTGCCATAAATTTGTGTCCTCTCAGATAATATATCTCTTTATCGATCATGATCTTCTCCATTATTTTCATTGGAGAATTTTATTTGTGGGTCGGCAAGTGATAAACTGTTTGTGATAGTATAGAAGTGCCGTGGCCATTCTATATTGTTTTTATTTTGTGTGTTTATATTCCAGTCTTTGCAATTCATTTTGGGATCTGCCTCATGTCGATCTGGAATGAGGCATCATTGCTGGTTGCAGTGGTCAAAACTAGCCTCAAACATGAAATTGGTAAAATAAAGCGATGGAGTTGTTCAAAAACAAATACCTCTTCATTGGTGATTCAGACTACCCACCACATCTTTAGCATTCTTCTGCAGCACTACACTGAAACGGCTTCTAATCTCCTCTTGTCTATACTGTTTATTGTCCAAGTTTCACTTCCATATAAGGCTACAGTCCAGACAAATATTTCAGTCAACAGGTGGATTTATTTGTGTTAATGCAAGGTGTGTATTGTGTAAGGATTTTAGGGTAACCTGAGGCACTGTGTGTAAAGAAACAGATCCCTATTTTAGAACATGGCTGTGTGAAGGTCACTGACTAAAACCTGAACATAAATCTAAATATGTAAATGAAATAACTAAAATGTAATACCTCCAGTGGCCACAGGCTCCTTTCTGGGTCATATGCATCACAATAAACTAGCAATGAGTTAACTAATCATCCAGCACCTCCGATGAGGGTATGAAGATCACAGTTGAGAACCAAGTAAGTGACACTGTAAACTTATTAGACGGGACCATTAGAATAATGAATAATAGACATCAAATTGAAATTTATTGGAAATCTTCAAAATTGCTCTGCCACCCACAATTCCTCCTGTCATCCCACGGCCACAAAATGGTAGCATTCTGGTGGGTTGTCAACAGGAACAGCAACCCAACTACAACACTCTGAAGATAAATATAAACAATAAATTGAAATGATAAAACACCACCTCCATAGTATACTCCCTGCAAAACTCAAATAATTGCAGAAGAATCACAGCACATAAAACAAACATAAAATGAGATCTTCCACACAGTACCATTTGTGGTTAGTATTTCATATTTGATTATTTATATCTCGATATGTAAAGGCATAAACATATCTTTCGTCATGTGCAACATGATTGGGCAGATAATTAGGCATCCTTGAAACACTGCAGATATACAAATACACTACTGGCCATTAAAATTGCTACACCACGAAGATGACATGCTACAGATGCAAAATTTTACCGACAGGAAGAAGATGCTGTGATATGCAAATGATTAGCTATTCTGAGCATTCACCCAAGATTGGCGCCGGTGGTAACACCTACAACGTGCTGACATGAGGAACGTTTGCAACCGATTTCTCATACAAAACAGCAGTTGACCGGCGTTGCCTGGTGAAACATTGTTGTGATGCCCCGTGTAAGGAGGAGAAATGCGTACCATCACGTTCCCGACTTTGATAAAGGTCGAATTGTAGCCTATCGCGATTGCGGTTTATCATATCGCGACATTGCTGCTAGCGTTGGTCGAGATCCAATGACTGTTAGCAGAATATGGAATCGGTGGGTTCAGGAGGGTAATACGGAATGCCGTGCTGGAACCCAATGGCCTCGTATCACTAGCAGTCGAGACGACAGGCATCTTATCCATACGGCTGTAACAGATCGTGCAGCCATGTCTCGATCCACGAGTCAACATATGAGGACGTTTGCAAGACAACAACCATCTGCACGAACACTTCGATGACGTTTGCAGCAGCATGGACTATCAGCTTGGGGACCATGGCTGTGGTTACCCTTGACGCTGCATCACAGACAGGAGCGCCTGCAATGGTGTACTTGATGATGAACCTGGGTGCACAAATGGCAAAACGTCATTTTTTTTTGGATGGATCCAGGTTCTGTTTAAAGCATCACGATGGTCGCATCTGTGTTTGGCGACATCGCGGTGAATGCACATTGGAAGCGTGTATTCGTCATCACCATACTGGCGTATCACCCGCCGTGATGGTATGGAGTGCCATTGGTTACACGTCTCGGTCACCTCTCGTTCGCATTGAGGGCACTTTGAACAGTGGACGTTACATTTCAGATGTGTTACGACCCGTGGCTCTACCCTTCATTCGATCCCTGCGAAACCCTACACTTCAGCAGGATAACGCATGACCGCATGTTGCAGGTCCTGTACGGGTCTTTCTGGATACAGAAAATGTTCAGCTGCTGCCCTGGCTAGCACATTCTCCAGATCTCTCACCAATTGAAAACGTCTGGTCAATGGTGGCCGAGCAACTGGCTCGTCACAATACGCCAGTCACTACTCTTGATGAACTGTAGTATCGTGTTGAAGCTGCATGGGCAGCTGTATCTGTACACGCCATCCAAGCTCTGTTTGACTCAATGCCCAGGCGTATCGAGACCGTTATTACGGCCAGAGGTGGTTGTTCTGGGTACTGATTTCTCAGGATCTATGCTCCCAAATTGCGTGAAAATGTAATAACATGTCAGTTCTAGTATAATATATTTGTCCAATGAATACCTGTTTATCATCTGCATTTCTTCTTGGTGTAGCAATTTTTTTTTTTTTTTTTTTTATTGTCATTTTGACAGGCTGGCAGCAGCACAATACGCCGCTCTTCAGCCGAAGAGAGTACAAGGAAATAAACAGAGAAGAGACACACTTAGAAAAACGGCGGGAAAAAACAGTAGATACATGAACAAAAAAACACAAGAAGCTGTTCACACTCGATGACAATACACACTACGAACTGTTGACACGACGCACAAACACTGAAGAAGACGATGGCACTGGTGAACAATGGAGTGTGACGGCGAAACTGAACACTAAACATGACGGCACACACGATACACTGATGGCGGTGATCTCCGGCGCGCGAATGTCCACTGAGCGTGTGCGAGTCCGGGGACCTGCCAAGAGGGGAACAGGGGTGAGGAGGGGGAGAGGGGAGGAAAAAAGGATGCCAATGGCTTAGGAGACGGGGGCAGGAGGAGAGGGACAGGGGAGGGGAGGCCCGGGGGAGGAGGGGGGAGAAAAGGAGGAGGGAGGGAAAAGGGAGAGAAGGGAGGGAGGGTGCCCAGAGGAGTAAGTACAGGAGGAGGGCGGGAGGATCAAAGTTGATAGGAGGGGTAGATGGAGGGGACGAGGACATCATCAGGGAGAGGGAGCTGGCGGAAGCCACCTTGGGAGAGGGTAAGGAGGGTGGAGAGATGGAGACCGGGTGGGACGTGCGAATTTCATGCTTGCCACAACAAACACATATCGACTCATTTACCTTGAATTTGTCGCTAAATATCTGACATGCTTCATTTGAACCTACTAACCAGATTTAGCAGTACAACAGACGGCTGAGTACACTTGTTTAATATACACGGCTAAATGTGCTGCAGAAGTCACTGTATCGCCAGGGCCATACTTTCACTATGCAAAGCCTTATGCTTTGCAGCTCGCGCATACAGGCGTCTAAAGCTGGCGAAATGAGGGATGCTCAACTACCGGACCTACCGATAGATGGTTCTAGCGCGTGCCGGTCAAGAGATCATATCATTGAGTGTCCGCCATATCTGAATTTGACAAAAAGCGAAGTGTCAAAACGGATGAAAATGTTTTTCGCCGGCCGCGGTGGTCTAGCGGTTCTAGGCGCGCAGTCCGCAACCGCGAGACTGCTACGGTTGCAGGTTCGAATCCTGCCTCGGGCATGGATGTGTCTGATGTCCTTAGGTTAGTTAGGTTTAACTAGTTCCAAGTTCTAGGGGACTGATGACCATAGATGTTAAGTCCCATAGTGCTCAGAGCCATTTGAAAATGTTTTTCGTTCTGCGCCCTCATAAGTATTTTATGTTGGATGTTCTAGATTTCTACACATTAACATAATGAAGTGTTTCTAATCTAGTGAGAAAAAACAGTGACAGTTCTGCTATGAAATTCCTAAATTCGAGTGTGTTTTGAAAGTTTGACAAGCTGACCTATAAATTGTTTACTGTTAATTTTACGAGTGCTTTATTTATTTGCCCATGTTAAAACACTATTTAAGATTCAATGGAGGTCAACAATTTACCTTACTTGCCAAAGCTTTTAACTACAGGTATAATTCGGAAAGTCAAATGTGGAAAACAGTGAAGGCGTCTCTTGAAAAAGAGTTGACATCGTTTGCTTAGGGGTATCTTTACTGACAACAGAAATTACAACTGAACTATTAAAGTATTACTTACGTAAAAACGGAAAAAAATCATAATTTTTTTCATCATCTGAAGTGATACATTACCGATCTGCATATATGCTGACACCTGTAATTGCAACACGCACTTACGAATTTGGCTCTCTCTTTGATCAGAAATTTTAAGTGCCATGATTTTATTAACGCCTGTACATGACACGGTGTATTTTAACTGAGTGATAAGGTAGAAGCACCAGTTTTTAACAGTGCTTCAGTCTTTGATACGAGACAAGAAATACATTTAAATGAAACAAACACAAAGGCGAATGTTAAGGCTCCTCTTAAATGCATGACTTGTATCATTTGGAAGTTAAGTCTAGTAATAATATTATATTGGACTGATCCATGATGATGTAGGAAGTGAAGGAACTTGTCGAAAATAACCTCGATCACAGCTGTTAATTTTAAGGCTGGGGTGTCTTAAAACTGTAATTTTCCAGTCTGACACCCAGACAATGACTGGTACCATGGTTTTATTTTAAAATTGAATTCAAAACATGTCAGTGAGCAAAATTAATTACACTTTGAATTACAACCATGGAATTTTATTTCTGTGAATGTTGGTTCCAGTCTTTGACATGGTGTCAATCACTGGAATGACTGGTTGTCAATATACGGCCCAAGCAAAAAACAAACCTGGAAATGAAAGCTGCAGAAGCTGGCCAGACAGACATCCCAATGGCTGCTACAATCTGTGTGAGACAAGGGTGACATTATATTGCAAATTTAGTGTAAAAAGTTCCGTATTGTCTGAATTTGTCCTATACTGACAGGACATTCTAGTCCAGTCGATTTTCTTATCTGCAAAAGTACACTAGCCAATACCAGTGGCACAAAGGTAGTGCCACATTACAAACTATCCGGTAACAACAGAATTATTGGTGAACAATGTACAGTAAATAATATGTAATAACCTGAGAAATTCAAAATTGGTTTGAAGAAATAGAACAGCTTTTGGAAAGAGAGTAACATTTTGAAAATAACAAATGACACAAGTAGAGTTTTCAGTTTTTGTGAAAGCTCACTTAATTTTTTTTTCTCCCACTCTCTCTTCTCCATTATCAAGGGAAAAATGTGATAACATAAAAGTGCAAGAAAGTTGTGTACAATGTTGGAAATGATGTAAAAGAAAATCTCACTATGCTTCCTCCTCCGTGTGAAGAGTATTCTTGTAATAATAGCTAATAGCATACCAAGAACGTGAGGGTGTCACAGTGGAGATTTATTTTCTGGTACAGACATCTGATACAACTATTCCACAGCAAAATATACTTTCAATAGGTGTGGTACCAGTGCACTCCCGTAGGATAACAGCATATTATGTCCTCCAGGAATCACATTGGGTACACCACATACAGCATAAACTGTACAGCAACTACAATGCTTTGTGAGCAATTAATAACAGTTAGTATCTTTAATTTTAACGTAACTCTTAACTCCCATAATTACCTGCTTATAGGTGTGCTAGTACTACAGGTTATTGGTAAAGCAAATACTAATTGAATAGGTCTTCACACTTTTAATACTTAGCAGAAATTCTGAAAAAAGTAAATTGTTTTATTACTTTATCACCTCAATGGCGAATGAAGAGGTACTGACTGGTTTCTTTGAACATTTAATAGAAGTCTTCTTTTTACCTGCAATTGATAAAGAGCCATTCCAAGTTCTGTACAGAACAATCTCTCACATTTTTCATGAGGTTTGTTATTCTGTACACTAATATTTCTTCTTCTAAATGGTAAATAATGCATTCACATAGTGTTGGTACTAAAGGTAATTCATGAAATAAATTATATTTAAGCCAGAAAATTAAAGGTTCCACATGGCACATGAAAAGTACCATGCTACACACATGTATGTACAGATTCCAAAATGTCTATGAATTTGAGTTACAAACTTTTTTAAATAGAAATATGAAGATCACAATACTTTGGGTCTGCAATAACACAAACGTAAAATACTTTAGTTCCCTATGGGAAGCTTTGTTCTTCACGTGACTCGTGCAACTGCTTTCACTCTTAATGGAAAACTAAATGGTTTATGTTAAAGTTAACTAGCAAAAAGTGTAACCATTTTTGCACAATTTCTGTGAAGTAAGATTCCTTAATGTTATTTCCTTCCGTTGTCATCATAACTTGATAATTTCAGTTCCGTATGGGACATATGAACTAACAAAATGAAATGCTTTTATTACTATGACCAAACAAAATCTTTTTAACATGTAGTACACAGTTCAAATCAGCAAAAAGTGTAACTGTATAATTAAGGTAAATGTTGATGAAAATTAGGCATGTAACATGAATACTGAAATTTCCTAGATTTCCAAGTGTACCTGTAATCACTGTATTCTGTACTTTGTAGTGCTAGAAAGATATTTGCATTCTCCCCCCCCCCCCCCTTTCCTCAACACAGCAAAATATAATAGAAAGACATCCTAGCAGAATAAAGACAAAATTCAGAAAATTAGGTTCTAAAGTAATAAGAATGCTTACGATCAATTGGAACATTGTGTTCGTTCTAGGAAGTATTAAAACAAGAATTAACAGAGTAACAATTTTATTGCTCTTATGTTGCAGAGTATCCACAAACATTACTGTTTGAAACATAGGGCCACTCCATACTCCACTAGATTACACCCAGCCTGTGATTAAACTGTTCTTAAAGTGAAATATTCAAGTTGAAATAGCTATTGACGGAAACATTTTGTCACACTTAAAGCCATCTGTCAAATAAGTCTCAGAACATTTTTTTTTTTTTCATTAATTTCACACAAATCACCTGTTTTTAATGCAAGTGCATATTTTGTAACACCAAACATCTTAATATAAGCTTGTATAATAAACAATTATAATTTTGTTACAATATCTACACAGGACGTAAAGAGTTAATTTTACTTCAATGTGATTCATCTTTTGAAGTTCATCATTACACAACAACAAATCTATGGACAAAATAGTTCTAAAAAATCTGTCAAAATGTCACACCCATCTGCATGGAATGTCCCATTACATAATATTTTCCAATTTTAGCACTATACATGATTAAACAATATGAGTTTATTTAAATTCTACCTTATACTTGATTTGTTGTTTAAAATTTTCTCAGCTGCTTTTTTCTTCATATGTTTTTAAGCGTATGCGGGAGTATAGGGATGCAATCTTACAAACAAGTTGAGCCTGATGTAAGTTCCTCAATCCTAATTTCATAATGGTAATCATGACGAAGAGCAGGAAATGGGTAATCTACAAATTTATTTTTAACACAATGCAAAATCCTTGGCCTGTACATATTTCTGTCGCATATCCCCAGCAATCAGAAACATCTGAAACAGTTTCTGAGTATTCTACAACGGAGTACACACAGTCACTTGTTTTAACCAGTTTTCCCCGGTTAACAAAATTTACAAATGCATTTTTATTGGCCATATTGGGAAAAGCATAGAGAGAATCACATTCTAATGCAGATTTAACTACTGGTGGCTTCAGTATGTGAAGACAGTCTTTGCATGTGATCTCCCTTGAAAGGCGCAATGACACATACCCTGCAATATAATACAGTATGTTTTGCTTGTAAAATGAGAACTTAATCATCAACTTATCATCAAGAAGTGCACACCACTTCTCTACTCATTTTCTGCAGCACTTTCATCACTTTCTACTACATGCTTTCTTGCATGAAAATCATAAACAGGTGGCAAACAACACACATTAAAATATGAGCAATTCCCATTCATTGCAGTGACACTGTTACCCAAGAGCAACTTTCTCATGGCACATTTGAACTGGTATGCATTTGTATTGTTCCAAACACCTCTGGACCGAATGCAGGAAAAAAAAGCTCTATGTGGTCTTGTGACAGTTTATATGTTAGAAAATACTTCAGAGGAGATTCAACACATAGCATACTTGCCAGAGCTATGTGCCTGACTGATTGCATATCGAAAATTATCCCAAAAGCAAAAGTATTTCTTGCATGGGGCAGCAACGGAACACCAATGATTTTGATATAATTTTCAGTGTGTGTGAAAATAGCAAGCCAATAAGATTTGTTGTCATCCCTCAGGAGGATCTTATACCCTTACCTAATGGATTTCTGGAGTTCAGAATATCAAAAATCCTATCAATATTATACAAGAATTCTACTGTTGCTTCACTTCCTTTAAAATTTGGATCACCAACCCTCCTCAAAAACTTTATACTATCTGCCACACTAGAACTCAAAGTCTGTGGAGCTAATGAAACAGTCATTTTTCTATTTACATAACTTATATGTTGTCCTGATAGTTTGTTGGCAAATGTCATACCTTCTTCTTGTTGTACCTTGTTCAATTGCTGAATGAAATGCCATCTAATAATGCCAGTTGGAGAGTAAATAGCAGATACTTCTGCTAGAGCATTTCTGGCAAACTTAATCATATGACACATGTCCAAGATACAATAAACATTGTATTTTTCCACAGGATGAGGAAAGTAGCTTTTAAAATCATCCTTGGAAAAATTTAAAGTACAGCCAAGTGAACGTGAAGTGCTTATATTTACCTTGCAGCCATCACATGTAACACACCAAACCCTAATGCCAGAACTATGCAGCCTCTCTACAGCAGATTTTATCAATGTGGCCTGATTATTTGCCTGTACACCGTTGATAAAGAAATATGCAATCGGGCATTTAAATTTGCCTTTAATAGAGACAAGCATGAAAACCAGAGCCTAAGATGCCTCTATTACTTCTTTTGACTGAGGCACTTCCCGACCAAAGTCTAAAAAACCTGTGTATTGCTTAGTTCCTTGGTCCCAAAGTACTTGCTTCCTAATTGCCATACTGTCTACAATTAGACATGAATCGCTGAACTGCTCCCTTACAATTGGGTTCAAATCAATGTACTTAAAAACATCTTTTAAGAAGCCAGTTTCACAGTCTACACTTGCTACCCATTTGGAAATTAATGATTTATGGGGCAGAGGCATTAATTTTTGCAGGTATTCATATGGTTCTGGTGAATAAAAGTACACAGTCATCGCAAACATTTTCACATTTGTTGTGTATCTATTACCCTTTGACGAGAGAGAGTTGTTCACTAAATTGCACACTAATTCCACTTGTGTTCCTTTCTGATGATTGAGGAAGTTATGTAACTTCTCAGGAAGATGCCCCTTCTCCTTCAATGAACTTATGATGTCATTCTTGGAAAACACTTTCTTCTCTCTTCTTCGAAGTTTTTCACGGGCGCACTTCAGTTTATGTTTTAGTTCGTGCACAATGTCTGAGAAAAAATTGCAAGTTTCGGTCACCTTGTCTTCCATTTCTACTTTCGACTGTATACCACAATCAATTACTTAAGAACCAACTGCACTCTGAAATAAACAAATAATTTCGTTATATATGATTGAAATAACTCAAGGCTTGATGAAAAAATATTATAAGAAAACTTTGGGGATGTGAAAACATCCTTATACTAACGTTTTCGACACAATTCGCAGCTTCTGCATTGGATAAATGGGACATGCTTTCCACAGAAGAATTTTCATTGACAACATTCTCCATGCAATCAGTAGCTTCTGCAGTGGGCAAATCGAGCACGGATTCCAGGACAGAACGCTAAAAACAAAAATATGGACCTGTATTACAACACTGCTTAGACCTATGTAGCCCATTTGTGTCCGTACGAAATAAATTCACAAAAGTCAGAAAGCACACACATAGCAAGGAAATTCATTAGCTACCTCAAATGGAGAAGCATCGTTGTCACTCAAAATCCTAACAACATGTCGTCGTGGCTGTTTATTTGGTGGCATCAAATGTGCCGGAAAGTCAAAAACTGATGGCACTGCTTCGGGTCTGAAACGTTTCTTCCATGTTCCAGGACTCACTACGTAATCATCTTGCCGGAAACGGTTTCCACAAAGAAAACTGCAAGACATAGGATTAAAATCTTTCCACTTCACGGAAGTAATCCACTTCTTTAGCGGCTCTGGGTGCTTCAGAGGAAACCTGTTCAAAAACATCGAATTAGCAAACGCAGTAAGTCTCTATTATTATCGTATTGTATCGGTAGTCCTATTACCTGTGAAATGGTAAGTCACTTTCCTTACTCCATCGCTTCGTACAATTGAAAGCGGAACAAGAAATCGCCATTTCGATAATCCTTAATTCCTTATACACCGTACAGACCGAGAGAAACTTCTTGGCAAATTCGAATATGGCGGGCAATACAGACGACAGTAATCAGCTGGTAGAGCCATCTATCGGTAGGTCCGGTAGTTGAGCATCCCCCACTTTAGACGCCTGTTATTTTCGCAGGCAGTGACACTTCGTGCTGCCTCCCGCAGCTGCTGCCCTCTCGCGCCGCTCCTCTACACTACGTGCAGCCGGCCAGGTGCGGATTCTCCGTCATTAAACGTCGCGCAGTTTTCTCCATTGGTCCACCGTAGCAGCAACACAACAGTAACGCAAAAGCAACAAACAGATAAAAGCTAAGGATGAGTTTTTACATTAACGGAAATTGAAGATGGTGATTGTCGACTGGATGGGCATGCAAGGACATAATTAGGAGAGTAAGAAACGTGGGCTAAACGGTAGTGTTTCCAACACTATACGATCTTTCATTTCATTTCATTTTATTTTATTATCGTCCTGTATATCATTTACATGATGTAGGAATTGTCACAGCAAAGTTGTCATACTAGTACAAGTACTACAGACATAATAATGGAATATCGCTTTCAAGGCAATTTTTAAAAGTACAAATTAGACATATAAATTAAAATTTTTGGCAATAAATTTACACACCGAGCGGGGTGGCGCAGTGGGAAGACACTGGACTCGCATTCGGGAGGACGACGGTTCAATCCCGCGTCCGGCCATCTTGATTTAGGTTTTCCGTGATTTCCCTAAATCACTCCAGGCAAATGCTGGGATGGTTCCTCTGAAAGGGCACGGCCGACTTCCTTCCCCATCCTTCCCTAATCCGATGAGTCGATGACCACGCTGTCTGGTCTTCTTCCCCAAAAACCAACCAACCAATAAATTTACACACAATCAAAGTACTCATCTACGTCATAGAAAGGTTTGCTTAAAAGGTAATTTTTAAGCTCAGTCTTAAATTTTACTTCATCTATTATTGCCTTCATGTACACTGGCAGAGCATTGTAGAGTTTTATTCCAAAATAACTTACATGCTTTTGGGTTTGTGCTGTCCTTACCCTTTCTACATACAAATTCTTACGAGTTCTAGTATTATAATTATGGCAGTCCTCATTTGTACGTAGATTTTTCATATGTGCTCTTGTACACAGAATGCTTTTAAAAATGTACAGTGATGGTATTGTGAGTATTTGCAGTTCTTTGAAAAGGGGCCTACAATGAGTTCTTGGAGAGTTATGTGTTATGATTCGTAGAGCTCTTTTCTGAAATTTGAAGATATCTGCTAAGCTTGATTTACTTTTATCCCACAACACTATGCCGTAAGACACGATGGACTGAAAGTAAGCAAAATACACTAGTCTAGTACAGTCTGTGCTGCATACTCTAAACAATATCCTCAATGCAAAACATGCCGAATTGAGCCTTTGGGATAAATACTTGAGATGGTCTTTCCAGCTTAAGTTTTGATCAATGTGCATGCCCAAAAACTCTGTGGATTGTACACTCACTATCTTCTTGTCCATTAGTTTTAACTGGAGGTCCATATCTTGAGTTGCTTTGCCGTACTGTATATAATCGTACCAAACCTCCGCTTTGTCCGAAAGGGAAGCACTACGATTGTCTGTTCAGACTTGCAGCAGTGCAAGAACTGTTCAGAATCTGTGTCCACGTGCACACTATGAGTTGCTGTGGTGAGACAGGCATATGCACGAATGAGTCTGAGAACTTAGTTCAGTGGTGGTCTTCTTACCCCATTATCATTAGGGGCTTCTGTAATTCATTCAATCCATAGACATGAATATACGTTACCGTGTCCCTCAAAGATTGGTATACTGTCAATATTCCGTAATTCATAAATGCTTTCATCCTCTTCGAAAATTAAGTTTACTAAATCTCTGTACTTCAATCAGATTCATGGACACAGACCTACATTTCCGTGTCTTGCAAAAATTGTCAATCATTTAACACCTGAACAATATGATAATTGTATGCACAAGTTAGTGAATATGAAATATGTAGAATGTGTTACCACAAACATTGGTGAGTATGAAATATTTTCGCCCGAAATAATGAGGAGGTATTGGCGCTTCTAGCAATCCCATTAATAAAATATGTTCAAATAGTTGATATCGCGCAGGAAATGTTTGTTATTTCTGAGATGTTCTTGTGAAACTTCCAAATGCGAAATGGGTGAAGTAATTTGCGAGAGGCTCTCGATCGCACTTGTTGGTTGGCGTTGCCGACAGATGGCAGGCCAACACGTTGGCTTCGTACTCACGCAAAAACTCCAGAGCGCAAAGCAGAATGCATCTCAACTCACCATGCTGCCAACTTTTGACTTTCCAGCAAAACGGCTTATGTGTTTTAAACCCTCATTTATGCAGCATGTTAGATCGGCAAAGTTTCACGAATGGGCAGACAGAAAGAGAAGTGTAGGCGGGACAGAGTCTGTAAGGATTCAACGTTCACCTTTTGCATTATAAACAACACACACACAGTACTTGATACATTCGAGGGTTGGATTCCCTCACTTCTTCATCGAAGAGTTTCACTGCCTGGGCTACTCTCAGGGTGCGCCTTCGACGTGGAAGATCCCTGCCGTGTCGTCTGCTTGCTGTCACCGCCGCCGCCGCCGCTTGGTCGCCGCCTTCCGGTCCTTGCAGCCGCCGCAGCCGTCGCCGCCTGCCGGTGCTCGCCGCCCCCGCCCGGTCGCCGCCTGCCGGTGCTCGCCGCCGCCGCCGCCGCCGCCCGCCGCCGCCGTCCGGTGCCGCCGTCCTGACCCTGGTCTACGGCCGTCTTCGTCTTCATCCGTCTTCGTCTTTGTCTGTCCCCAGTTTCTGTCCTCTCCTCTTCGTTCTGTTCGTTCTTGTTTCTCTCTCCCATCATGTCCACCCCCACCACCACTGTCACTACTACCACCACCGCCATTGTCTATACCTCCCCTTCCGCCGCCTCCACCACTATAACTTGGTGTGCCCAGTCCCACCCCCCTCCTTCCATTCCACCTCTCCTCACTCTCCCTTCACCCTCTATCTTTGTCGCCCCCTCTCCCGCTTCTTCCTCCCGCTCCTCTCGTTCTGATCCCTTCCCCCCACTCCCCCAGCCAGTCACTGCAGCTCCAGCTCGGGTGATGGCCCGTCGGGCCACTGCCCACGCCCAGCTCTCCCCGTCACCTTCGCCATCACCGCCGCCACTGCCACTGCCACCGTCATCGTCATCGTCGCCGTCGCCTTCACCGTCACCGTCACCATCTCCGGCGCCGACTCCGGCCCCGGGACCTGCCCCTCCCCGCCACATTCCCGTTGTTCCCATCCCCCACACCTCCTCCACCGCCGTCAAGTGCCCCGGTGGCACCCCTGCTTCCTCTGCTTCCAAAAAGGCTGCGCCTCGTCCTCCTTCCCCCACCCATGATGTCATGGAAGTCTCCCCGCCTGTCCCTGCCCCCTCATCCTCCTCCTCTCCCCCTTCCTCCTACCGCTACCTCCTCTCCCGTCCTGATCCCTCTCTCCTTGAAGCCCGGAACCTCACCCTCTTCCTTCGCCAGCATTGTCCTGGTGCCCCCATCTCCCTCCTCACTCCTCGCCGAGATTCTGTTCTCATCTCCTCCCCCAGCCCAACCCTCCATACTGACATCCTCTCCCGTCTCCCCATCACCCGTTTTGGTCCCAACGCCTCCCTTACCCCTGCTCCTTCTCCATCTCCTACCCGCCAACCCCAACCCCCGCGTCGCCCGCCGACCCTCACCGCCGTGATCACACGGCTCAGTCCGTCGATCACGGAGGAGGAGGTGTTGGCGGAGCTCCAGGCCCATCCCACGCTGGAGGTGCGGGCGGTCCGCCGCATTTTCAACTCGGCCGGCCCCACCCGCCTTATGCGGGTTTTATCTGAGGACGCCCCCTCCATTGACCGTCTCCTGAGGGAGGGTGCCCTCCTCTTCCACCAGCGGTACAAGGTCGACCCTTCCCGTTCCCCTCCTCAATCCCTGCGCTGCCAGAGGTGTCTGCGCTATAATGCGCACCCCACAGCTGAGTGCCGCGAGGCCCCCACCTGCCCGCATTGTCGGCAGGCGCACTTCCTCCGGCAGTGCCCTAACCTCCAATCCCCTCCCTCCTGTAATACCTGCAATCTCCCTCATCCCACCTACTCCCAAAAGTGTAAAGCCCGACCCCCTCCAACCACTCCTGAACTCACCGTACCTGTCCGTCCTCTGGACGCCCCCACCCCTCCTGGCAATTCCCTTCGTCCCCCACCCACCGCTGAGGACATCATCAGGTTCCTCACCATCGTCCTCCAGAATGTTCATCCCTTTCAGCGCCCTCACACCCTCCAGCAGATCTCCCTTGCTGCCCGTTCCATCTTCCAACTCAAGATGTACGCCACCTACTCCAACAACCAGGCCCATTTCACCTTCTCCCGTCTTGACACATTCGTTTAAATCCCAGTCATGGCGCGACAGCAACGTATCCTTTTCAACAACATCCGCTCCCTTCCCGCCAACAAAAACCTGTTCCTGCACACCCTTGCCACCCACCGCGTGGATGCCTTCCTCCTCAATGAAACCTTCCTGCAACCCCACCACACAGTCCACACTTCGCCCTACCTCCTCCACCGCTCCGATAATCCCCTCCCGATTGCGCGTGGCGGAGTTGCCATTGGTCACCACCGCCAGATCCCCGTTCGGCTCCAACCTCTCCTTCCCGACCCCACCGAACACCTGATCCTTAGTCTCTTCTTCCCCGGCCTTACCGTTACCTGCGCCACCATCTATGTCCGCCCCAATGCTCCTATTCCCTTCGACTTCCTCTCCCACGTCGATCGTACCTTTTCCTCCTACGTGATCGCCGCCGACCTCAACATCCATAGTCGTTCCGCTGCCCAGTTATGGCGATGGCATCGGTTCCTCTCCACCCTTCAAGGTGACCTCGTCCCCATCCCCCGGCATACCCGTCCTGAATCCAACTCCACTCCTGATGTTATCCTCTCCTCCCCCAACCTCCTTGGCCGCATAACGGTGGATGTCCTGGAGCCTATTGGTAGCGACCATCTCCCTGTCCTCCTCACCGTTTCAGACGGTCGTCGCCCTCGCCCCGACCCTCGTACTGACCCTCCCCCTAAGTATGTCCACGACTATTCCCGAGCCGACTGGAATGCCTACCGGGATACCCTTTCCACCCAGGTCGATAGCCACCCTCTCACCTACCACCACCCTGACGATGTCACCCATGCCGCCTCCTTTCTCCAGCGGACCTTGTCTGAGGCCGTGGAGGCCCACGTTCCTACTGTCGCCATCCACCCCCACCGTCCTACCTTACCCCCACAGGCCGTTCTCCTCCTCCGTGAATCCCGTCGTCTCTACCGTGCCTTCCTCCGCACGCGTGACCCGGACACACTACGACGCCACCGGCAACTCCAGCGACACGTTCGTAATTTGCTCACGGCTAAGAAACGCCGGGACTGGCGACAGACATGCACCCGTTTCAATGCAACCCTACCAATCAACTCGTCCAAGTTCTGGTCGGCCTTCCGTCGCCTTACCGGAACTAAACCCTCCCCCTATTATCCTCTTCTCCATGATGATCACCCTTTCCCTGACTCCCTTAGTAAGGCCAATCACTTTGCCTCCTACCTCTCTGATATATTTTCCGTCCCCGATGATCCCCAGTTCGATTACTCCCTCTTCCCGGATATCCGCGATCGAACTGACACCTCTTCCCCTCCCCTCGCTCCTGGCTTCCAGTACTTGGACAACATTACACACACGGAACTCAATGCCCCTATCACTACACAGGATCTCATTGCTACCCTCCGCACAAAACGCAACACCGCTCCTGGTCATGATCGTGCCACCTACCGTCACCTTCGTGAAGCTCCTGTCTCTTTCCTCTCCACCCTGGCCAGGCTCTACAATGTAGTCCTGTCCACCGGTTACTACCCCGACCTGTGGAAAACCTCCCGTATCCTCATGTTCCTTAAACCTGGCAAACCGCCGTCCGCCGTCTCCTCCTACCGTCCCATCAGCCTTACCTCGGTCTTCAGCAAGGTCCTAGAATCTATCCTCACCCGCCGCATCCACCAGCATCTCCGCCAGCACCGCCTCCTTCCCGTCACCCAGTGTGGCTTTCGGCCATCCTTCTCTTCCGACGATCTTCTCCTTCACCTCACTCATCTCCTTTCCGAACAGCTTAATTCCCGTCGCTCCGCCATCTTCCTCTCACTTGACCTCGAACGCGCTTATGACCGCGTCTGGCATTCCGGTCTCCTCTTCAAGCTCCAAACCTTTGCCCTTCCCATTAACTACGTCCGTCTGATCGGTTCCTTTCTCTCCCGCCGTCCTTCCTATGTCACCATCCATCACACCGATTCCTACACCTTTTTCCCCTCCGCCGGTGTGCCCCAAGGCTCCGTCCTCTCCCCCCTTCTGTACCTTTTGTACACGGCGGACATGCCGCCGCCGTCGCCCCCCGTCCACCTCCTCCAGTTTGCCGATGACACCGCCTTCCTCGCCCTTGCCCCCACCCTGCAACGCTCCCAACGCCTTCTCCAATCCCATCTTGACCGGTTCACCGCTTGGTGCAACTAGTGGTTGCTCAAGGTCAATCCCTCCAAAACCCAGGCAATCATTGTAGGCAAAACCACCCCTTCCTTCCGCCTCCTTGATTTCTATCTCACCGTCTATGGCCGTCCTATCGCCCTCACTCCCACCCTTAAGTACCTTGGCGTCACCCTCGACTGTCGCCTCTCCTGGACTCCCCATCTCCAGACGATCCAAGCCAAGGCACGTTCTCGACTCCGTCTCCTCAAGCTCCTTTCCGGCCGCACGTGGGGTCTGGACCCCTCCACAATCCTCCACACCTATAAATCCCTCATCCGCCCTATCCTTTGTTACGCCCATCCAGCGTGGATCTCCGCCCCCCCTACCTTTTATAAATCCCTCCAAATCCTTGAACGCCATGCTCTCCGCCTTGCCTATCGCATCCGTCTCCCCTCCCCCACGCGGATCCTGTATGATCTCATCCCCTTCCCCCACCTCCTCCTTTTTCTTGAAAGGATACGTATCCTGTACACCTCACGTAAACTTGATCCTCCTCACCCGCTCCTTTCCCCGTTCCTCTCCCACCCCCGCCCGCTGCCGCGCTTGTATTCCCACGTCCCACCCGGTCTCCATCTCTCCACCCTCCATACCCTCTCCCAAGGTGGCTTCCGCCAGCTCCCTCTCCCTGATGATGTCCTCGTCCCCTCCATCTACCCCTCCTATCAACTTTGACCCTGCCCCGCCCCCCACTTCCCGTGTCCTTTCCTTTCGGCACCCTCCCTCCCTTCTCTTCTCTTCCCTTCTTTTTCCGTCTCCCTGTCCCCTCCCTTCCCCCTCTTCCCCCGGGCTTCCTCTCCCCCTTCCTCCCTCCCCCCTATCTCCCCTGCCCGTGGCATCTCTGCTCTCCCCTCTCGCTCTCCCACTCCCCTTCCTCCTCCTCCTCTCTTGGCCGGTCCCCGGACTCGCACACGTATAGTGAACATTCGCGCGCCGGAGATCGTCGCCTTTTGTGTCTCGTGTTTGTGACGTCGTATAGTGTTTTTGGTGTCCGCCGTCCCACTCCTACGTTCACTTGTGCCATCGGACTCATCAGTGTTTTGTGCGCCGTGCCGACGTGTTTTCCGTGTTGTTATCGTCACATGTGAACGACTCCGTGTTTTTTCTGTCTCTGTGACCTCTCTCTTTTGCCCGTCACTTTGTTCTTTGTCATTCACCATGTTTTATACTCTTGTAAAACGCTATGGCTGAAGAGCGGCGTAGTGTGCCGCTGCCAGCCTACCTGAGTTGTACAGGTTTTAAAATAACAGTAAAGTAAAAAAATTGTCAATCATTTAACACCTGAACAATATGATAATTGTAAGAACAAGTTAGTGAATATGAAATATGTAGAATGTGTTACCACAAACATTGGTGAGTATGAAATATTTTCGCCCGAAATAATGAGGAGGTATTGGCGCTTCTAGCAATCCCATTAATAAAATATGTTCAAATAGTTGATATCGCGCAGGAAATGTTTGTTATTTCTGAGATGTTCTTGTGAAACTTCCAAATGCGAAATGGGTGAAGTAATATGCGAGAGGCTCTCGATCGCACTTGTTGGTTGGCGTTGCCGACAGATGGCAGGCCAACACCTTGGCTTCGTACTCACGCAAAAACTCCAGAGCGCAAAGCAGAATGCATCTCAACTCACCATGCTGCCAACTTCTGACTTTCCAGCAAAACGGCTTATGTGTTTTAAACCCTCATTTATGCAGCATGTTAGATCGGCAAAGTTTCACGAATGGGCAGACAGAAAGAGAAGTGTAGGCGGGACAGAGTCTGTAAGGATTCAACGTTCACCTTTTGCATTATAAACAACACACACACAGTACTTGATAGTACATCCCGCAGCAGTCTAGAATTTTTTACATTTATTTAGCAGCTTATGATGTACATCTATGGAGTAAGTCCAAGACATATTTGCTTTGTCAGCTTTCCAATAAACTACATTACTCTTACTGGTTCTAACTATAGTTTTGCTAAGATAACTAATAAATTTTAGTCACAACATTCCTGGAAATTAACATCATAGTTACAAAATTTTAGATACTGTAAACTGAACAGATTTTATGAGGCATACGTAATTTATGTACCTAAATTACAGAACATTTAATTGCAATAATTCTGTACTATTGGTCCATTATTTTGTATATACGGTATAATCCAGCCACACAGCACATACATATTCTAGATTCTCTTTTGTTTACAGTTATAAAAATTTGACAGCAATAATACTGTAGAAAAACGAAATCTTTAGATAAATAAATGCTGTTAAGAAGTTAAGACATTTTACTTTCTCTTTTTCTCTACACTTGTGTACATTTTTTTTTTTTTTTTTTTTTTAGTGTACTATGCCTGTTTGCTCCAGTTATTTTCGTTTGAAATAAGTTCTGTGATTGAATATAAAGGGGTTTGTGATAGCAGTTGTTTGATTGACTGTTTAAACTTATCCTTTGATTTGGCATTAATGATGTGTGCCATGTAACCACTGCTTCTCTCGTATTGAGTTGTGTTATGCTGCGGAATTCTTAATTTCTTTCCGTTTCTGTTCTGTAAACATAACTAACTTAGGTACAAGATTCCACACTGCTCACGGTCTTCATCTGAATCAACTCGGAAAGAAGCATGTGAGTAATGAAATCATATAAGTAGCCAATGAGTTAGACATAGCAAAAATCGATAGCTCTAAGTCAATACCACTTAGATTTAGGAAAAACTCTTTTTTAGAGGTAGCAAAGAAGGGCCGAGAGTAACAGGTTTGCCCAGATTCACACTGGACGACCAGATTAAAGATACGAGTAATATAATAAATGTCAGTAACACTAGAAAGAAGAATAGTAGTAATGACGATTGCCCCCATAAAAAAAATTACTCACCAGCTTTGTCTCTCAAGATAGATTATCTCAATATTGAAAGTATAAGAGACAAACAAGTAATTTTAAACGAATTTGCAAATGAGAACTTATTTGATGCGTTATGCCAAAGTGAGCACTGGTGTAAAGGAAATGAAATATCTTTTCATGTACTAGATGATTTCCTCTTAGCAAATAGCTTTAGCACAGAGCAGCATATTCATGGGGGTGTATCAATTTACATTAAGAAAGAATTAATAAATGGTACTAATGAACTAGATCTATGATTTCTGTGCAGTGAGATACATTTTGAAGCCACAGGTGTTTATCTGGATCATTTAAAAATTGCTGTTGTATCTCTTTATAGATCACCAGACGGAAGTCTACTAATATTTTTAGAAAAACTTGAGATTTTACTACATTTCTTTCGTAGCCCTCACTGGAAGAAATATAGTATAGTGATTGATGGTGACATCAATGCTGCATTTGATATAAACAAAGATGTGCACACCGTAAATGAATTTAAAAACCTGTTAGGACAATTCAACTTCATTTTTACAAACTGCAAACCCACAAGACAGTCTGCTTGTCTCGACAACATACTTAGAAATGTCAATAGAGAGTTACTCTCTTCAGATGTAGCTGTCTTCGATTTCTCGGACCATGACTCAGTGTGGGTAAAAATAGGTACAGATAGGTGCAATATGGACTATAAGGAGTTTAAAGAGCCTGAAATAGTCATCACAAGACCGATAAAACAAGAAAAATTGTCTAATTTCATGGTATGACTCAGTAATTGTGACTGGTCACATATGTTTAACAATAATGCCCAGGGCTCCGCCAATACATTGTTCGATAGATTTTTTCATTCTTTCTTAAATATATTCGAGACCAACTGCCCTCAATATAAATGTAAAGTTAACACTAAAAATAACAGTAATAGACATAGGGATAAGAATCCATGGTATACCGCTCAACTAGCCAATATGAAAAGGAGGTTGTTGTTGTATGGAGATTCTTACAGACTTCAGAAAACTGATATGACTAAACAAAGGTACTCAAGAGCACAAAAGGAATATAAGTATGCTTTAAATGAGGCCAAAAAACAACATAATCTAGTCAGCATTGAGTCATCAAAACATAAATGCATAAAAAGCATGGACTATAATAAATTCAGTGGCCAAAAGCAAGCAGAAAGCTGTGGTAGAAATTTCAGCAGATGAATTTAATAACTACTGTATAAAATCTGTTTACCAAATGAGGGAAAGCATTGGGAGGCCGCAAGAAACTGTAGCTGATCTCATTAAATATCATAATGTAGACTACACCCTGAAAGACAGATTCCTTTTAACAGATGTCTCACCAGATGTTGTTTGAACTATTGTAAATAATTTTAGGCCCTCTGGTAGTGAAGATATATATGGTATTTCTTGTAATATGTTAAAAAAAGATAATTTGACACATATTATACCCTCTTACTAAATGTATAAACAGATGTTTAATTGAAGGAGTATTCCCAGATGTATTGAAATTATCCAGGGTAATGCCCATTTCCAAGAAAGTAGAGAAAAACTGCCCATCTAGCTATCGCCCAATATCTCTGACACCTATTTTATCTAAAGTTTGGAATCCATCATCAACTCCCAGTTGTGTGATTATCTGACATGTAATAACATTATTACTGCGGTACAATTTGGCTTTAGGAAGGGCAAATCCACAGTCCATGCCATTTATTCCCTAACTTATAAGGTGCTTAATCCTTATGAAGGAAAAAAATTTTGCTCAGGTTAACTTTTGTGATCTTAGCAAAGCCTTCGATTGTGTGGAGCGTATTTCACTCCTCAGCAAACTAGTTTATTATGGAATCACAAACAGTGAAGTTGGCAACATCTTCCAATCCTTTCTCAGCAACCATAAACAAATTGTTTGTATTGGTAAACAGAGATCACAGCTAGCTGACGTTAAGTGCAGTGTGCCACAAGGCTCAGTGTTAGGATCTCTGCTATTTATCCTAAGGACAAATAATCTACCATTTTACATAAATACTCACTGCATTCTCTATGCAGATGATACCACTTTTTTTCAATATCAGCTCAGACATGGATATGCTCCAAACTGTGGCAAATGACGCAATATCGCAGGCATCAGTCTGGTTTTGAGCTAATGGGTTCCTGATTAATGAGAGTAAAACTAAAAAGATTGTATTTAGTTTAAGAGATCTGCCAGTAGCAGATGTGATGGATAGTGTTAAGTTCTTAGGTATTGTTATAGATAATAAATTGACTTGGGAGCCACACATTAAATACATTATAAGGCTGTCTAGATTAGTGTATTTGTTAAGGAATTTAAAAAAAACTGTGTACCTATAAACCTGTATATTTACACTGCCCTACTGCATACAAAGAGCAACTTATCAGAATACCAGCGTAGAAGAGATGTACACTCTCATGGAACCAGAAATAGTAGCCATCTTGACATACCTTACTACAGATTATCCGTCACTGAACAGCTACGAAGTGGTGGGTATGAAGATGTTTAACAAACTGCCACTAGAATGGGTAGAAGCTCCATTTGATTTATTTAAAGACAAATTATTCGGTTGGTTAGCTGGAAATCCTTGCTACTCACTTCAGGAATTTTATGATTGTAAAATATCATACTGGTACCAGTTTGGAGAGTACAGCATAATTTCTTTAACTGAGTAATTTATGTTGCAATGTTATTATATTTTATGGAAAATCAATAGTGACATATTGATCTTCATGTATATATGCTGCATAACTTGTATATATGTAACTTGACTTTGTCAATTGCTGTAATAGCTAAACGACAATAAAATTTCATTCATTCATTCATACATCTTCATTTTTAATGGATTTATCTTTATGATCCCGAGCAGGGAGCAGAATTTTATATATGTACAAGCTGTAGAAGGTCAGAATGTTATATTTTTTGAAAAGAGGCTTGCAACTATCTCTTGTTCTTTTGTTTCCTATTATTCTAATCGCTCTCTTTTGTAATTTGAATACTTTACTTGCCTCAGTCGAGTGGCCTCAGATTTCTATACCATAGCTCTTTACGGCATTGAAGTTCGAAAAATACACCATGCACACATCATCTTCGGTTATTAGTGGCTTAATTTGTCTTAGAGCAAAAGCGGCACTGCTAAGTTTATTGCTTATATTGGAAATATGATCTTTTCACCCTAAATTGCGTCAAAATGTAATCACATATCAGTTCCAGTATAATATATTTGCTCAATGAATATCCGTTTATCATCTGCACTTCTTCTTGGTGTAGCAGTTTTAATGGCCAGTAGTGTACGTTTCAATTCCACAGAGCGAAATACAGTAAAGTGTGATAGAAGAATGGTGTTTGAAGAGGCATCGCACTGCACTTTGACACACACTTAACAGCAAATGACATGTCTTACATTTCCTCGAATATTTGTGTTTTATATATGAAACTCTACAGAAAGATTTGCGCTACAAAATGAACATATTTGTGAAAAATTGACTTTTTTTAATATTCGACGTGCTGTCCCCAACGCTGGAGGGGGAGGGGGGAGATGGCGCCACTATAAAGTTTTTGCCACGGCTGGGAAATATCGCAGATCCGGGGCTGCCACAGAGGACAACCAGCCGAGTCTTGTCGTCTCCTCTGTCACCAGACTTTACTTCTGGGCACTGTTAAAGCGGAGAGTAGGTGTCTATACGGAACAAACGCACACACAACTGAAGAACTCGAGACCAGGATCCAGGATGTTATCAGTAGCATCACAAAACAAGAACTGACAGGGGTATGAATCTCCTCAAGAATGCCCACAGATGTACTGATATGGGTGGAGGACACTTTCAGCACCTACTGTCAGGTGAGTAATCATATTCAGTACATTACGTCTCATTTTATGTTCATGCATTGACCTTACATGCCAGCTTCAGGTGTCACGCCCTGTACATTAATCGAATTTCTCTGCTGACCTCCGATGAACGAAAATCTGGTATCTGCTTTACTTGCGACACAACGCGAGTGTTGATTCCATACTACACGGAAGAGACAAAGAAACTGGTACAGTACACGTGCATAACATTGCATAACAGAGCACGCAGTAGTCCCGCAGTAAGACGTGCCATAGACTCGACTGATGCCTAAACTAGTGCTGGAGAGACTTGACGCCATGAATGCTGCACGGCTGTCCATAAATCCGTAAGAGTACAAGGGGGTGGAGATCTCTTCTCGACACCACATTGAAAGGCATCCCAGATGTGCTCAATAATGTTCATGTCTGGGGAGTTTGGTGGCCAGCGGACCTGTTTAAACTCAGAAGAGTGTTCCTGGAGCCACTCTGCAGCAAATCTGGACGTGTGGGTTGTCGCATTGTCCTGTTGGAATTGGCTATGTCCGTTGGAATGCACAATAGACACGAATGGATGAAGGTTATCAGACAGGATGCTTAGGTATGTGCCACCTGCTAGAGTCGAATCTAGACGTATCAGGGGTCCCAACTTCACACACCCAACGCCATTACAGAGCTTCTACCAGCTTGAACAGTCCCACGCAGACATGCAGGGTCCATGGATTCCTGAGGTTGTCTCCATACCTGTACACGTCTATCTGCTCGATACAATTTGAAAAGAGACTCGTCCGACCAGGCAACTTGTTTCCAGTCATCAACAGTCCAATGTCGGTGTTGACCGGCCCAGGCGAGGCATAGAGCTTTGTGTCGTGCAGTCATCAACCATACGCGAGTGCGCCTTTGGTTCTGAAAGCCCATATCAATGATGTTTCGTTGAATGGTTCGCATGCTGACACTTGTTGATGGCCCAGCATCAAAATCTGCAGCAATTTGCGAAAGGGTTGCAATTCTGTCACTTTACGCGCTCCTCTTCAGACATCGTTTGTCCTATTCTCGTAGGATCTTTTTCCGGCAGCAACGATGTCGGAGATTTGATGTTTTACTGGATTTCTGTAATTCCTGGTACACTCGTAAAATAGTCGTAGGCATACAAAGGGGCCGTAAGAGTACAAAGGGGTGGAGATATCTTCTCGACACCGCATTGAAAGGCATCCCAGATGTGCCCAATAATGTTCACGTCTGGGGAGTTTGGCGGCCAGCGGAAGTGTTTAAATTCAGAAGACTGTTCCTGGAGCCACTCTGCAGCAATGCTGGGCGTTTGGGGTGTCGCATTGTCCTGTTGGAATTGCCCAAGTCCGACGGAATGCGGAATGGACACGAATGGATGCAGGCGATCAGACAGGATGCTTACGTACGTGTCACCTGTCACAGTCGTATCTAGACGTATCAGGGGTCCCATATCACTCCAACTGCACACGCCCCACACCATTACAGAGCCTCCACCAGCTTGAACAGTCCTCTGTTGGCATGCAGGGTCCATGGATTACTGAGGTTGTCTCCATACCCGTACACGTCCATCTACTCGATTCAATTTGAAACGAGACCCGTCCGATCAGGCAACACGTTTCCAGTCACCAAGAGTCCGATGTCGGTGTTGACAGGCCCAGGCTATGCGTAAGACTTTGCGTCGTGCAGTCATCGAGGGTACACGAGTGGTTCTTCGGCTCCGAAAGTCCATATCGATGATGTTTCATTGAATGGTTCGCACGCTGACGCTTGGTGGCACAGCACTGTAATCTGCAGCAATTTGCGGAAGGGTTTCACTCCTCTCTCGCTGAACGATTCTCTTCAGTCGTCATTGGTCCAGTTCTTGCAGGATCTTTTTCCGGCCGCAGCGATGTCGGAGATTTGACGGTTTACCGGATTCCTGTAATTCATGGAACACTCATAAAATGGTCATACGGGAAAATCTCCGCTTCATCCCTACCTCGGAGATGCTGTGTCCAATCGCTCGTACACCACGTTCAGACTCACTAAAATCTTGGCAACCTGCCATTGTAGCAGCAGTAACCGATCTAACAACTGCGCCAGACACTTGTTGTCTTGTACAGGCGCTGCCGACCGCAGAGCCGTATCCAGCCTGTTTACATCTCTCTGTATTTGAATACACATGCATATTCCAGTTTCTCTGACGCTTCAGTCTATGTTCATGTGTTTACTTTATGGGCCGGTTTCACGTGCCGCGCCGGCCGCTGTGGCCGAGTAGTTCTCGGCGCTTCAGTCCGGAACCGCACTGCTGCTATGGTCGCAGGTTAGAATTCTGCCACGGGCGTGGGTGTATGTGATGTCCTTAGGTTAGCTAGGTTTAAGTAGTTCTAAGTCTAGGAGACTGAAGACCTCAGATGTTAAGTCCCATAGTTCTTGGAGCCGTTTGAACCTTTTTCTATTTTTTTTACAGGCCGCGCCCTGTACATTAATCGCATTTCTCTGGTCTAATATCTGCTTCACCTGCGACAGAACGCATGTATTGATTCCATTTTATATCCCAGCAATTTGTTAATCATTCGGTAGGTGATCAATATGTCAAATTTCCCCCTGCCTGTCAAATTATTTGGCAGTGTGCTACCTCGTTTCAGATCTCTGTTAACGTGTTTGAGAAAAACTTGGACTGAAAGGCTGTTTGACCAACAAGTTCGTCCATTTACACATGCGTTTGTCGAATAGCCAGTTGCTTGCCAGATTATTACCAATAAAGAGTTCTATTTATGCATCAGCTGCAACTGTAGAAGTCCATTTTTTAAATGGTTCAAATGGTTCTGAGCACTATGGGACTTAACATCTGAGGCCATGAGTCCCCTAGAACTTAGAACTACTTAAAGCTAACTAACCTAAGGACATCACATACATGCTCAAGGCAGGATTCGAACCTGCGACCGTAGCAGTTGCGCGGTTCCGGACTGAAGCGCCTAGAACAGCTCGGCCACCGCGGTCGGCCTCCATTTTTTAAGATGAAGAAACTGTGCAACAGTTGCTTAATCCACAAACTTTTATTGTGTGCACGATCGTTTTCGAAACAGTTGTAGTTCCGTCATCTGGTGTAACAATAAAACATCGCTTAACACTCCAGAGGTCATCGTCCCCTCAATGGTATCGTGGAAGCACAGGTCAAAAAGATAAAAGTCTCATAAATTCGATAAAAACTGTTCCTCAATGTTGCGCGATGGGAAGACCAGATGAGAAGGAACTTGTAAGTGTTCCGAAACCGGCCTTGTACGCAATAAGATATTGTCGATTAAGCAACTGTTGTGCAGTTTCCTCAATTTACGAAATATTGTCTATAGCTCTGAGATATGTGGCAACTGGAGCAGATACTGATCGTTTAGAGTTTCACTGCTACCAAGTAACTTCTCGACACGATACGCACAATATTGCAGCTGCTTGAGAAGTGGGGTTAAGTTTGACAAACACGGCCGGTGCATATGCGCGCACTTTTGACAAAACCTTCGATAGCTAATGCCGAATTTGCAGCAACACATTGATGGTCTGCTGAAACGTCTGAGCTCAGCTACGTATGCTATTAGGGTTATTGCAATTTTTGGTGATAAGAATCTCAGTAAATTAGCTTACTATGCCTACTTTCATTCACTGCTTTCGTATGGCATCATATTCTGGGGTAATTCATCGTTGAGTAGAAAAGTATTCATTGCTCAAAAACGTGTAATCAGAATAATTGCTGGAGCCCACCCACGGTCATCCTGCAGACATCTATTTAAGGATCTAGGGATCCTCACAGTAACAAAAATAATAGCGGTGTGCATAGCTATAACACCAGGAGAAAGGATGATCTTCACTATGCAGGGTTAAATCTGACTTTGGCACAGAAAGGGGTAAATTATGCTGCCACAAAAGTCTTTGGTCACCTACCAAACAGCATCAAAAGCCTGACAGATAGCCAACTAACATTTAAAAATAAATTAAAAGAATTTCTAGATGACAACTCCTTCTATTCATTGGCTGAATTTTTAGATATAAATTAAGGAAAAAAAAACAACTTAAACATAAGTGACATGCAACATTTTGCGTAATGTAATATCTTGTACAGACATCTTTTATTAACCTGACACGTTCCACATCATTACAAACTGTCGTATTGATGATCTATGGAACGAGTGTTAATCTAATCTAATCTAATCAAGTTTGATCATTTACAGGGACCTTCACAGTCAGGTGCACTGTTATCGTAGAAAAATAAATTTTTTGATTTCTTTAAGTACAAATTTTACTTTTCTGCTCGCACAAATTTGAACTGCCACTCTCGGAACCAGTTTGGAAGCTTATCGAGATTATTCATTTCGTCTGCTTCCATAATTCTCGCAGATAATAAAAAGAGACTAAAGTGTCTCAGGCAAACATTTAATTATAAGATTTCGAAAATCTTTAGGGAATTGAATATTCCGAGATTCACTGCGTCAAGAGTTTGCCGAGAATACGAAATTTCAGGCGTTACCTCCTGTCACCACTGGCGACGCAGTGACCGACGGCGTTCACTTAATGACCGAGACCAGCGCCGTTTGCGTAGAGTTGTCGGTGCTGACAGACAAGCAATACTGCCTGAAATAAGCAATGAAATCAAATGAACGTATCCGTTAGGACAGTGGTGCGAAATAGGACGTTAGTGGTGCTATGGCAGCAGGCGACCCACACGAGTCCCTTTGCTAATGTCACGACATCGCCTGCAGCGCATCTCCTGGGCTCGAGACCATACCGGTTGAATGCTAGACCACTGTAAAACTGTGGTCTCGTCAGATGAGTCTCGATTTCAGTTGGCAAGTGCTGATGGGAGGGTTTAGGAAAAGCAAAGGGACGAGAGAGGCAATTCTGACGTTACGGCTAATAATGGAAGCAAGGCTAAAGAAAAATCAAGACACTTTCATAGGATTTGTCGACCTGGAAAAAGCGTTCGACAATGTAAAATGGTGCAAGCTGTTCGAGATTCTGAAAGAAGTAGGGGTAAGCTATAGGGAGAGACGGGTCATATACAATATGTACAACAACCAAGAGGGAATAATAAGAGTGGACGATCAAGAACGAAGTGCTCGTATTAAGAAGGGTGAAAGACAAGGCTGTAGCCTTTCGCCCCTACTCTTCAATCTGTACATCGAGGAAGCAGTGATGGAAATAAAAGAAAGGTTCAGGAGTGGAATTAAAATACAAGGTGATAGGATATCAATGATACGATTTGCTGATGACATTGCTATCCTGAGTGAAAGTGAAGGAGAATTAAATGATCTGCTGAACGGAATGAACAGTCTAATGAGTACACAGTATGGTTTGAGAGTAAATCGGAGAAAGACGAAGGTAATGAGAAGTAGTAGAAATGGGAACAGCGAGAAACTTAACATCTGGATTGATGGTCACGAAGTCAATGAAGTTAAGGAATTCTGCTACCTAGGCAGTAAAATAACCAATGACGGACGGAGCAAGGAGGACATCAAAAGCAGACTTGCTATGGCCAAAAAGTCATTTCTGGCCAGGAGAAGTCTACCAATATCAAATACCGGCCTTAATTTGAGGAAGAAATTTCTGAGGATGTGCGCCTGGAGTACAGCATTGTACGGTAGTGAAACATGGGCAGTGGGAAAACCGGAACAGAAGAGAATCGAAGCATTTGAGATGTGGTGCTATAGACGAATGTTGAAAATTAGGCGGACTGATAAGGTAAGGAATGAGGAGGTTCTACGCAGAATCGGAGAGGAAAGGAATATGTAGAAAACACTGATAAGGAGAAGGGACAGGATGATAGGACATCTGCTAAGACATGAGGGAATGACTTCCATGGTATTAGAGGGAGCTGTAGAGGGCAAAAACTGTAGAGGAAGACAGAGATTGGAATACGTCAAGCAAAGAATTGAGGATGTAGGTTGCAAGTGCTACTCTGAGATGAAGAGGTTAGCACGGGAAAGGAATTCGTGGCGGGCCGGGGTGGCCGAGCAGTTATAGGCGCTACAGTCTGGAACCCCGCGACCGCTACGGTCACAGGTTCGAATCCTGCCTCGGGCATGGGTGTGTCTGATGTAGTTAGGTTAGTTAGGTTTAAGTAGTTCTAAGTTCTAGGGGACTGATGACCTCAGAAGTTAAGTCCCATAGTACTTAGAGTCATTTGAGCCATTTTGAACCAAGCTCCATAACGGTGTGGGTTGTGTTTCCATCGAACGGACTGCTTCTTTCGTTCCAACTGAACCGATCATTGAGTGGAAGTGGGTATGTCCAGCTACATGCAGACCTTCTGCAGCCGTTCATATTCCCAAACAACGATGGGGAGACATGGGTGAAGATTTTAAATTTGCCGGATATACACTGGAAGACTCAAACGTTTATAACGGGTGGCAGGGACAAAGAATCCAGTGAAATTTTTTTAAGTGCTTTATCTGAAAACTACCTTGACCATATTAGAACAAATAAGCCCGTAGTCACAAATATGAAGAAGTCAAAATTGACCAGGTTTCGACGCCACTATGAGCGTCGTCATCAGAATTAAACTAACTGTTCTAAAACATATTAGGTAAATAATACATTAATAAAAGTAAAGTTTGTACTGACTGGAAAGAGATGCAGTACTTACAAGTCACATTTAAAAAATATCTAAGCCGGAAAGGCGATGTCATTAAAAGTTGTAAATAAGATGGTGAGCCGCTAAGGGCTGCTCGTACTTTAGTGAATAAGGGTTGCAACAAGAGTCGTTCCCGTACGCAGTTGATGGCCGTTGGTAATCGCAACAGCGAATACGTTTCATGTACACTACTGGCCATTAAAATTGCTACACCACGAAGATCACGTGCTACAGACGTGAAATTTAACCGACAGGAAGAAGATGCTGTCATATGCAAATGATTAGTTTTTCAGAGCATTCACGCAAGGTTGGCGCAGGTGGCGACACCTACAACGTGCTGACATGAGGAAAGTTTCCATCTGATTTCTCATACACAAACAGCAGTTGACCGGCGTTGCCTGGTGAAACGTTGTTGTGATGCCTCGTGTAAGGACGAAAAATGCGTACCATCACGTTTCCGACTTTGATAAAGGTCGGATTGTAGCCTATCGCGATTGCGGTTTATCGGATCGCGACATTGCTGCTCGCGTTGGTCTAGATCCAATGACTGTTAGCAGAATATGGAATCGGTGGGTTCAGGAGGGTAATATGGAACGCCGTGCTGGATCCCAACAGCCTCGTATCACTATGTTCGACGACGTCTGCAGCAGCACGGACTATCAGCTCGGAAACCGTGGCTGCGGTTACCCTCGACACTGTATCATAGATAGGAGTGACTGCGAAGGTGTACTCAACGACGAAATGGGAGCACGAATGGCAAAACGTCATTTTTTCGGATAAATCCAGGTTCTGTTTACAGCATCACGATGGTCGCATTCGTGTTTGGCGACATCACGGTGAACGCACATTGGAAGCGTGTATTCGTCATCGCCATACTGGCGTATCGCCCGGCATGATGGTATGGGTGCCATCGGTTACACGTCTCGGTCACCTCTTGTTCGCATTGACGGCACTTTGAACAGTGGACGTTACATTTCAGATATGGTACGACCTGTGGCTGTACCATTTATTCGATCCCTGCAAAACCCTACATTTCAGCAGGATAATGCACGACCGCATGTAGCAGGTCCTGTACGGGCCTTTCTGGATACAGAAAATGTTCGACTGCTGCCCTGGCCAGCACATTCTCCAGATCTCTCACCATTTGAAAACGTCTGGTCAATGGTGGCCGAGCAACTGGCTCGTCACAATACGCCAGTCACTACTCTTGATGAACTGTGGTATCGTGTTGGAAGCTGCATGGGCAGCTGTACCTGTACATGCCATGCAAGCTCTGTTTGACTCAATGCCCAGGCGTGTCAAGGCCGTTATTACGGCCAGAGGTGGTTGTTCTGGGTAGTGATTTCTCAGGATCTATGCACCCAAATTGCGTGAAAATGTAATCACATGTCAGTTCTAGTATAATATATTTGTCCAACGAATACCCGTTTATCATCTCCATTTCTTCTTGGTGTAGCAATTTTAATGGCCAGTAGTGTAGTTTTCACTTAATATATGTCTACAGTTTTTTGTTTTGTTTATTCTTTTGTCAAGAACAATGCCCAGTTCAATAACCTGTTAGCCATTAGCCTCCGGGATTATATCTTCTGCCTGCACAGTGTTTTCAGATCGTAAGAAGGACAGACGATTCACCATGAGGATAGTGACTAAGGAAGTACGGAATATTATAAAATCATGTGATCTAGAAGCAAGACAGGAAAAGTGAGGTGTCACCGCCAGACACCACACTTGCTAGGTGGTAGCCTTTAAATCGGCCGCGGTCCATTAGTATACGATGGACCCGCGTGTCGCCACTATCAGTGATTGCAGACCGAGCGCCGCCACACGGCAGGTCTAGAGAGACTTACTAGCACTCGCCCCAGTTGTACAGCCGACGTTGCTAGCCATGGTTCACTGAGAATTACGCTCTCATTTGCCGAGACGATAGTTAGCATAGCCTTCAGCTAAGTCAATTGCTACGACCTAGCAAGGCGCCATTTATCTTTTGCTATGTATCTAATGAAGCATGTACAGTAACACGACCAATGTTCACCAATTGTAGATTAAAGTTAAGTATTCCAGAAGCTACATACTTTTCTTTATAGCATTCATTACGCATCCTGTTTCAGACCTCACGCCAGCCTGCGTGAGTTAAGGCGCGTGCCTTTCGGTTACCCGTCACTGTGGACTGGCTGTCTCGTCAGTCCACAACAAAAAGTATAACAAGGTCATGTACTTCCTGCCTGTTATCTTCCGGTCTGTTGGAAAACGTCGAAGAGGCGCACTTTCCACAGGTTCGACCCCTCCGTGCTCCTGGTAAAAAGCGTCCATGATATGAAGTACATAAGTTTCAGTATCATTACTTGGATATAAATGTAATAAGAGACATTATACGAGGCGTGTTTTTTAGGGAAGTGCCGTTTTGAAATTAAAATAAAAAGATGTGCTAAGATATCTCACTAATTATATTTTTACATCAAAGCCTGTACCTTAATCTACGCACTGACGCCAATACAGTCTGATTCTTCCTTGTTTACGCTGTGTACTGAGTGTTTAAGATGCCTCCGATAATCGTGAGTCCCGCCAACTGTGAAGTACGGGCTGTTATAAGATTTCTTAGAGCTGAAGGCCTAAAAACAATCGATATTCATCGTGAGATCTGTGCAGTTTACGGAGAAAACATTACGAGTGACGGAATGGTAAGAAAGTGGGTGAGAGCATTTAAAGATGGCCGCACAAATGTGCACGACGAACAACGGAGTGGGCGTCCTTCGGTTGTTAATGAAACTTTGGTGCTGGAAGTGGACAATAAGGTGAGAGAAAACAGACGCTTTACGATTTCCTCCTTGCAGGATGACTTTCCTAATGTTTCTCGTAGTGTTTTGTACGGCATTGTGACCGAGCACTTGAATTACCGAAAATTGTGCGCACGTTGGGTACCTAAAATGTTGACGGATGTGCGCAAAACCAACGTTTAGACAGTGCGTTGACTTTCCTTGAGCGGTACCACAACGACGGCGATGATTTCTTAAGGCAAATTGTTACGGGCTATGAAACGTGGGTGGCCCACGTCACACCAGAATCAAAGCAACAGTTCATGGCGTCAATAAACTAATTACAGAACAGCGTACACAAATGAAGAAATCTACATCTACATCCATACTCCGCAAGCCACCTGACGGTGTGTGGCGGAGGGTACCTTGAGTACCTCTATCGGTTCTCCCTTCTATTCCAGTCTCGTATTGTTGGTGGAAAGAAGGATTGTCGCTATGCCTCTGTGTGGGCTCTAATCTCTCTGATTTTATCCTCACGGTCTCTTCGCGAGATATACGTAGGAGGGAGCAATATACTGCTCGACTCCTCGGTGAAGGTATGTTCTCGAAACTTTAACAAAAGCCCGTACCGAGCTACTGAGCGTCTCTCCTGCAGAGTCTTCCACTGGAGTTTACCTATCATCTCCGTAACGCTTTCGCGATTACTAAATGATCCTGTAACGAAGCGCGCTGCTCTCCGTTGGATCTTCTCTATCTCTTCTATCGACCCTATCTGGTACGGATCCCACACTGCTGAGCAGTATTCAAGCAGTGGGCGAACAAGCGTACTGTAACCGACTTCCTTTGTTTTCGGATTGCATTTCCTTAGGATTCTTCTAATGAATCTCAGTCTGGCATCTGCTTTACCGACGATCAACTTTATATGATCATGTGAGCAGAGTGGAGAAACTGGCATTGAAATCGTTGGGGAAAGATGAAGAGTTAGTTGTACTACCAGCCGACAAAGGAAATGCCACAGTTATCCTCAATGCTACCGATTATCATAAGAAAGTGGCCATATTATTGGAAGATGCCACGTACCGTATTCTTAAACGGGATCCCACAGCAGCACTTAGTAGGAAGACAGGGGAGCTACTGAAGAACTCTGGCCCCCCAGAAGAACTAGTCAAGAATCTACGACCAAGAGCACCAAGGCCACCCAGGTTATATGGTCTACCCAAAGTCCATAAGGATGGGGTTCCATTGAGACCTATTGTTAGTGCTATTGGCTCTCCTACATATCGGTTCGCAAAATACTTAACCAAATTATTAGCACCTATAGTCGGCCACTGTAGCCATCATATTACTAACTCAAAAATGTTTGTTGACATTATAAAGCAGATGAGGATAGGTCCGAATGACATCATGATCAGCCTAGATGTGGTCTCTTTGTTTACAAAGGTTCCAGTGGAAGATACGTTAAAAATGTTGGCTGCTCATTTCTCTCCTGAAATACTGAAGTTATTTCGACACACTTTGACGACCACCTATTTTTTGTATGGTGGAAAATATTATGAAATGATTGACGGAACAGCCATGGGTTCGCCACTGTCACCAGCCATAGCTAACTTCTTCATGGAGGATTTCGAAGAACGAGCGTTGAACAGCGCTCCCTTACGTCCATCCTGCTTCTTCAGGTATGTTGACGACACATTTTTAATCTGGCCACATGGCAATGAGGCACTGCAGCAGTTTGTTGAACATTTGAATGGTGTACATCAGAACATAAGATTTACAGTGGAGGTGGAGAAGGATGGAAAGTTACCCTTCTTAGATGTACTGGTGGAGCGAAAATCAGATGGACGTCTCGGACATTCTGTGCACGGAAAACCGACGCATACAGATTTATATCGAAACGCGCGTAGTTTTCACCACCCAGCTCAGAAGAGAGCTATGCTGAACACCTTGGTACACAGAGCAAGGACTATTTCGGACAAGGATCATCTCGGCTCCGAGATTAACCATCTGACAACGGTATTCATAAAAAATGGTTATTCTGTTCGTGATATCAGATCTACTCTGGCGAAGAAACCAAGAAAGGACGCTGTTCGAACAGATCAAGAGGACCAACACATCGCACGGCTACCATTCTGCGGTGCAACGACCAGCAAGATCGGCAGAGTCCTGAGCCGGCAAGGAATCAGACCAGTCTTCCGGCCACCCAGGAAGATTAAGGAAATGCTGCGACCCGTGAAAGATAATCTTGGCCTGAGAGTACTGGGAATTTACAGCATTCCTTGGGAGTGTGGCAAAAGTTATGTGGGCCAGTCTATAAGAACTGTCGCCGATCGCTGTGTGGAACATCAGCGTCACCTGAAATACAGGTATCTAGAAAAATCAGCGGTGGCAGGGCACAGTTTGTTAAATAAACATAAGATTTTATTCGATGAAACAAGACTACTTGCTCACGCTTCAAACTATTGGGACTCTGTCATCAGGGAAGCAGTTGAAATTAGATTCTGTGAAAATAATTTCAACAGAGATTCCGGTTATGCACTCAGCAATGCATGGAAGCGCGCAATTGATACAGAAAGAGCACAGAGGGAGACTTCTCCCCCCTTCCGTCCTGTTTTCTCCCCACTAAACCTCTCCCTACCTCCCTTCTCCCCCCCAGTCCTTTTGTATTCCCCTCCTCTGCCTACCCCACTCCCTGTCGCGTCTGCCCCCCACCCCTCTTATGGGTCCTCCTCCTCCATCAGCTCCTTTCCCGGCTCCCCCCTTCGCTTTTACTCTCCTTTCCCCCCTTTTTTTGTTTTCCCATCTTCTGTCCAGTTTCCCCCCACCTGCTCTCGACTGTGGTGTCACATTTGCCAACCTTTTAGTGCAGTGTTCCAGTGACTATCAGTGTTGTTTGTCTTTCTCGTGTTGCGAACAGAAACCATGCTGTCGCTAGGTGTGAATTTTATGTCCTTTGCGAACAGAATCCAGACTGTCGCCGTGTTTTTTTAATTGTCTATTGTTTTCCCTGTCTGCTTCGTATGTATTTTTATTAGCGTCATCATCCCTGTGTTGTTGTTTTAAGTTCCACGATTTCTTTTCGCCTTGTTACTCTCCAAGTCTCCGATTTTATCGCCTGTTTTTTATTATTTGTTCTCCTGATCTTTGTCACAAAATCTGTCGGCTGAAGAGCGGCATACTAAGCTGCTGCCAGCCCGCCCCCTTCGGGGGGAATTGAAATTCAATAAATGAAAAAAAAAAGGGAGACTTCTTACAGTCCTCGCAGTTCTCCGCCTGTTGCGATGGATGGCGCTGCAAGCAACGCTGGATAAAGCGCGCAAACAAAATCTAAGGATAAAGAGGCCGCCACCTCAGTACGCATCGGTTTCACCGTGACGTCATCCAGCCAATGAGAAACCGTCCACTGCTCATAAAAGCGGAAGCCTCACCGCTCCAAGACAGTCAGTTTTACCCCTGACGAAGATGACAGAGGTAGTCATCGAAAGCTTGGGATTTTATCCAAATTTGACGCGGCAAGTAAACCGAGAACTTTTTATGCAAGGACTCCGTCGCGAAAGACTTCGTAGGCGTTTGAAGTTGACTGCAGAACGAGTCTGCTGACGCCAACATGCATTTTGCGTAACAACCACCAAGGTAAGACGAGAGAAATTAGAGTCGTTAAGCAGGCTTACAGACAGTCTATTTCCTCTCGTTCTGTTTGCAAGTGGAAGGGGACAGCAAATAAGTAGTAGTCGTACGTGATACGAACATCGTGAGAGAGCAGAATGGGGCGCTCCGCGGAACTCACGGACTTCGAACGTGGTCAGGTGATTGGGTGTCACTTGTGTCATACGACTGTACGCGAGATTTCCACACTCCTAAACATCCCTAGTTCTACTGTTTCCGATGTGATAGTGTAGTGGAAACGTGAAGGGACGCGTACAGCACAAAAGCGTACAGGCCGACCTCGTCTGTTGACTGACAAAGACCGCCGACAGTTGAAGAGGGTCGTAATGTGTAATAGTCGGACATCTATCCAGACCATGACACAGCAATTCCAAACTGCATCAGGATCCATTGCAAGTACTATGACAGGCGGGAGGTGAGAAAACTTGTTCGAGCCGCTACTCATAAGCCACACATCACGCCGGTAAATGCCAAACGACGCCTCGCTCGGTGTATGTAGCCTAAACGTTGGACGATTGAACACTGGAAAAACGTTGTGTGGAGTGACGAATCACGGTACAGTGTGGCGATCCGATGGCAGGGTGTGGGTATGGCGAATGCCCGGCGAACGTTATCTTCCAGCGTGTGTAGTGCCAATAGTATAATTCGGAGAAGATGGTGCTATGGTGTGGGATGGAGGGAGCTTGCACCCCTTGTTTTGCGTGGCACTATCACAGCACAGGCTTACATCGATGTTTTAAGTACCTTCTTGCTTCCCACTCTTTGAAGAGCAATTCGAGGATGGCTAGTCCATCTTTCAACTTGATCCAGCACCCTGTCCATAATGAACGGTGTGTGGCGGAGTGGTTACACGACAATAACATCCCTGTAATGGACTGTCCTCCACAGAGACCTGACCTGAATCCTGCAGAACACCTTTGGGATGTTTTGGAAGGTCGACTTCGTGCCAGGCCTCGTTGACCGACATCGATACCTCTCCTCAGTGCAGCACTGCGTGAAGAATGGGCTGTCATTCCCCGGGAAACCTTCCAGCACCTGATAGAGCGTATGCCAGCGAGAGTGGAGGCTGTCACCAAGACTAAGGGTGGGTCAACACCATATCGAATTCCGGCATTACCGATGGAGGGCGCCACAAACTTGTAAGTCATTTATTGCTGGGTGTCCGGATACTTTTGTCCAGATAGTGTATGTAGATGCAGATTTAGTTACATTAGTGAGTCACAACTTTTTAAACAGAACGTTGTTTATTCTGTTTCGTAGCTGTTAAGATGGTTATGTTGAACTTAAGGGTGAAAATAACTTTCGCATGATTCTTCGTTGGCAAGCACAGGCTTGATGAAACGTGGACTGCAGATAGAAAGAACTGCTGTAGTATAGTACAGAATAGCACATTCGAAGAAATATGGAATGGGTCGAAGAGAAATGACACTTTTATGCAAAGACAATAGCTACACTGAAGTCATTGCGATTTCTGATGCTCTCACTGCTGACTGGGGTTTTTCCAGACATGTCTTTGGCCGGAGTCTCATTGCATGGGGTAGAACTGTTTTCAGTTATGGTCACCGTTGACCAGCAAAGAAGTGTGTGGATACGCCCCGGACAGTGATGGGGTGGCAATTACACTGCTGCCCGCCATATGGCCCGAGAAACAGGAATGATGGTCTGAAGTGGCGCTTCCTTTCGTCGTGGGACCCCTTTGTTGACCATCCGCTGCACGCATACAAAACAGTCGTATGTCCACGGTATTCTATGTCTCGTTTTGTTTGCCCCTGATGGCAAGCCATTCTGGGCTTACATTTAATCAAAGTAATACCTGCCCACCGGCTCTGTCCCCAGTTGACAACGTCAAGAGCATTATGGGCAGGGCTCAATAACTGGCTCGAGATTTTTACATTCTAACGTACCAGTTGCACGCAATTTGGTATGATATCCCTCAGAAGGCCTTCAACAACTTTATCAATCAATAAAAAACTAACCTCTATCTAATCAGGACTTGAAGACCCAACGGTACCGACCGGCCGCCGTGTCATCCTCTTCCCACAGGCCTCACTGGATGCAATATGGAGCGGCATATGGTCAGCATACAGCTCTTCTGGCCATTCTCAGTTTTCGTGACCGGAGTCGTTATTTACCAAGGCCTTGAAGGCTCAACGGAACCGACCGACCGCCGTGTCATCCTCATCCTTCAAGCGTCACTGAATGCAATATGGAGGGGCATATGGTCAACACACAGCTCTCCCAGCCATTATCAGTTTTCGTGACCGGAGTCGCTATTTAGAAAGGCCTTGCAGGCTCAACGTGACCGACTGACCGCCGTGTCATCCTCATCCCACAAGGTGTCAGTGGATGCAATATGGAGGGGAATGTGGTCAGCACACAGCTCTCCCAGCCATTGTCAGTTTTCGTGACTGGTGTCGTTATTTACCAAGGCCTTGAAGTCTCAACGGTATCGATCGACCGCCGTGTCATCCTCATCCTACAGGCATCACTGGATGCAATATGGAGGGGAATGTGGTCAGCACAGCACTCTCCCGGCTATTCTCAGTTTGCGTGGCCGTAGTCGTTTTTTACCGAGGCCTTGCTGGCCAAACGATACCGACCGACCACCGTGTCATCCTCATCCCACAGGCGTCACTGGATGTAATATGGAGGGGCATATGGTCAGCATACAGCTCTTCTGGCCATTCTCAGTGTTCGTGACCGGCGTCGTTATTTACCAAGGCCTTGAAGTCTCAACGGTATCGACCGATCGCCAGTTCATCCTCGTCCTACAGCCGTCACTGGATGCAATATGGAGGGGCATATGGTCAGCATACAGCTCTTCTGGCCATTCTCAGTTTTCGTGACCGTAGTCGTTATTTAGCGAGGCCTTGCAGGCCAAACGGTACCGACCGACCACCGTGTCATCCTCATCCCACAGGCGTCACTGGATGCAATATGGTGGGGCATATGGTCAGCACACTGCTCTCCCGGCCATTCTCAGTTTTCGTGACCAGAAACGCCACTCACCAATCGAGTAGCTTCTCAATTGGCCTCACGAGGGATGTGGACGCCCTGCTTGCCGACGGCACTTGGCAGACCCAGACAGTGTCCCCATCCTAATACCAGCCAAGATCGACAGCACTCAACTTCGGTGATCTGACGAGGTCGGGTGTTATCACTGCGGCAAGCCCGTTGGCTCTGGCAGGCATAACAACCAGAGATGGGCCAAACCCTTTCTGACTCGCTCCGTTTGTGAAGCTCTCTCTCTCTCTCTCTCTCTCTCTCTCCCTCTCTCTCTCGAATAAAACATTCAGCTTTTCTGTGATTTTAATTAAACTGGAGCATCCAGCAGACCGGAAGAGGCATGTGTATCCAAATACAATGTAAACAGGCAGAATACGGCGCTGCGGTCGGCAACGCCTATATAAGACAACATGTGTCTGGCGCAGTTGTTAGATCGATCACTGCTGCTACAACGTCAGGTTGTCACGATTTAAGTGAGTTTGAACGTGGTGTTATAGTCGACGCACGAGCGAAGGAACACAGCATCGCTGAGGTAGCGGAGAAATGGCGAGTTTTCCGTACCACCATTTCACGAATATATCGTGAATATCAGGAATTCGGTAAAATATCAAATCTCCGACATGACTGTGGCCAGAGAAAGATCCTGTAAGAGCGGGACCGACGACGAGAGAATCGTTCAACGTGACAGAAATGCAACGCTTCCGCAAATTGCTGTATATTTCAATGTTGGGCCATCAACAAGTGCCAGCGTGCGAGCCACTCAACGAAACATCATTGAAATGAGCTCTCGCAACCGAAGACCTACTAGTGTACCCTTGATGACAGCATGACACAAAGCTTTATGCCTCACCTTGGCTTGTCAACACAAACGTTAGATTGTTGATGATTGGAAACGTGTGTCCTGGTCAGACAAGTCTCGTTTAAAACTGTATAGAGCAGATCGACATGTATGGATATGGAGACAACCTGCTGAATACGTGGATCCTGCATGTAAGCAGGGGACTGTTCACGCTGGTGGAGGCTCTGTTATGGTGATATGGGACCCCTGATACGTCTAGATACGACTCTGACAGGTGACACGTACGTAAGCAAACTGCCTGATCACCTGCATCCATTCACATCTACATCTTCATCTATATGGTTACTCTGCAATTCACATTCACCAGGTGTACCGGTATGAAATGAGTGTTTTTTTTTATGAAAATGAAACACTAATTTTGAATTGAAAAGTAAAAAACATTTTATTCGAAGTACTGACCATTGCTTTCTATACATTTTGACCACCTTTCTGGTAATTTGTGAACACCACGCCAATAGAAATGTTCGTCTTTTGAATCAAACCAATCAGACACCCAATTTTCGACTTCTTCGTAGGAATCGAAGTGTTCCTCAGCCAATGCGTGTCCCATTGATGAAGACAAATAGTAGTCGGAAGGGGCCAAGTCTGGTGAATACGGCGGGTGAGATAGCAGCTCCCAGCCAAGTGTTCTGATTGTATACTGAACCAGTTTTACTTTGTGTGCAGGTGCATTGTCGTGTAAAAAAGTTACTTTGCCATGTCTTCTGGCCCATTCCGGTCTTTTTTCGGCCAATGCACTACCGCAGACATTAGTGTAGTCCATGCGGCGCTTCTACATGCTTGCGGGAGCCCTACACGATATTAGGCAGGTGTACCATTTCCTTTGACTCTTCATTGTATTTGTTTGTCTGTACACGTGTATGAAACTATACCGATTTGTGTCCCATTCGGATAGTCCCTTTGTGGTCCGTCCCTTTTTTAATCACCGTGAAAATGACCGTGGAAATGGAAATGGTCGTTTGGGGTCAGTGGGCGGGAGTTCCCAGCCGGGAAGTTTTGTCGCCAGTTGCAAGTCTTACTGAGTACGACGCCACATTGGGCGACTTGCGCGTCGGCAATGGGGATGAAATGATGAGGCGGACAGCACAACACCGAGTCCGTGAGGGGAGAAAATCTCCCGCCCCAGCCGGGTATCGAACCCGGGCCCCCGTGCGTGGCATTCCAACGCGCTGACCATTCGGCTAATGGGGCGGACGCCTGGAGCGTATTAGCAACAGCAGGCGGTCCTGCTGATGACCACTCGTGAGCAACAGGTGGTATCACTAGTCGGGCCCCCGGACCGTGCGTCTGTTGTTTCTACGCACGCGTGTGGCCGGCGACATTACGGAGACAAGAGACGCGGACCGCCGTGTGACGTCAGCTGGCGCGTGTGGGGCCAGATAACAGCGGGCCGGCTGCCGTCGTCCTGGATTAGTGTCAGACGGCGGCGGCAGCTGATCCGAGCTGCTCTGCGCCTGGCGATAAGGCGCAGGACGGTCTGCCAAGTCGCGAGGTCTGGAGGCGGCGGCAGCGAACACAACCAGCCGCGACTGCATCTACAGGTTCTCAGGAGCGCCGGCAACGGTGAATAGTCCCTGCCCGACAGCTGCATCCAGTCTACACCGACTCAAAGGAAGGCCTCGGCTCTTGTCGGTGACGTCACGTCAGCTAGGCACGGCGAACGCCAGGTCTGTTGCAGGCATACTCGTAATGGTGGTGTCTCCCTCTCTGACACAGAAAAATGTCAAACTCTTGGCGGTAGTTGACCAACACACATTGTTCTGAGAGATTTCTGCAATCAATTAATTTTGCAATTCATTACACTTCTTAACAAATAGTGTACTCTTGAACTTAAATTTCCATCTGTTTTAACGATTGAGATACAAAAACAACTTCATGGTCCAGCAGCAACAGAAGTCGTGCTTCTTTACCTTATTTGTAAATCTGAGGAAGTTACGTTTGTACTGGGTTGCTTTTACAAGAAACTGAACATATTGGTGCTCTTCTTTAGGTATCTTAGTTGACTATGGGGTGAAGAGCACTGAATGTTAGTGAAATATCTTGCGATTGTACATGTTGTGGGAGGGGGTGCGGGACAGAAGAAGAGACAAAAGAGAGATACTCGTTTTATCAAATAAAATTTTTTTATGTTATGAAGTTTCTCCTTTCAGTTGCAAGAGGGGAATATTTATCTTTTCTAATGTGCATGTTTAAAAAAGTTTAAGCTCGGCAGTATTTTCGATGTATGAAGCTATTTTGTTTCCTGTTTAGAACTTCGTTGAAATCGACTGTAATCTAATGACTGACAACAGTTGGACATTTACACGTGTAAATTAGTTCACATTTCCAGTGACGATGTCTAACGAAAATAAATAAATAAAAGAAACGAGTTCATTGTAAGGGGGTTGGGGTAAGTTTCGACAACAAAATGGATAACATGGATCAAGTAAATATAGTTACCTGAATGTAAAATTTCCGAAGCTTGCAATGGGGCAAAGCATCTTCTCATATTGATCTACGGTTGTTTCGACAGGATTCAGTAATACAGAACTATGATCTTCATTTGTAGCTTTACGACAGTAATAAAATCTTTCATCTAAATAAAACTGCGGAATTCAAAACAATACCAAACCAAACGCTCAGGCGTTTCTGCCTGCAACAGACGTGGCGTTCGCCGTGCCTAGCTGACGTGACGTCACCAACAAGCCCCGAGGCCTTCCTTTGAGTCGGTGTTGGTCCACTGCCGCGTAGGCTGACCACATTAGGACCACCTGCTAGTAGCACGCTAGCGGCAAGTTACAGTCGATGCCTTCAGTGCGCGATAGCGATGGAAATACTATCGATGACAGTGCTGCCAAAGCAGAGTTACTAACCACAGTCTCCCGAAATTCCTTCACCAGAGAAGACGAAGTAAATATTGCAGAATTCGAATCGAGAACAGCTGCAAACGTGGTTAACTTTCAAATACCAGTCGTGTTTTTTTTAAGTAAGTACTGTTTTGAAATTAAAAAAAGACGTACTAAGATATCTCAATAATTTTATTTTCACATGAAAGGCCGTACCTTAATCTACGCGCTGACGCCATTACAGTCTGGTCCTTCCTTGTTTACGCTGTGTACTGAGTGTTTAAGATGCCTCCGATAATCGCGAGTCACGCCAACTGTGAAGTACGGGCTGTTGTAAGATTTCTTAGAGCTAAAGGACTAAAACAATCGATATTCATCGTTGAGATCTGTGCAGTTTACGGAGAAAACATTACGAGTGACGGAATGGTAAGAGAGTGGGTGAGAGCATTTAAAGATGGCCGCACAAATGTGCACGATGAACGACGGAGTGGGCGTCCTTCAGTCGTTAGTGTAAGTTTGGTGCAGGAAGTGGACAATAAGGTGAGAGAAAACAGACGCTTTACGATTTCCTCCTTGCGGGATGACTTTCCTAATGTTTCTCGTAGTGTTTTGTATGGCATTGTGACCGAGCACTTGAATTACCGATAATTGTGCGCACGTTGGGTACCTAAAATGTTGACGGATGTGCGCAAAACCAACGTTTAGACAGTGCATTGACTTTCCTTGAGCGGTACCACAACGACGGCGATGATTTCTTAAGGCAAATTGTTACGGGCTATGAAACGTGGGTGGCCCACGTCACACCAGAATCAAAGCAACAGTTCATGGCGTCAATAAACTAATTACAGAACAGCGTACACAAATGAAGAAATCTACATCTACATCCATACTCCGCAAGCCACCTGACGGTGTGTGGCGGAGGGTACCTTGAGTACCTCTATCGGTTCTCCCTTCTATTCCAGTCTCGTATTGTTGGTGGAAAGAAGGATTGTCGCTATGCCTCTGTGTGGGCTCTAATCTCTCTGATTTTATCCTCACGGTCTCTTCGCGAGATATACGTAGGAGGGAGCAATATACTGCTCGACTCCTCGGTGAAGGTATGTTCTCGAAACTTCAACAAAAGCCCGTACCGAGCTACTGAGCGTCTCTCCTGCAGAGTCTTCCACTGGAGTTTATCTATCATCTCCGTAACGCTTCCGCGATTACTAAATGATCCTGTAACGGAGCGCGCTGCTCTCCGTTGGATCTTCTCTATCTCTTCTATCGACCCTATCTGGTACGGATCCCACACTGCTGAGCAGTATTCAAGCAGTGGGCGAACAAGCGTACTGTAACCGACTTCCTTTGTTTTCGGATTGCATTTCCTTAGGATTCTTCTAATGAATCTCAGTCTGGCATCTGCTTTACCGACGATCAACTTTATATGATCATTCCACTTTAAATCACTCCTAATGCGTACTCCCAGATAATTTATGGAATTAACTGCTTCCAGTTGCTGACCTGTTATTTTGTAGCTAAATGATAAGGGAACTATCTTTCTATGTATTCGCAGCACATTACACTTGTCTACACTGAGATTCAGTTGCCATTCCCTGCACCATGCGTCAATTCGTTGCAGGTCTTCCTGCATTTCAGTACAATTTTCCATTGTTTCAACCTCTCGATATACTACAGCATCATCTGCAAAAAGCCTCAGTGAACTTCCGATGTCATCCACAAGGTCATTTATGTATATTGTGAATAGCAACGGTCCTACGACACTCCCCTGCGGCACACCTGAAATCACTCTTACCTCGGAAGACTTCTCTCCATTGAGAATGACATGCTGCGTCCTGTTATCTAGGAACTCTTCAATCCAATCACACAATTGGTCTGATAGTCCATATGCTCTTTGTTCATTAAACGACTGTGGGGAACTGTATTATTCCGGAGCGGTATTATTCCTGAAAGGGCGTGTTGATTCGATAAATTTAATTTGTTGAAACCTATTGCTGACAAAGACTGATCTACTTTCATGACAGTGTTTTTCGAACAATGTGAAGTCCCGCTCACAATGCTTGTCCGTCCTCTTTTCGAAAACTGCTGCACTGTGTGGGATCGTTACCAGATAGGATTAATGGAGTAAATCGAAAAAGTTCAAAGAAGGGCAGCACGTTTTGTATTATCACGAAATATGGGAGAGAGTGTCACTGAAATGATACAGGATTTGGTCTGGACATCATTAAAAGAAAGGCGTTTTTCGTTGCTACGGAATCTTCTCACGGATTTCCAATCACCAACTTTCTCCTCCGAATGCGAAAATATTTTGTATACACCGACCTACATAGGGAGAAACCATCACCACGATAAAATAAGGGAAATCAGAGCTCGTACGGTTCTTTCCGGGTGCTATACGAGATTAGAATAATAGAGAATTGTGAAGGTGGTTCGATGAATCCTCGGCCAGGCATTTAGGTGTCATTTGCAGAGTATCCATTAGATGTAGATATCTACGAGAAAATTCGCGGCCGTTCTAGTGATCTCGATACGTCGTTATTCTGTCTCTATTTGTTCGAGAAAAGTTGTGTATATTCTACTGTTTTGTGATTAAAAAGAGACTAATGGGAGAGATTCTTGAGCACAAGCAAACGAGCATAAACGTCCTTAATGCTCTAGATTCTGTTATGCAACCGTTGTCTGTTTGTCCCAGATATGGCTATCCTACTTTGCACACGCTGTACAAAATAGTTGCTTGTCTACATTAGTATGTCCATTTTATTTTCATTGAAAAAGGGGACATTTAAAATAAATATGAGAAAAACCAGGAACAATGAAGAAAGAAAAAAACGGGACATAAATATTGTATTGACTAAATTTAATACACATACAAGTTTACCTTTACAACGTGCACTCATATGATCCCAAATCACTTTTTACAATTATTCTGCCACACTATCACCGTACTTCTCACTTTTATGTACTTTATCAAGAAGTGCAATTTCGTTGAAATTGTATCTTACAACCCAGTACACGATACACCATTAAAGTGTGTTTTGACAAGGACCAAGGCCCTCACTGTTTCAACTTTCATTCTGTTTTTTTTTTTTTCATCTGACCACAAAGAGTTCACTAACGAAAACACGCGTTCCACGGCAGCATTTGACCCAGAAATTGCCAGACAAAACTCCACCAAATGAATCGTGTTTTTCATGTTAATGATTTTACTTTTGAACTAAGCAAATATTTTACACCACGTTGCACTAACACTTTCTTTGTCTACTTCTTCACTTTTTATGAAGTTCTGTGCACATGAAAATTCATCAAACAGTTCGTCTTCATCAACAGGAAAATTTGGTACAATACTTTTAACAAAAACACAACAGTCCTGAATATCCTTACATTGTAGCTGTTCCTTTTCATTATTAACCCAGTCAAATGCTTTAAAAGGGATGAGAAAAGGTAAACATCATTCTCTCAGTGCAAGAGTCATAGCCAGCCGGTGTGGCCGTGCGGTTCTAGGCGCTTCAGTCTGGAACCGCGTGACCGCTCCGGTCGCAGGTTCGAGTCCTGCCTCGGGCATGGATGTGTGTGATGTCCTTAGGTTAGTTAGGTTTAAGTAGCGCTAAGTTCTAGGGGACTGATGACCACAGATGTTTAGTCCCATAGTGCTCAGAGCCATTTGAACCATTTTTTTGCAAGAGTCATAGAAGATGTCAGCATAAATATGAAATTATTCTGCAGTATTCACCCTCTTCTTGCAGCTTTCCTACAGTCTCATGTACAAAGGACGTGAGAAATCTTTCAGATTTTCTACATTGTAATTTGCCCAATAATGTGTTTATTTCTTGATAAACTTCCACTATTGTGATTTCTTGTTTCTCGATACATTTAATTGTTGTGGAGATTGGTTTTAGTTGGCTAACAAGAAAATGTAGAAGATCAATAGACACAAGGTTATCAACAAATTATTTAAGGATAACAGGACACTTTTCAAGGGAAATGAAATATGATTTCAAAGCAGGAAACATCTCTACAATTCATTCCAATGCTGGTAGCAGAGATTGCCAAATTGTCTTGCTGTGCCCAAGTACAGTTTTGTATTCAGTTTCAGTAAACTTACAGAATTACTTCAGAGATTCAACCCTTACTGTATATATGTGGAAATGCTGGTAGATTTTGTTTAGAATTAATTGACAGTCGATGGGTAGGCAATCTGAGCCAATTGGTAAGGAATTGTGCACCACATGTGCTGGACAGCCAACAGCTACTATATTATTCACTGTGTTCTGTTGCAGTTTATAGAACAAATTGTTTTTTCCTTTCCTCTGCTCACCACCAAAATTGGTGTTAGTGATGTCTGCAGAAACTGCAATCACCTTTCCCTCAAGATCATATTTCTTTAAAACCTCCAGCACATATTTCTGAAATGAATCTGAAGTTTCTCCAGCTAAATTAACCAGTTCGAGCACTTTCACCGTGATGCCTTTTTCAGGGTGAAAATACCTCATAAGGAGAGGAACCAACTTCAAATCCAGATGATTCCATGTATCACTCATTACAGAAATGAATCGAGCACTTTTCAGTTCATTTAAAACCTGCTGAGCTGCATACGGTGCAGTAACATTTAAAATTATTGCATTACATTTTGTGTGTCCACTTGTGAATTTAGGATTGAAAATTTTTTTAACAACTGCTGTAGTACAGTCCATTGAATTGAAGCTATGGTTACGCATTGCACTGCGGTATGTAAACGTAGCTTCTTGTGCTGCCAACTGCCTATCCATTTCTGTTACTGATTTTAAGTTTACATAGTAGTCACTCACGCATTTATTTGCTCTTTTCGTTTGATCACTCATGCGATATTTCTTAGTCTTAATGTGATTCACAATGTAAGACCTTCCACCATGACCAACAGCAAATTTTGATCTGCACAACGTACATTCTACGATTTCGCCACTACCAGTGATGAAAGGAAACTCGCTTTTTATATTGCTGTTAAAATTACACTTTCGTTTGGCATAATGAAACAGTGATTGCACAGTGCAAAACATTAACAGTGTGGCGACGAAAGCCAGATAGCAAGTGTTAGTGGTGTAGAGTATCTCTGGACCGAAAGGACGGATTCAGTGGATCGATTTAGAAGACAAGAATCTCCCTTGTTATTCGTAACCTACAGTGCGTTTAAAATTACTTGCGAATTTTGACAGTTCGATACATGTTTGGGGTATGTTGAAAGTCGTCACACGCTTCCTAGCGTAAATAATTGAGCAGTTAATAGCAAGTCAAACAACCAGTAGAGCAAAATACTCAAGCCTAGCGCAATCATAAAAAAACGGGACATTTGAGCGTCCCCAAAAAAACTTTCGGGACAGCGGGACATTTTGGTAAAAAACGGGACTGTCTCGGGAAAAATGGGACGAATGGACACCCTAGTCTACATGCGTCTATTGATACATTAGAAAGAAGTTTTTTCAACATTGCGGCGTGCAGAGACATGGCTGAAGTCGACAATGAGGGGGGATCGACTTAACAGCTTAGCTCTGTTCAACACTCACCCTATCACTGATTGTTCTATTGACGATGTAATAAACCAGTTCGACAGGAAGGATAAGCGCATAGAATTCATCATTTAAGGAAGAGAATCACAATTGCAACTTTTTTATATCATAAGATAGCATTGTCTTGTATATATGTATAATTAGTTTAAATAAAACTTTCCTAAACTTTGCATGTGGCTTGATTTTTTATTACGGTGAAAGTAAAGGTAGCTCAAGATACCTTTAGCGCCCCCTCGATGTTTTTCTGTATCCGCCATTGCAGTCATGCGGCCATATGGCTATCGACGCTAGATGACAAAGGCATAGGATTCACACCTCAGCCAATTAGCACCAGATATACGTAAATTAAACATACGAACCTACCCCGTGAATCACGTCACCTATTACAGAAAAACCGATCAAAATAACTACCACAGTTACTGATATTTTTGACAGATTGCAAGTGTGATGTAAGTTTGTAATGGCAAAAAATATTTTTTTACATGATACAATTATAGTTTAACAATATTCGGATTTTTCCCTTTACTTGTACAGTGAAACCTTGCTTCTTGCCATTTAGATCAAGCGGAAGTGCCCTATAGGTTTTGATGGTGAGTTTGAAAAATATCAAAATATGTGACACTGCTGTTGTTGTGGTCTTCATTCCAGAGACTGGTTTGATGTAGTTCTCAATGATACTCTATCCTGTGCAAGCTTCTTCATCTCCCAGTACGTACGACAACCTACATCCTTCTGAATCTGCTTCGTGTATTCATTTCTTGGTCTCCCTCTACGATTTTTACCCTCCACGCTGCCCTCCAGTACTAAATTAGTGATCCCTTGATGCCTCAGAACATGTCCTACCAACCGATCCCTTCTCCTAGTCAAATTGTGCCACAAATTTCTCTTCTCTCCAATTCCATTCAATACCTCCTCATTAGTTATGTGATCTACCCATCTAATCTTCAGTATTCTTCTGTAGCACCACATTTCGAAAGCTTCTATTCTCTTCTTGTCTAAACTGTTTATCGTCCACGTTTCACTTCCATACATGGCTACACTCCATACAAATACTTTCAGAAACGACTTCCTGACACTTAAACCTATATTCGATGTTAGCAAATTTCTCTTCTTCAGAAACGCTTTCCTTGCTATTGCCAGTCTACATTTTATATCCTCTCTAATTCGCCATCATCAGTTATTTTGCTCCCCAAATAGCAAAACTCCTTTACTGCTTTAAGTGTCTCATTTCCTAATCTAATTCCCTTAGCATCACCCGATTTAATTCGACTACATTCCATTATCCTCGTTTTGCTTTTGCTGTCTCTGACAGAACTACAATGTCATCGGCGAACCTCAAAGTTTTTATTTCTTCTACATGAATTTTAATTCCTACTCCAAATTTTTCTTTTGTTTCCTTTACTGCTTCGTCAATATTTGGATTGAATAACATCGGGGATGGGCTACAACCCTGTCTCACTCCCTTCCCAACTACTGCTTCCCTTTCATGTCCCTCGACTCTCATAACTGCCATCTAGTTTCTGTACAATAAATGGCAGTATCTTTTGATTAAACTGAGTTAGGAGCTTAAAATTTTAACACTGCCAATGGACCGTAGACCGTAGTGTGTCATATGAATTTCAACCTGATACGTCTGTCCATTTCTCAGAAAAAGAGGTCTTAACAGTCAGATAGACAAACGGATAGCACAATGATAAGAGTTCTCACTTTACCGATTGGCTTAACGAACCTTAAAAACTCTCTCTCTCTCTCTCTCTCTCTCTCTCTCTCTCTCTCACACACACACACACACGCAAACCTAATCTATTGTTTTCCCTCTATATTTCCACATCATCCCCACCCTTCACCCAATCGAGATAGCTCGGTCAGCGTACTGCGTAGTACCTTAAAATAAAATGCATCTCTCAGATAACAAGACGTGCGGAATTCACTGATAAAGAGATAAGACCATTTCAAGTACCTTTTCAGACTTAATAACGTGGAAAAAGAGTCCATTTCCTTATGATGGACGGCGAATTGTCAACACCACGATAGCTAACATCCAGGATTCACAACGTTCCGTGTAGTCGATGGTCACAAAGTGTCCACACAATCAGTGTCTGATGATCAGACTGTTCTTTAGAGGAAAGGTGTTGTTTTTGATTAGTCGTAGGAAATTTCAGAACTACATCTGCATCCACATATACATACATACTCCGCAATCCAGCATACGGTGCGTGACGGAGGGTACCTCATACGACAACTAGCTTCTTCTCTCCCTGTTCCACTCCCAAACAGAGCGAGGGAAAAATGACTGCCTATGTGCCTCTGTACGAGCCCTAATCTCTCTTATCTTATCTTTGTGGTCTTTCCGCGAAATGTAAGTTGGCGGCAGTAAAACTGTACTGCAGTCAGCCTCAAATGCTGATTCTCTAAATTTCCTCAGTAGCGATTCACGAAAAGAACGCCTCCTTTCCTCTAGAGACTCCCACCCGAGTTCCTGAATCATTTCCGTAACACTCGCGTGATGATCAAACCTACCAGTAACAAATCTAGCAGCCCGCCTCTGAATTGCTTCTATATCCTCCCTCAATCCGACCTGACAGGGATCTCAAACGCTAGAGCAGTACTCAAGAATAGGTCGTATTAGTGTTTTATAAGCGGTCTCCTTTACAGATGAACCACATCTTCCCAAAATTCTACCAATGAACCGAAGACGACTATCCGCCTTCCCCACAACTGCCATTACATGCTTGTCCCACTTCATATCACCCTGCAATGTTACGCCCAAATATTTAATCGACGTGACTGTGTCAAGCGCTACACTGCTAATGGAGTATTCAAACACTACGGGATTCTTTTTCCTATTCAACTGCATTAATTTACATTTATCTATATTTAGAGTTAGCTGCCATTCTTTACACCAATCACAAATCCTGTCCAAGTCATCTCGTATCCTCCTACAGTCACTCAACGACGACACCTTCCCGTACACCACAGCATCATCAGCAAACAGCCGCACATTGCTATCCACCCTATCCAAAAGACCATTTATGTAGATAGAAAACAACAGCGGACCTACCACACTTCCCTGGGGCACTCCAGATGATACCCTCACCTCCGATGAACACTCACGAGGGAGGACAGCGTAGTATTTGGAGAGAGCAGAGCGAAAGCACCTCATTACCCCGCACCAGGATTTCAAGTACCTCTTATCTACAAAAACAATTGAAACGCGACGTCTCACATCGCAGCAGTCCTGGCTGTGCCCGTCCACAAAACACTCTCATCTGCATCTGCATCTGCATCTGCATCTACGTCTACAGTTACTGGCGACCCTGCAGTTCTCAACCAAGTGCGTGTCTGAGTGTTCATGGAAGCACCTTCTAGCTGTTTCTCCACTGTCCCACTCTCCAACAGCGTGCTGGAAAAACGAACACTTAAATCTTTCTCTTATTTTATTATGATAGCTTTTTTCTCTGCGTAGGTGGGTGCCAACTTTCGGAAGAGCAAGTTGGTGATCGAAATTTCGTGGGAAGATTCCGCCGCAACCATAAACACCTTTGTTTTAATGAAGTCCAACCCGAAATAACGTATCATGTCAGTGACACTCTCTCGCCTGTTTCGCGACAATACAAAACGTGCTGCTCTTCTCTGAACTTTCTCGATTTACTCCATTAATACTATCTGGTAACGATCCCACACAGTGCAGCAGTTTTCCAAAAGAGGACCGACAAGCGTAGTGTAAGCAGTCTCTTCAGAAGTTCTGTTACACTTTCCTAAGTGCATCGCCAATAAAACGCATTCTTTCGTTTGCCTTCCCCACAACATTTTCTGTGTGTTGTTTCTAGTTTAAATTGTTCGTAATTGTAAATGCTAAGCTTTAGACAATGTTGACTGGAATACTCTCTTTCAAATTATGAAGATGGCAGGGGCAAAATATAGGGAGCGAAAGGCTATTTACAATTTGTACAGAAACCAGATGGCAGTTATAAGAGTCGAGGGACATGAAAGGGAAGCAGTGGTTGGGAAGGGTCTGAGACAGGGTTGTAGCCTCTGCCCGATGCTATTCAATCTGTATATTGAGCATGCAGTAAAGGAAGCAAAAGAAAAGTTCGGAGTAGGTATTAAAATCCAGGGAGAAGAAATAAAAACTTTGACGTTCGCAGATGACATTGTAATTCTGTCAGAGACAGCAAAGGACTTGGAAGAGCAGTTGAACGGAATGGACAGTGTCTTGAAAGGAGGGTACAAGATGAACATCAACAAAAGCAAAACGAGGATAATGGAATATAGTCAGGTGATGCTGAGGGAATTAGGACAGCAAATGAGACGCTTAAAGTAGTAAAGGAGTTTTGCTATTTGGGGAGCAAAATAACTGATGATGGTCGAAGTAGAGAGGATATAAAACGTAGACTGGCAATGGCAAGGAAAGCGAATCTGAAGAAGAGAAATTAGTTACTATCGAGTATTGATTTAAGTGTTAGGAAGTCGTTTCTGAAAGTATTTGTATGGAGAGTAGCCATGTATGGAAGTGTATACATACTGCAGCCTACATCCTTATGGATCTGCTTAGTATATTCATCCCTTGGTCTCCCTCTACGATTTTTACCCTCCACGCTGCCCTCCAATACTAAATTGGTGATCCCTTGATACCTCAGAACATGTCCTACCAACCGATCCCTTCTTCTAGTGAAGTTGTGCCACAAACCTCATCTCCCTAATTCTATTCAATACCTCCTCATTAGTTATGTGATCTACCCATCTAATCTTCAGTATTCTTCTGTAGCACCACATTTCGAAAGCCTCTGTTCTCTTCTTGTCCAAACTATTTATCGTCCACGTTTCACTTCCATACATGGCTACACTCCATACAAATACTTTCAGAAACGACTTCCTGACAATTAAATCTGTACTCGATGTTAACAAAATTTCTCTTCTTCAGAAACGCTTTCCTTCCCATTGCCAGTCTACACTTTATATCCTCCCTACTTCGACCGTCATCAGTTATTTTCCTCCCCAAATAGCAAAACTCCTTTAGTACTGTAAGTGTCTCATTTCCTAATCTAAGAGACGCCCATGATAGGAGACCAATATCCTTAACATCGGTTTGCTGCAGATTTCTTTGACACATTCTGACTTGGAATATCAAAAAGTTTTTCAAACCGAAAAATGTTTGTCCACAAATCAGAAAAAAATTAGTAAGCATCACTGATGCGAAACTCAACTTTCCCTTTTCTCACATAATGTCCTACAATACGTGGATAGAGCGCAACAGGCTGATTCCATATTTCTAGGTTTCCGAAAAGCATTTGAGGCCGTGTCCCGTTGCAGGCTGTTGGCGAAGGTCCTAGCATACGGTTCAAAATGGTTCAAATGGCTCTGAGCACTACGGGACTTTACATCTATGGTCATCAGTCCCCTAGAACTTAGAACTACTTAAACCTAACTAACCTAAGGACATTACACACATCCATGCCCGAGGCAGGATTCGAACCTGCGACCGTAGCGGTCGCGCGGTTCCAGACTGAAGCGCCTATAACCGCTCGGTCACAGCGGCCGGCCTCCTAGCAGTCGGAATGCGTTCCCAGATGTGTGAGTGGCTCGAAGATCTTACGTAACAGATCCCAGTATGTTGTCCTCGACAGCGAGTGTTCATCAGAGACAAGGAGTGCCCCAGCAAAGCGCTATAGGATCGCTGTTATTTCGTACGTACATTAAGTAGGTTAGCGCCCACTGCTTCGCTCCGATACACTGTATGGCCGGCAGAGAATTTTTTTGTTTTGTTTTTATTTAATCGAATTTTCATGTTGTTCGCAAATTGCAACACCTTGAAAGCCTTTAACGCTAATTATGATCTTTTAACCATGGTCTTTTCAGAATATACTTCTGAGCAAAAAGCAATTTTCGTTAATCATGCCTTATGCTTTCTTGTGGAGATATTTACATAAGAACTTCCATTCCTTACACACACAGTGGTTACGGTTACTACAAGCGACACCAGAAGTTGCCGGCCGAAGTGGCCGTGCGGTTAAAGGCGCTGCAGTCTGGAACCGTAAGACCGCTACGGTCGCAGGTTCGAATCCTGCCTCGGGCATGGATGTTTGTGATGTCCTTAGGTTAGTTAGGTTTAACTAGTTCTAAGTTCTAGGGGACTAATGACCTCAGCAGTTGAGTCCCATAGTGCTCAGAGCCATTTGAACACCAGAAGTTGGGAAACGGGGCCAAATTTCTAGTAGTTTACTGTCGAGTTGAGATTTTCACACACAAATGTTATATTCGTATCTTACGGAATCTAGCAGTACGGCAATAAACAGCCTTTTAAACACGCCGCTAACGGCAACCAAGTAATTTATAGCAATGCAACAGTTTAAAAATTTCTTTTAAAAAAACGGCAATCAAGTCATTTATAGCAATACAACAGATTAAAATTAAAAAAAATAAAGAAAAGAAAACACAGAAGCTAGCAGTACGGAAATAACAGCCTTCCAAAACACGCCGCTAACGGCAAACAAGTAATTTATAGCAATACAACAGTTTATAAAATCTAAAGAACATTAGTAAACAGGCTACTGAAGTAAATACAGAACTTTGTTAATAAGGTACGGTGAGGTAGTAAAGCTACCAACACCACCATTAAAAAAAAAAAAAAAATCAAAGGTCTCAGCAAACACACGATTAATAGCAATAAAGGAATGGAGGAATTTTAAAAAAGTTTTTAAACCAAAGAGTCCTGGAATATCATTAGAACATAACAGACATGACGGACCCGTGTAAGGCGGCCACAAATCACCCACTCAGGGATGCTCAGGCCAGACAGAATACTGACCAGTTTAAATACGCCCGTAAACACAATGGCCACTCTCAGGCTGGTCACTGCACAGACTTTTAGCCAGCGAAAAGTTGTAATAAGATGGCTTAACTTGCTGACAGAATTAGAGCTAACCTCGTGCAAGGATACATTACACCACACAGTCCTGAATGAGCGAACACACGATCGACCAACAAGAAGCACGAATTTACTCATAACCCACGACAGAACAGCGAAACAATTAAACTTCTCAAAACTACACCTCCCATCGGACAGTAACGAGAAGAGGAGGAAAGATCACTGTCTTCAATTACACCGGTGCCGGGGACAGGAAATCCGATCACCGGAGGCCACAAGGCAGAAGAGACGCTGGTTAAGCAAAATTATTACTTAATTATTAAACCTTCCACGAACTTAACTTGCAATTATGCTCGAACAGGCAGTACACGACCTCTGATGGCCAGCATCCACACATCCGACCTCGCACGCGGCGCCAGCGCACCCGACCAACACCGACTCAAAGGAAGGCCTCGGCTCTTGTTGGTGACGTCACGTCAGCTAGGCACGGCGAACGCCACGTCTGTTGCAGGCAGAAACGCCTGGGCGTGCTTATCACTATAAATCAATTATTTTTGGACAAACTCTTTGGTATTGTTTTGAATTCCGCAGTTTTATTTAGATGAAAGATTTTATTACTGTCGTAAAGCTACAAATGAAGATGATAGTTCTGTATTACTGAATCCTGTCGAAACAAACGTAGATCAATATGAGAAGATGCTTTGCCACATTGCAAGCTTCGGAAATTTTACATTCAAGAAACTATATTTACTTGATCCATTTTGTTATCGAAACTTACCCCAACCCCCTTACAATTAACTCGTTTCTTTTGTTTATTTATTTATTTTTGTTTGACATCGTCACTGGAAATGTGAACTAATTTACATGTGTAAATGTCCAACTTTTGCCAGTCATTAGATTACAGTCGTTTTCAACGAAAGGAATTCTAAACAGTAAACAAAATAGCTTCATACATCGAAAATACTGCTGAGCTTAAACTTTTTTAAACATGCACATTAGAAAAGATAAATGTTCCCCTCTTGCAACTGAAAGGAGAAACTTTATAAGATAAAAAAATTTATTTTATAAAACAAGTATCTCTCTTTTGCCTCTTCTTCTGTCTCCCACCCCTTCCCCCAAGTGTACAATCGCAAGATATTTCATTAACATTCAATGCTCCTCAGCCCATAGTCAACCAAGATACCTAAAGAAGAGCACCAATATGTTCCCAGTTTCTTGTAAAAGCAACCCAGTACAAACGTAACTTCCTCAGATTTACAAATAAGGTAAAGAAGCACGAATTCTGTTGCTGCTGGACCATGAAGCTGTTTTTGTATGTCAATCCTTAAAAAAGATGGAAATTTAAGTTCAGCAGTACACTATTTGTTAAGAAGTGTAATGAATTGCACAATTAATTGATTGCAGAAATCTCTCAGAACAATGTGTGTTGGTCAACTACCGCCAATAGTTTCACATTTTCCCGCGTCAGGGAGGGAGACACCACCATTATGAGTATGCCTGCAACAGACCCGGCGTTCGCCGTGCCTAGCTGACGTGACGTCACCGACAAGAGCCGAGGCCTTCCTTTGAGTCGGTGTTGACCCAACACGCCACGGTCGCGCGACAACACGCTCTGTCACCGGAGTTCGCGTCTTCTCTGCAACGTTGACGGGTAGTGACCACTCCTTCGTGTTAGGTGTCTCCTTCTTAAACTCCAGTGTCGAAACGGTGGACTTAAAGAAGCTCGTTAACGTCCCACCGAGGCGAAACGAACAGCAACTACTCGTGGGGCGATTCTGTATACAACCAACCCGCCGGGCGCTCTTCCGTCAACTCGACCCGCTCGTTACACGCAGCCGACACACATCACGTGGCGACTCGGTACAGCCGACCACGCCTGCTTCTCGCTGGAGAGCCACACTGCCCTCCCGTGTCCACCACACTCTCTCTGCGCGCAACGCCCCTACTTCCGCACCACCACACGAAGTTACAACCGGTCAAAGATCTCACTTCCTCCATAGCAGTTTCCCGGAAGCAAACGCAGATATCGATAGCAGAGGGAAAAGACGACCAGGAAGCCACTTAACGACAGACCACGTATCAAACAAACATGCCAGGGGAAGGAAAGGAAAACCAATGCAATCTAATTACAAGGTGTAGCACGAGTCGACACACAGCTCAGTTACGGTTGGGTGGGAACAATATTTAAGAGTTAGGCAGGTGCTTCGGGAACTCGAAAGAGAATCCCCAAAGGGAAGGCGACATCCTTTTCGCGAAGCACTGTTGGGAATATTTAGAAAACCGGCATTTGAAGTTGCATAAAAAGTTCTCGGTTTACTTGCCGCGTCAAATTTGGATAAAATCCCAAGCTTTCGATGACTACCTCCGTCATCTTCGTCAGGGGTAAAACTGACTGTCGTGGACCTTTTTTTTTTTTTTACTTTATTGTAATTTTGATACCTGAACAACCAGGTAGGCTGGCAGCAGCACAATACGCCGCTCTTCAGCCGAAGAGAGTACATGGAGATAAACAAAGAAGAGACATCACTTAGAAAAACGGCGGGAAAAAATAGGAGACACAAGAACATAAAAGCACAAGAAGCCGTTCACACTCGATGACAATCCACACTACGAACTGGAGACCCGACGCACAAACACTGAAGAAGACGATGTCACTGGTGGACAAAGGAGCGTGACGGCGAAACTGAACACTAAACATGACGGCACACACAATACACTGATGGCGGTGATCTCCGGCGCGCGAAAGTCCACTGAGCGTGTGCGAGTCCGGGGACCTGCCAAGAGAGGAGGAGGAGGAAGGGGAGTGGGAGAGCGAGAGGGCAGAGATGCCACGGCTTAGGAGACGGGGACAGGAGGAGAGGGACAGGGGAGGGGAGGCCCGGGGGAGGAGGGGAGAGAAAAGGAGGAGGGAGGGAAAAGGGAGAGAAGGGAGGGAGGGTGCCCAGAGGAGTAAGTACAGGAGGAGGGCGGGAGGATCAAAGTTGGTAGGAGGGGTAGATGGAGGGGAGGAGGGCATCATCAGCGAGAGGGAGCTGGCGGAAGCCACCTTGGGAGAGGGTAAGGAGGATGGAGAGATGGAGACCGGGCGGGACGTGGAAATACAGGCGCGGCAGCGGGCGGGGGTGGGAGAGGAGCGGGGAGACGAGTGGGTGAGGAGGATCGAGTTTACGGGAGGTGTACAGGATCCGTATCCTTTCAAGGAAAAGGAGGAGGTAGGGGAAGGGGATGAGATCATACAGGATCCATGTGGGGTAGGGGAGACGGATGCGGTAGGCGAGGCGGAGAGCATGGCGTTCAAGGATTTGGAGGGATTTATAAAAGGTAGGGGGAGCGGAGATCCAAGCTGGATGGGCATAACAAAGGATAGGGCGGATGAGGGATTTATAGGTATGGAGGATGGTGGAGGGGTCCAGACCCCACGTGCGGCTGGAAAGGAGCTTGAGGAGACGGAGGCGGGAACGTGCCTTGGCTTGGATTGTCTGGAGATGGGGAGTCCAGGAGAGGCGACGGTCGAGGGTGACGCCAAGGTACTTAAGGGTGGGAGTGAGGGCGATGGGACGGCCATAGACGGTGAGATAGAAACCAAGGCGGCGGAAGGAAGGGGTGGTTTTGCCTACAATGATCGCCTGGGTTTTGGAAGGATTGACCTTGAGCAACCACTGGTTGCACCAAGCGGTGAACCGGTCAAGATGGGATTGGAGAAGGCGTTGAGAGCCTTGTAGGGTGGGGGCAAGGGCAAGGAAGGCGGTGTCATCGGCAAACTGGAGAAGGTGGATGGGGGGTGACGGCGGTGGCATGTCCGCCGTGTACAACAGGTACAGAAGGGGGGAGAGGACGGAGCCTTGGGGCACACCGGCGGAGGGGAAAAAGGTGTAGGAATCGGTGTTATGGATGGTGACATAGGAAGGACGGCGGGAGAGAAAGGAACCGATCAGACGGACGTAGTTAATGGGAAGGGCAAAGGTTTGGAGCTTGAAGAGGAGACCGGAATGCCATACGGGGTCATAAGCGCGTTCGAGGTCAAGAGAGAGGAAGATTGCGGAGCGACGGGAATTGAGCTGTTTGGAAAGGAGATGAGTGAGGTGAAGGAGAAGATCGTCGGAAGAGAAGGACGGCCGAAAGCCACACTGGGTAACGGGAAGGAGACAGTGCTGGCGGAGATGCTGGTGGATGCGGCGGGTGAGGATAGATTCCAGGGCCTTGCTGAAGACCGAGGTAAGGCTGATGGGACGGTAGGAGGAGACGGCGGACGGCGGTTTGCCAGGTTTAAGGAACATGAGGATACAAGAGGTTTTCCACAGGTCGGGGTAGTAACCGGTGGACAGGACTACATTGTAGAGCCTGGCCAGGGTGGAGAGGAAAGAGACAGGAGCTTCACGAAGGTGACGGTAGGTGACACGATCGTGACCAGGAGCGGTGTTGCGTTTAGTGCGGAGTGTAGCGATGAGATCCTGTGTAGTGATGGGAGTATTGAGGTCCGTGTGTGCAATGTTGTCCAAGGACTGGAAACCAGGAGCGAGGGGAGGGACAGAGGTGTCAGTTCGATCGCGGATATCCGGGAAGAGGGAGTAGTCGAACTGGGGATCATTGGGGATGGAAAACACATCGGACAGGTAGGAGGCAAAGTGGTTAGCCTTACTAAGGGCGTCAGGGAAGGGGTGATCAGCATGGAGAAGAGGATAGTAGGGGGAGGGCTTAGTTCCGGTAAGGAAACGGAAGGCGGACCAGAACTTGGACGAGTTGATTGGTAGGGTAGCATTTAAACGGGTGCATGTCTGTCGCCAGTCCCGGCGTTTCTTAGCCGCGAGCAAATTACGAACGTGTCGCTGGAGTTGCCGGTGGCGTCGTAGTGTGTCCGGGTCACGCGTGCGGAGGAAGGCACGGTAGAGACGACGGGATTCACGGAGGAGGAGGACGGCCTGTGGGGGTAAGGTAGGACGGTGGGGGTGGATGGCAACAGTAGGGATGTGGGCCTCCACGGCCTCAGACTAGGTCTGCTGGAGAAAGGAGGCGGCACGGGTGACATCATCGGGAAGGCGATAGGTGAGAGGGTGGCTATCGACCTGGGTGGAGAGGGCATCCCGGTAGGCATTCCAGTTGGCACGGGAATGGTCATGGATGTACTTAGGGGGAGGGTCATTACGAGGTCAGGGAGGGGGGGGGCGACGACCGTCTGAAACGGTGAGGAGGACAGGGAGATGGTCGCTACCAATAGGCTCCAGGACATCCACCGTAATGCGACCAAGGAGGTTGGGGGAAGAGAGAAGAACATCGGGAGTGGAGTTGGATTCGGGTCGGGTGTGCTGGGGGATGGGGATGAGGTCGCCTTGAAGGGAGGAGAGGAACCGATGCCACCGCCGTAACTGGGCAGCGGAGCGACTATGGATGTTGAGGTCGGCGGCGATCACGTAGGAGGAGAAGGTACGGTCGATGTGGGAGAGGAAGACGAAAGGAAGAGGGGCGTTGGGGCGGACATAGATGGTGGCGCAGGTAACGGTAAGGCCGGGGAACAAGAGACTAAGGATCAGGTGTTCGGTGGGGTCGGGAAGGAGAGGTTGGAGCCGAACGGGGATCTGGCGGTGGTGACCAATGGCCACTCCGCCACGCGCAACTGGGAGGGGATTATCGGAGCGGTGGAGGAGATAGGGGGATGTGTGGATGGAGTGGTGGGGTTGGAGGAAGGTTTCATTGAGGAGAAAGGCATCCACACGGTGGGTAGCAAGGGTGTGCAGGAAGAGGTTCTTGTTGGCAGGAAGGGAGCGGATGTTGCTGAAAAGGTCGTGGACCGGTGAGGCTTCCGCTTTTATGAGCAGTGGACGGTTTCTCATTGGCTGGATGACGTCACGGTGAAACCGATGCGTACTGAGGTGGCGGCCTCTATATCCTTAGATTTTGTTTGCGCGCTTTATCCAGAGTTGCTTGCAGCGCCATCCATCGCAACAGGCGGAGAACTGCGAGGACTGTAAGAAGTCTCCCTTTTTTTTTTCATTTATTGAATTTCAATTCCCCCCGAAGGGGGCGGGCTGGCAGCAGCTTAGTATGCCGCTCTTCAGCCGACAGATTTTGTGACAAAGATCAGGAGAACAAATAATAAAAAACAGGCGATAAAATCGGAGACTTAGAGAGTAACAAGGCGAAAAGAAATCGTGGAACTTAAAACAACAACACAGGGATGATGACGCTAATAAAAATACATACGAAGCAGACAGGGAAAACAATAGACAATTAAAAAAACACGGCGACAGTCTGGATTCTGTTCACAAAGGACATAAAATTCACACCTAGCGACAGCATGGTTTCTGTTCGCAACACGAGAAAGACAAACAACACTGAATAGTCACTGGAACACTGCACTAAAATGTTGGCAAATGTGACACCACAGTCGAGAGCAGGTGGGGGGAAACTGGACAGAAGATGGGAAAACAAAAAAAGGGGGGAAAGGAGAGTAAAAGCGAAGGGGGGAGCCGGGAAAGGAGCTGATGGAGGAGGAGGACCCATAAGAGGGGTGGGGGGCAGACGCGACAGGGAGTGGGGTAGGCAGAGGAGGGGAATACAAAAGGACTGGGGGGGAAAGGGAGGTAGGGAGAGGTTTAGTGGGGAGAAAACAGGACGGAAGGGGGGAGAAGTCTCTCTCTGTGCTCTTTCTATATCAATTGCGCGCTTCCATGCATTGCTGAGTGCATAACCGGAATCTCTGTTGAAATTATTTTCACAGAATCTAATTTCAACTGCTTCCCTGATGACAGAGTCCCAATAGTTTGAAGCGTGAGCAAGTAGTCTTGTTTCATCGAATAAAATCTTATGTTTATTTAACAAACTGTGCTCGGCCACCGCTGATTTTTCTAGATACCTGTATTTCAGGTGACGCTGATGTTCCACACAGCGATCGGCGACAGTTCTTATAGACTGGCCCACATAACTTTTGCCACACTCCCAAGGAATGCTGTAAATTCCCGGTACTCTCAGGCCAAGATTATCTTTCACGGGTCGCAGCATTTCCTTAATCTTCCTGGGTGGCCGGAAGACTGGTCTGATTCCTTGCCGGCTCAGGACTCTGCCGATCTTGCTGGTCGTTGCACCGCAGAATGGTAGCCGCGCGATGTGTTGGTCCTCTTGATCTGTTCGAACAGCGTCCTTTCTTGGTTTCTTCGCCAGAGTAGATCTGATATCACGAACAGAATAACCATTTTTTATGAATACCGTTGTCAGATGGTTAATCTCGGAGCCGAGATGATCCTTGTCCGAAATAGTCCTTGCTCTGTGTACCAAGGTGTTCAGCATAGCTCTCTTCTGAGCTGGGTGGCGAAAACTATGCCTGTTTAGATATAAATCTGTATGCGTCGGTTTTCCATGCACAGAATGTCCGAGACGTCCATCTGATTTTCGCTCCACCAGTACATCTAAGAAGGGTAACTTTCCATCCTTCTCCACCTCCACTGTAAATCTTATGTTCTGATGTACACCATTCAAATGTTCAACAAACTGCTGCAGTGCCTCATTGCCATGTGGCCAGATTAAAAATGTGTCGTCAACATACCTGAAGAAGCAGGATGGACGTAAGGGAGCGCTGTTCAACGTTCGTTCTTCGAAATCCTCCATGAAGAAGTTAGCTATGGCTGGTGACAGTTGCGAACCCATGGCTGTTCCGTCAATCATTTCATAATATTTTCCACCATACAAAAAATAGGTGGTCGTCAAAGTGTGTCGAAATAACTTCAGTATTTCAGGAGAGAAATGAGCAGCCAACATTTTTAACGTATCTTCCACTGGAACCTTTGTAAACAAAGAGACCACATCTAGGCTGATCATGGTGTCATTCGGACCTATCCTCATCTGCTTTATAATGTCAACAAACATTTTTGAGTTAGTAATATGATGGCTACAGTGGCCGACTATAGGTGCTAATAATTTGGTTAAGTATTTTGCGAACCGATATGTAGGAGACCTAATAGCACTAACAATAGGTCTCAACGGAACCCCATCCTTATGGACTTTGGGTAGACCATATAACCTGGGTGGCCTTGGTGCTCTTGGTCGTAGATTCTTGACTAGTTCTTCTGGGGGGCCAGAGTTCTTCAGTAGCTCCCCTGTCTTCCTACTAAGTGCTGCTGTGGGATCCCGTTTAAGAATACGGTATGTGGCATCTTCCAATAATATGGCCACTTTCTTATGATAATCGGTAGCATTGAGGATAACTGTGGCATTTCCTTTGTCGGCTTTGAAACAGTCACAGCTGCTGAGTAATCTGGCTTTTCTACAACGTTGTCGTGACAAGGAGGTTGTACCAAATTTCGCAGTTGTCAAACATCACATCCGAACTGCTGCAGTGAATAGAATTTTGCGAAAGACAAGTCATGCGATCGTCAGGGAGAGGATACATCATACGAGGTATGAACTGGATGTCAACGCTCGGTCTTTATATAGTTGCCATCTGTTTTTGTCTGCAGTTTTGTCACCGTGGGACTGGGAATGGGTAGACACGACCTTGGCTGCACATCAGCGAGCTAATTTAAGCAAGACTACAGCAAAACAGGCTGATCAATTTGTGCGCCTAAACCGGGGAAAAGGAACTTCTGGGTCCAGCGACGCACATCGCACTGTTATCAACTTCTCCGACAAGGAAATTGACGACGCCACCATCTCGGTTCTCAATAAGGGACTGAACTTTTCTGCAGCTCCACAAAAGCTACCAGTGGCCGAGATTATCAGTGGAGTAGAACAAGCGGTTCGGTACCTTCCTGAAGAGGCAGCAGATGAGGTAAGGCTTGCAACTAGTCGGATTTTAGCAACAGCCAAGCCTCCTAAGCCCAATGTGAGCAGAGTGGAGAAACTGGCATTGAAATCGTTGGGGAAGGATGAAGAGTTAGTTGTACTACCAGCCGACAAAGGGAATGCCACAGTTATCCTCAATGCTACCGATTATCATAAGAAAGTGGCCATACTATTGGAAGATGCCACGTACCGTATTCTTAAACGGGATCCCACAGCAGCACTTAGTAGGAAGACAGGGGAGCTACTGAAGAACTCTGGCCCCCCAGAAGAACTAGTCAAGAATCTACGACCAAGAGCACCAAGGCCACCCAGGTTATATGGTCTACCCAAAGTCCATAAGGATGGGGTTCCATTGAGACCTATTGTTAGTGCTATTGGCTCTCCTACATATCGGTTCGCAAAATACTTAACCAAATTATTAGCACCTATAGTCGGCCACTGTAGCCATCATATTACTAACTCAAAAATGTTTGTTGACATTATAAAGCAGATGAGGATAGGTCCGAATGACATCATGATCAGCCTAGATGTGGTCTCTTTGTTTACAAAGGTTCCAGTGGAAGATACGTTAAAAATGTTGGCTGCTCATTTCTCTCCTGAAATACTGAAGTTATTTCGGCACACTTTGACGACCACCTATTTTTTGTATGGTGGAAAATATTATGAAATGATTGACGGAACAGCCATGGGTTCGCCACTGTCACCAGCCATAGCTAACTTCTTCATGGAGGATTTCTAAGAACGAGCGTTGAACAGTGCTCCCTTACGTCCATCCTGCTTCTTCAGGTATGTTGACGACACATTTTTAATCTGGCCACATGGCAATGAGGCACTGCAGCAGTTTGTTGAACATTTGAATGGTGTACATCAGAACATAAGATTTACAGTGGAGGTGGAGAAGGATGGAAAGTTACCCTTCTTAGATGTACTGGTGGAGCGAAAATCAGATGGACGTCTCGGACATTCTGTGCACGGAAAACCGACGCATACAGATTTATATCGAAACGCGCGTAGTTTTCACCACCCAGCTCAGAAGAGAGCTATGCTGAACACCTTGGTACACAGAGCAAGGACTATTTCGGACAAGGATCATCTCGGCTCCGAGATTAACCATCTGACAACGGTATTCATAAAAAATGGTTATTCTGTTCGTGATATCAGATCTACTCTGGCGAAGAAACCAAGAAAGGACGCTGTTCGAACAGATCAAGAGGACCAACACATCGCGCGGCTACCATTCTGCGGTGCAACGACCAGCAAGATCGGCAGAGTCCTGAGCCGGCAAGGAATCAGACCAGTCTTCCGGCCACCCAGGAAGATTAAGGAAATGCTGCGACCCGTGAAAGATAATCTTGGCCTGAGAGTACCGGGAATTTACAGCATTCCTTGGGAGTGTGGCAAAAGTTATGTGGGCCAGTCTATAAGAACTGTCGCCGATCGCTGTGTGGAACATCAGCGTCACCTGAAATACAGGTACCTAGAAAAATCAGCGGTGGCCGAGTACAGTTTGTTAAATAAACATAAGATTTTATTCGATGAAACAAGACTACTTGCTCACGCTTCAAACTATTGGGACTCTGTCATCAGGGAAGCAGTTGAAATTAGATTCTGTGAAAATAATTTCAACAGAGATTCCGGTTATGCACTCAGCAATGCATGGAACGCGCAATTGATATAGAAAGAGCACAGAGGGAGACTTCTCCCCCCTTCCGTCCTGTTTTCTCCCCACTAAACCTCTCCCTACCTCCCTTCCCCCCCCAGTCCTTTTGTATTCCCCTCCTCTGCCTACCCCACTCCCTGTCGCGTCTGCCCCCCACCCCTCTTATGGGTCCTCCTCCTCCATCAGCTCCTTTCCCGGCTCCCCCCTTCGCTTTTACTCTCCTTTCCCCCCTTTTTTTGTTTTCCCATCTTCTGTCCAGTTTCCCCCCACCTGCTCTCGACTGTGGTGTCACATTTGCCAACCTTTTAGTGCAGTGTTCCAGTGACTATTCAGTGTTGTTTGTCTTTCTCGTGTTGCGAACAGAAACCATGCTGTCGCTAGGTGTGAATTTTATGTCCTTTGCGAACAGAATCCAGACTGTCGCCGTGTTTTTTTAATTGTCTATTGTTTTCCCTGTCTGCTTCGTATGTATTTTTATTAGCGTCATCATCCCTGTGTTGTTGTTTTAAGTTCCACGATTTCTTTTCGCCTTGTTACTCTCTAAGTCTCCGATTTTATCGCCTGTTTTTTATTATTTGTTCTCCTGATCTTTGTCACAAAATCTGTCGGCTGAAGAGCGGCATACTAAGCTGCTGCCAGCCCGCCCCCTTCGGGGGGAATTGAAATTCAATAAATCAAAAAAAAAAAAGGGAGACTTCTTACAGTCCTCGCAGTTCTCCGCCTGTTGCGATGGATGGCGCTGCAAGCAACGCTGGATAAAGCGCGCAAACAAAATCTAAGGATATAGAGGCCGCCACCTCAGTACGCATCGGTTTCACCGTGACGTCATCCAGCCAATGAGAAACCGTCCACTGCTCATAAAAGCGGAAGCCCCACCGGTCCAAGACAGTCAGTGTTACCCCTGACGAAGATGACGGAGGTAGTCATCGAAAGCTTGGGATTTTATCCAAATTTGACGCGGCAAGTAAACCGAGATCTTTTTATGCAAGGACTCCGTCGCGAAAGACTTCGTAGGCGTTTGAAGTTGACTGCAGAACGAGTCTGCTGACGCCAACATGCATTTTGCGTAACAACCACCAAGATAAGACGAGAGAAACTAAGAGTCGTTAAGCAGCCTTACAGACAGTCTATTTCCTCTCGTTCTGTTTGCAAGTGGAAGGGGACAGCAAATAAGTAGTAGTCGTACGTGATACGAACATCGTGAGAGAGCAGAATGCGGCGCTCCGCGGAACTCACGGACTTCGAACGTGGTCAGGTGACTGGGTGTCACTTGTGTGATACACGTCTGTACGCGAGATTTCCACACTCGTAAACATCCCTAGTTCTACTGTTTCCGATGTGATAGTGTAGTGGAAACGTGAAGGGACACGTACAGCACAAAAGCGTACAGGCCGACTTCGTCTGTTGACTGACAAAGACCGCCGACAGTTGAAGAGATTCGTAATGTGTAATAGTCGGACATCTATCCAGACCATGACACAGCAATTCCAAACTGCATCAGGATCCATTGCAAGTACTATGACAGGCGGGAGGTGAGAAAACTTGTTCGAGCCGCTGCTCATAAGCCACACATCACGCCGGTAAATGCCAAACGACGCCTCGCTCGGTGTATGTAGCCTAAACGTTGGACGATTGAACACTGGAAAAACGTTGTGTGGAGTGACGAATCACGGTACAGTGTGGCGATCCGATGGCAGGGTGTGGGTATGGCGAATGCCCGGCGAACGTCATCTTCCAGCGTGTGTAGTGCCAATAGTATAATTCGGAGAAGATGGTGCTATGGCGTGGGATGGAGGGAGCTTGCACCCCTTGTATTGCGTGGCACTATCACAGCACAGGCCTACATCGATGTTTTAATTACCTTCTTGCTTCCCACTCTTTGAAGAGCAATTCGGGGATGGCTATTCCATCTTTCAACTTGATCCAGCACCCTGTTCATAATGCACGGCCTTTGGCGGAGTGGTTACACGACATTAACATCCCTGTAATGGACTGTCCTCCACAGAGACCTGACCTGAATCCTATAAACACCTTTGGGATGTTTTGGAAGGTCGACTTCGTGCCAGGCCTCGCTGACCGACATCGATACCTCTCCTCAGTGCAGCACTCCGTGAAGAATGGGCTGTCATTCCCCGGGAAACCTTCCAGCACCTGATAGAACGTATGCCAGCGAGAGTGGAGGCTGTCACCAAGACTAAGGGTGGGTCAACACCATATCGAATTCCGGCATTACCGATGGAGGGCGCCACAAACTTGTAAGTCATTTATTGCTGGGTGTCCGGATACTTTTGTCCAGATAGTGTATGTAGATGCAGATTTAGTTACATTAGTGAGTCACAACTTTTTAAACAGAACGTTGTTTATTCTGTTTCGTAGCTGTTAAGATGGTTATGTTGAAATTAAGGGTGAAAATAACTTTCGCATGATTCTTCGTTGGCAAGCACAAGCTTGATGAATCGTGGACTGCAGATAGAAAGAACTGCTGTAGTATAGTACAGAATAGCACATTCGAAGAAATATGGAATGGGTCGAAGAGAAATGACACTTTTATGCAAAGACAATAGCTACACTGAAGTCATTGCGATTTCTGATGCTCTCACTGCTGACTGGGGTTTTTCCAGACATGTCTTTGGCCGGAGTCTCATTGCATGGGGTAGAACTGTTTTCAGTTATGGTCACCGTTGACCAGCAAAGAAGTGTGTGGATACGCCCCGGGCAGTGATGAGGTGGCAATTACACTGCTGCCCGCCATATGGCCCGAGAAACAGGAATGATGGTCTGAAGTGGCGCTTCCTTTCGTCGTGGGACCCCTTTGTTGACCATCCGCTGCACGCATACAAAACAGTCGTATGTCCACGGTATTCTACGTCTCGTTATGTTTGCCCCTGATGGCAAGCCATTCTGGGCTTACATTTAATCAAAGTAATACCTGCCCACCGGCTCTGTCCCCAGTTGACAACGTCAAGAGCATTATGGGCAGGGCTCAATAACTGGCTCGAGATTTTTACGTTCTAACGTACCAGTTGCACGCAATTTGGTATGATATCCCTCAGAAGGCCTTCAACAACTTTATCAATCAATAAAAAACTAACCTCTATCTAATCAGGACTTGAAGACCAAACGGTACCGACCGGCCGCCGTGTCATCCTCTTCCCACAGGCGTCACTGGATGCAATATGGAGCGGCATATGGTCAGCATACAGCTCTTCTGGCCATTCTCAGTTTTCGTGACCGGAGTCGTTATTTACCAAGGCCTTGAAGGCTCAACGGAACCGACCGACCACCGAGTCACCCTAATCCCACAGGCGTAACTGGATGCAATATGGAGGGGCATATGGTCAGCACACAGCTCTCCCAGCCATTGTTAGTTTTCGTGACCGTAGTCGCTATTTAGAAAGGCCTTGAAGGCTCAACGGGACCGACTGACCGCCGTGTCATCCTCATCCTACAAGGTGTCACTGGATGTAATATGGAGGGTCATATCGTCAGCACACAGCTCTCCCGGCGATTCTCAGTTTTCGTGACCGGAGTCGTTATTTACCAAGGCCTTGAAGGATCAACGGGACCGACCGACCACCGTGTCACCCTCATCCCACAGGCATCACTGGATGCAATATGGAGGGGCATATGGTCAGCACACAGCTCTCTCGGCCGTTCACAGTTTTTGTGACCGGAGTCGTTATTTACCAAGGCCTTGAAGGCTCAATGGAACCGACCGACCGCCGTGTCATCCTCATCCTTCAAGCGTCACTGAATGCAATATGGAGGGGCATATGGTCGACACACAGCTCTCCCAGCCATTATCAGTTTTCGTGACCGGAGTCGCTCTTTAGAAAGGCCTTGCAGGCTCAACGTGACCGACTGACTGCCGTGTCATCCTCATCCTACAAGGTGTCAGTGGATGCAATATGGAGGGGAATGTGGTCAGCACACAGCTCTCCCAGCCATTGTCAGTTTTCGTGACCGGTGTCGTTATTTACCAAGGCCTTGAAGTCTCAACGGTATCGATCGACCGCCGTGTCATCCTCACCCTACAGGCATCACTGGGTGCAATATGGAGGGGAATGTGGTCAGCACAGCACTCTCCCGGCTATTATCAGTTTGCGTGGCCGTAGTCGTTATTTACCGAGGCCTTGCAGGCCAAACGGTACCGACCGACCACCGTGTCATCCTCATCCCACAGGCGTCACTGGATGCAATATGGTGGGGCATATGGTCAGCACACTGCTCTCCCGGCCATTCTCAGTTTTCGTGACCAGAAACGCCACTCACCAATCGAGTAGCTTCTCAATTGGCCTCACGAGGGATGTGGACGCCCTGCTTGCCGACGGCACTTGGCAGACCCAGACAGTGTCCCCGTCCTAATACCAGCCAAGATCGACAGCACTCAACTTCGGTGATCTGACGAGGTCGGGTGTTATCACTGCGGCAAGCCCGTTGGCTCTGGCAGGCATAACAACCAGAGATGGACCAAACCCTTTCTGACTTGCTCCGTTTGTGAAGCTCTCTCTCTCTCTCTCTCTCCCTCTCTCTCTCTCTCTCTCCCTCTCTCTCCCTCTCTCTCTCGAATAAAACATTCAGCTTTTCTGTGATTTTAATTAAACTGGAGCATCCAGCAGACCGGAAAAGGCATGTGTATCCAAATACAATGTAAACAGGCAGAATACGGCGCTGCGGTCGGCAACGCCTATATAAGACAACATGTGTCTGGCGCAGTTGTTAGATCGATCACTGCTGCTACAACGTCAGGTTGTCACGATTTAAGTGAGTTTGAACGTGGTGTTATAGTCGACGCACGAGCGAAGGAACACAGCATCGCTGAGGTAGCGGAGAAATGGGGAGTTTTCCGTACCACCATTTCACGAATATATCGTGAATATCAGGAATTCGGTAAAATATCAAATCTCCGACATGACTGTGGCCAGAGAAAGATCCTGTAAGAGCGGGACCGACGGCGAGAGAATCGTTCAACGTGACAGAAATGCAACGCTTCCGCAAATTGCTGTATATTTCAGTGTTGGGCCATCAACAAGTGTCAGCGTGTGAGCCACTCAACGAAACATCATTGAAATGAACTCTCGCAACTGAAGACCTACTAGTGTACCCTTGATGACAGCATGACACAAAGCTTTATGCCTCACCTTGGCTTGTCAACACAAACGTTAGATTGTTGATGATTGGAAACGTGTGCCCTGGTCAGACAAGTCTCGTTTAAAATTGTATAGAGCAGATCGACATGTATGGATATGGAGACAACCTGCTGAATACGTGGATCCTGCATGTAAGCAGGGGACTGTTCACGCTGGTGGAGGCTCTGTTATGGTGATATGGGACCCCTGATACGTCTAGATACGACTCTGACAGGTGACACGTACGTAAGCAAACTGCCTGATCACCTGCATCCATTCACATCTACATCTTCATCTATATGGTTACTCTGCAATTCACATTCACCAGGTGTACCGGTATGAAATGAGTGTTTTTTTTTTATGAAAATGAAACACTAATTTTGAATTGAAAAGTAAAAAACATTTTATTCGAAGTACTGACCATTGCTTTCTATACATTTTGACCACCTTTCTGGTAATTTGTGAACACCACGCCAATAGAAATGTTCGTCTTTTGAATCAAACCAATCAGACACCCAATTTTCGACTTCTTCGTAGGAATCGAAGTGTTCCTCAGCCAATGCGTGTCCCATTGATGAAGACAAATAGTAGTCGGAAGGGGCCAAGTCTGGTGAATACGGCGGGTGAGATAGCAGCTCCCAGCCAAGTGTTCTGATTGTATACTGAACCAGTTTTACTTTGTGTGCAGGTGCATTGTCGTGTAAAAAAGTTACTTTGCCATGTCTTCTGGCCCATTCCGGTCTTTTTTCGACCAATGCACTACCGCAGACATTAGTCTAGTCCATGCGGCACTTCTACATGCTTGCGGGAGCCCTACGCGATATTAGGCAGGTGTACCATTTCCTTTGACTCTTCATTGTATTTGTTTGTCTGTACACGTGTATGAAACTATACCGATTTGTGTCCCATTCGGATAGTCCCTTTGTGGTCCGTCCCTTTTTTAATCACCGTGAAAATGACCATGGAAATGGAAATGGTCGTTTGGGGCCAGTGGGCGGGAGTTCCCAGTCGGGAAGTTCTGTCGCCAGTTGCAAGTCTTATTGAGTACGACGCCACATTGGGCGACTTGCGCGTCGGCAATGGGGATGGAATGATGAGGAGGACAGCACAACACCGAGTCCGTGAGGGGAGAAAATCTCCCGGCCCAGCCGGGAATCGAACCCGGGCCCCCGTGCGTGGCATTCCAACGCGCTGACCATTCGGCTAATGGGGCGGACGCCTGGAGCGTATCGGCAACAGCAGGCGGTCCTGCTGATGACCACTACGTGAGCAACAGGTGGTGTCACTAGTCGGGCCCCCGGACCGTGCGTCTGTTGTTTCTACGCACGCGTGTGGCCGGCGACATTACGGAGACAAGAGACGCGGACCGCCGTGTGACGTCAGCTGGCGCGTGTGGGGCCAGATAACAGCGGGCCGGCTGCCGTCGTCCTGGATTAGTGTCAGACGGCGGCGGCAGCTGATCCGTGCTGCTCTGCATCTGGTGATAAGGCACAGGCGGTCTCCCAAGTCGCGAGGTCTGGAGACGGCGGCAGCGAACACAACCAGCCGCGTCTGCATCTACAGGTTGTCAGGAGCGCCGGCAACGGTGAGTACACCCTGCCCGACAGCTGCATCCAGTCTACACCGACTCAAAGGAAGGCCTCGGCTCTTGTCGGTGACGTCACGTCAGCTAGGCACGGCGAACGCCAGGTCTGTTGCAGGCGTACTCGTAATGGTGGTGTCTCCCTCTCTGACACAGGAAAATGTGAAACTCTTGGCGGTAGTTGACCAACACACATTGTTCTGAGAGATTTCTGCAATCAATTAATTGTGCAATTCATTACACTTCTTAACAAATAGTGTACTCCTGAACTTAAATTTCCGCCTGTTTTAAGGATTGACACACAAAAACAACTTCATGGTCCAGCAGCAACAGAATTCGAGCTTCTTTACCTTATTTGTAAATCTGAGGAAGTTACGTTTGTACTGGGTTGCTTTTACAAGAAACTGTGAACATATTGGTGCTCTTCTTTAGGTATCTTGGTTGACTATGGGCTGAGGAGCACTGAATGTTAATGAAATATCTTGCGATTGTACACTTGGGGGAAGGGGTGGGGGACAGAAGAAGAGGCAAAAGAGAGATACTTGTTTTATCAAATAAATTTTTTTATCTTATAAAGTTTCTCCTTTCAGTTGCAAGAGGGGAACATTTATCTTTTCTAATGTGCATGTTTAAAAAAGTTTAAACTCAGCAGTATTTTCGATGTATGAAGCTATTTTGTTTCCTGTTTAGAATTCCTTTCGTTGAAAACGACTGTAATCTAATGACTGGCAAAAGTTGGACATTTACACATGTAAATTAGTTCACATTTCCAGTGACGATGTCTAACGAAAATAAATAAATAAAAGAAACGAGTTAATTGTATGGGAGTTGGGGTAAGTTTCGATAACAAAATGGATCAAGTAAATATAGTTACTTGAATGTAAAATTTCCGAAGCTTGCAATGGGGCAAAGCATCTTCTTATATTGATCTACGGTTGTTTCGACAGGATTCAGTAATACAGAACTATGATCTTCATTTGTAGCTTTACGACAGTAATGAAATCTTTCATCTAAATAAAACTGCGGAATTCAAAACAATACCAAACCAAACGCTCAGGCGTTTCTGCCTGCAACAGACGTGGCGTTCGCCGTGCCTAGCTGACGTGACGTCACCAACAAGCCCCGAGGCCTTCCTTTGAGTCGGTGTTGGTCCACTGCCGCGTAGGCTGACCACATTAGGACCACCTGCTAGTAGTACGCTAGCGGCAAGTTACAGTCGATGCCTTCAGTGCGCGATAGCGATGGAAATACTATCGATGACAGTGCTGCCAAAGCAGAGTTACTAACCACAGTCTCCCGAAATTCCTTCACCAGAGAAGACGAAGTAAATATTGCAGAATTCGAATCGAGAACAGCTGCAAACGTGGTTAACTTTCAAATACCAGTCGTGTTTTTTTTAAGTAAGTACTGTTTTGAAATTAAAAAAAGAAGTACTAAGATATCTCAATAATTTTATTTTCACATGAAAGGCCGTACCTTAATCTACGCGCTGACGCCATTACAGTCTGGTCCTTCCTTGTTTACGCTGTGTACTGAGTGTTTAAGATGCCTCCGATAATCGCGAGTCACGCCAACTGTGAAGTACGGGCTGTTGTAAGATTTCTTAGAGCTAAAGGACTAAAACAATCGATATTCATCGTGAGATCTGTGCAGTTTACGGAGAAAACATTACGAGTGACGGAATGGTAAGAGAGTGGGTGAGAGCATTTAAAGATGGCCGCACAAATGTGCACGATGAACGACGGAGTGGGCGTCCTTCAGTCGTTAGTGTAAGTTTGGTGCAGGAAGTGGACAATAAGGTGAGAGAAAACAGACGCTTTACGATTTCCTCCTTGCGGGATGACTTTCCTAATGTTTCTCGTAGTGTTTTGTATGGCATTGTGACCGAGCACTTGAATTACCGATAATTGTGCGCACGTTGGGTACCTAAAATGTTGACGGATGTGCGCAAAACCAACGTTTAGACAGTGCATTGACTTTCCTTGAGCGGTACCACAACGACGGCGATGATTTCTTAAGGCAAATTGTTACGGGCTATGAAACGTGGGTGGCCCACGTCACACCAGAATCAAAGCAACAGTTCATGGCGTCAATAAACTAATTACAGAACAGCGTACACAAATGAAGAAATCTACATCTACATCCATACTCCGCAAGCCACCTGACGGTGTGTGGCGGAGGGTACCTTGAGTACCTCTATCGGTTCTCCCTTCTATTCCAGTCTCGTATTGTTGGTGGAAAGAAGGATTGTCGCTATGCCTCTGTGTGGGCTCTAATCTCTCTGATTTTATCCTCACGGTCTCTTCGCGAGATATACGTAGGAGGGAGCAATATACTGCTCGACTCCTCGGTGAAGGTATGTTCTCGAAACTTTAACAAAAGCCCGTACCGAGCTACTGAGCGTCTCTCCTGCAGAGTCTTCCACTGGAGTTTACCTATCATCTCCGTAACGCTTTCGCGATTACTAAATGATCCTGTAACGAAGCGCGCTGCTCTCTGTTGGATCTTCTCTATCTCTTCTATCGACCCTATCTGGTACGGATCCCACACTGCTGAGCAGTATTCAAGCAGTGGGCGAACAAGCGTACTGTAACCGACTTCCTTTGTTTTCGGATTGCATTTCCTTAGGATTCTTCTAATGAATCTCAGTCTGGCATCTGCTTTACCGACGATCAACTTTATATGATCATTCCATTTTAAATTACTCCTAATGCCTACTCCTAGATAATTTATGGTATTAACTGCTTCCAGTTGCTGACCTGTTATTTTGTAGCTAAATGATAAGTGATCTATCTTTATATGTATTCGCAGCACATTACACTTGTCTACATTGAGATTCAATTGCCATTCCCTGCACCAGCGTCAATTTGCTGCAGATCCTCCTGCATTTCAGGACAATTTTCCATTGTTGCAACCTCTCGATACACCACAGCATCATCTGCAAAAAGCCTCAGTGAACTTCCGATGTCATCTACCAGGTCATTTATGTATATTCTGAATAGCAACAGTCCCATGAAACTCCCCTGCGGCACACCTGAAATCACTCTTACTTCGGAAGACTTCTCTCCATTGAGAATGACATGCTGCGTTCTGTTATCTAGGAACTCTTCAATCCAATCACACAATTGGTCTGATAGTCCATATGCTCTTTGTTCATTAAACGACTGTGGGGAACTGTATTATTCCGGAAGAGCGGTATTATTCCTGAAAGGGCGTGTTGATTCGATAAATTTAATTTGTTGAAACCTATTGCTGACAAAGACTGATCTACTTTCATGACAGTGTTTTTCGAACAATGTGAAGTCCCGCTCACAATGCTTGTCCGTCCTCTTTTCGAAAACTGCTGCACTGTGTGGGATCGTTGCGAGATAGGATTAATGGAGTAAATCGAAAAAGTTCAAAGAAGGGCAGCACGTTTTGTATTATCACGAAATATGGGAGAGAGTGTCACTGAAATGATACAGGATTTGGTCTGGACATCATTAAAAGAAAGGCGTTTTTCGTTGCTACGGAATCTTCTCGCGGATTTCCAATCACCAACTTTCTCCTCCGAATGCGAAAATATTTTGTATACACCGACCTACATAGGGAGAAACCATCACCACGATAAAATAAGGGAAATCAGAGCTCGTACGGTTCTTTCCGGGTGCTATACGAGATTAGAATAATAGAGAATTGTGAAGGTGGTTCGATGAATCCTCGGCCAGGCATTTAGGTGTCATTTGCAGAGTATCCATTAGATGTAGATATCTACGAGAAAATTCGCGGCCGTTCTAGTGATCTCGATACGTCGTTATTCTGTCTCTATTTGTTCGAAAAAAGTTGTGTATATTCTACTGTTTTGTGATTAAAAAGAGACTAATGGGAGAGATTCTTGAGCACAAGCAAACGAGCATAAACGTCCTTAATGCTCTAGATTCTGTTATGCAACCGTTGTCTGTTTGTCCCAGATATGGCTATCCTACTTTGCACACACTGTACAAAATAGTTGCTTGTCTACATTAGTATGTCCATTTTATTTTCATTGAAAAAGGGGACATTTAAAATAAATATGAGAAAAACCAGGAACAATGAAGAAAAAAAAAAACGGGACATAAATATTGTATTGACTAAATTTAATACACATACAAGTTCACCTTTACAACGTGCACTCAGATGATCCCAAATCACTTTTTACAATTATTCTGCCACAATATCACCGTGCTTCTCACTCTTATGTACTTTATCAAGAAGTGCAATTTCGTTGAAATTGTCTCATACAAGTCAGTACACGATACACCATTAAAGTGTGTTTTGACAATGAGCAAGGCCCTCACTGTTTCAACTTTCATTCTGTTTTTTTTTTTTTTTTCATCTGACCACAAAGAGTTCACCAACGAAAACACGCATTCCACGGCAGCATTTGACCCAGAAATTGCCAGACAAAACTCCACCAAATGAATCGTGTTTATCATGTTAATGATTTTACTTTTGAACTAAGCAAATATTTTACACCACGTTGCACTAACACTTTCTTTGTCTACTTCTTCACTTTTTATGAAGCTGTGTGCACATGAAAATTCATTTGTCTTCATCAAAAGGAAAATTTGGTACAATACTTTTAACAAAAACACAACAGTCCTGAATATCCTTACATTGTAGCTGTTCCTTTTCATTATTAACCCAGTCAAATGCTTTAAAAGGTATGAGAAAAGGTAAACATCATTCTTTAATATACTCAGTGCAAGAGTCATAGCCAGCCGGAGTGGCCGAGCGGTTCTAGGCGCTTCAGTCTGGAACCGTGTGACCGCTCCGGTCGCAGGTTCGAGTCCTGCCTCGGGCATGGATGTGTGTGATGTCCTTACGGTAGTTAGGTTTAAGTAGCGCTAAGTTCTAGGGGACTGATGACCACAGATGTTTAGTCCCATAGTGCTCAGAGCCATTTGAACCATTTTTTTGCGAGAGTCATAGAAGATGTCAGCATAAATATGAAATTATTCTGCAGTATTCACTCTCTTCTTGCAGCTTTCCTACAGTCTCATGTACAAAGGACGTGAGAAATCTTTCAGATTTTCTACATTGTAATTTGCCCAATAATGTGTTTATTTCTTGATAAACTTCCACTATTGTGATTTCTTGTTTCTCAATACATTTAATTGTTGTGGAGATTGGTTTTAGTTGGCTAACAAGAAAATGTAGAAGATCAATAGACACAAGGTTATCAACAAATTATTTAAGGATAACAGGACACTTTTCATGGGAAATGAAATATGATTTCAAAGCAGGAAACACCTCTACAATTCATTCCAATGCTGGTAGCAGAGATTGCCAAATTGTCTTGCTGTGCCCAAGTACAGTTTTGCATTCAGTTTCAGTAAACTTACAGAATTACTTCAGAGATTCAACCCTTACTGTATATATGTGGAAATGCTGGTAGATTTTGTTTAGAATTAATTGACAGTCGATGGGTAGGCAATCTGAGCCAATTGGTAAGGAATTGTGCACCACATGTGCTGGACAGCCAACAGCTACTATATTATTCACTGTGTTCTGTTGCAGTTTATAGAACAAATTGTTTTTTCCTTTCCTCTGCTCACCACCAAAATTGGTGTTAGTGATGTCTGCAGAAACTGCAATCACATTTCCCTCAAGATCATATTTCTTTAAAACCTCCAGCACATATTTCTGAAATGAATCTGAAGTTTCTCCAGCTAAATTAACCAATTCGAGCACTTTCACCGTGATGCCACTTTCAGGGTGAAAATACCTCGTAAGGAGAGGAACCAACTTCAAATCCAGATGATTCGATGTATCAATCATTACAGAAATGAATCGAGCACTTTTCAGTTCATTTAAAACCTGCTGAGCTGCATACGGTGCAGTAACATTTAAAATTATTGCATTACATTTTGTGTGTCCACATGTGAATTTAGGACTGAAAAGTTTTTTAACAACTGCTGTAGTACAGTCCATTGACTTGAAGCTATGGTTACGCATTGCACTGTGGTATGCAAACGTAGCTTCTTGTGCTGCCAACTGCCTATCCATTTCTGTTACTGATTTTAAGTTTACATAGTAGCCACTCACGCATTTATTTGCTCTTTTCGTTTGATTACTCATGCGGTGTTTCTTAGTCTTAATGTGATTCACAATGTAAGACCTTCCACCATGACCAACAGCAAATTTTGATCTGCACAACGTACATTCTACGATTTCTCCACTACCACTAATAAAAGGAAACTTGCTTTTTATACGGCTGTTAAAATTACACTTTCGTTTGGCATAATGAAACAGTGATTGCACAGTGCAAAACATTAACAGTGTGGCGACGAAAGCCAGATAGCAAGTGTTAGTGGTGTTGAGTATCTCTGGACCGAAAGGACGGATTCAGTGGATCGATTTAGAAGAGAAGAATCTCCCTTGTTATTCGTAACCTACAGTGCGTTTAAAATTACTTGCGAATTTCGACAGTTCGATACATGTTTGGGGTATGTTGAAAGTCGTCACACGCTTCCTAGCGTAAATAATTGAGCAGTTAATAGCAAGTCAAACAACCAGTAGAGCAAAATACTCTAGCCTAGCGCAATCATAAAAAAACGGGACATTTGAGCGTCCCCAAAAAAACTTTCGGGACAGCGGGACATTTTGGTAAAAAAATGGGACTGTCCCGGGAAAAATGGGACGAATGGACACCCTAGTCTACATTAGAAAGAAGTTTTTTCAACATTGCGGCGTGCAGAGACATGGCTGGAGTCGACAATGAGGGGGGATCGACGTAACAGCTTAGCTCTGTTCAACACTCACCCTATCACTCATTGTTCTATTGACGATGTAATAAACCAGTTCGACAGGAAGGATAGGCGCATAGAATTCATCATTTAAGGAAGAGAATCACAATTGCAACTTTTTTATATCATAAGACATCATTGTCTTGTATATGTGTATAATCAGTTTAAATAAAACTTTCCTAAACTTTGCATGTGACTTTATTTTTTATTACGGTGAAAGTAAAGGTAGCTCAAGATACCTTTAGCGCCCCCTCGATGTTTTTCTGTATCCGCCATTGCAGTCATGCGGCCATATGGCTATCGACGCTAGATGACAAAGGCATAGGATTCACATCTCAGCCAATTAGCACCAGATATCCGTAAATTAAACATACGAACCTACACCGTGAATCAAGTCACCTATTACAGAAAAACCGATCAAAATCCCTACCACAGTTACTGATATTTTTGACCGATGGCAAGTGTGATGTAAGTTTGTAATGGCAAAAAATATTTTTCACATGATATAATTATAGTTTAACAATATTCGGATTTTTCCCTTTACTTGTACAGTGAAACCTTGCTTCTTGCCAAAACTGATGATTCTAGATCAAGCGGAAGTGCCCGATAGGTTTTGATGGTGAGTTTGAAAAATATCAAAATATGTGACACTGTTGTTGTTGTTGTGGTCTTCATTCCAGAGACTGGTTTGATGCAGTTCTCAATGATACTCTGTCCTGTGCAAGCTTCTTCATCTCCCAGTACGTACGACAACCTACATCCTTCTGAATCTGCTTCGTGTATTCATTTCTTGTTCTCCCTCTACGATTTTTACCCTCCACGCTGCCCTCCAGTACTAAATTAGTGATCCCTTGATGCCTCAGAACATGTCCTACCAACCGATCCCTTCTCCTAGTCAAATTGTGCCACAAATTTCTCTTCTCTCCAATTCCATTCAATACCTCCTCATTAGTTATGTGATCTACCCATCTAATCTTCAGTATTCTTCTGTAGCACCACATTTCGAAAGCTTCTATTCTCTTCTTGTCTAAACTGTTTATCGTCGACGTTTCACTTCCATACATGGCTACACTCCATTCAAATACTTTCAGAAACGACTTCCTGACACTTAAACCTATATTCGATGTTAGCAAATTTCTCTTCTTCAGAAACGCTTTCCTTGCTATTGCCAGTCTACATTTTATATCCTCTCTAATTCGCCATCATCAGTTATTTTGCTCCCCAAATAGCAAAACTCCTTTACTGCTTTAAGTGTCTCATTTCCTAATCTAATTCCCTTAGCATCACCCGATTTAATTCGACTACATTCCATTATCCTCGTTTTGCTTTTGCTGTCTCTGACAGAACTACAATGTCATCGGCGAACCTCAAAGTTTTTATTTCTTCTACATGAATTTTAATGACTACTCCAAATTTTTCTTTTGTTTCCTTTACTGCTTCGTCAATATTTGGATTGAATAACATCGGGGATAGGCTACAACCCTGTCTCACTCCCTTCCCAACTACTGCTTCCCTTTCATGTCCCTCGACTCTGATAACTGCCATCTAGTTTCTGTACAATAAATGGCAGTATCTTTTGATTAAACTGAGTTAGGAGCTTAAAATTTTAACACTGCCAATGGACCGTAGACCGTAGTGTGTCATATGAATTTCAACCTGATACGTCTGTCCATTTCTCAGAAAAAGAGGTCTTAACAGTCAGATAGACAAACGGATAGCACAATGATAAGAGTTCTCACTTTACCGATTGGCTTAACGAACCTTAAAAACACACACACTCTCTCTCTCTCTCTCTCTCTCACACACATACACACAAACCTAATCTATTGTTTTCCCTCTATATTTCCACATCATCCCCACCCTTCACACAATCGAGATAGCTCGGTCAGCGTACTGCGTAGTACCTTAAAATAAAATGCATCTCTCAGATAACAAGACGTGCGGAATTCACTGATAAAGAGATAAGACCATTTAAAGTACCTTTTCAGACTTAATAACGTGGAAAAAGAGTCCATTTCCTTATGATGGACGGCGAATTGTCAACATCACGATAGCTAACATCCAGGATTCACAACGCTCCGTCTAGTCGATGGTCACAAAGTGTCCGCACAATCAGTGTCTGATGATCAGACTGTTCTTTAGAGGAAAGGTGTTGTTTTTGATTAGTCGTAGGAAATTTCAGAACTACATCTGCATCTACATCAACATACATACTCCGCAATCCAGCATACGGTGCGTGACGGAGGGTACCTCATACCACAACTAGCATCTTCTCTCCCTGTTCCACTCCCAAACAGAACGAGGGAAAAATGACTGCCTATGTGCCTCTGTACGAGCCCTAATCTCTCTTATCTTTGTGGTCTTTCCGCGAAATGTAAATTGGCGGCAGTAAAATTGTACTGCAGTCAGCCTCAAATGCTGGTTCTCTAAATTTCCTCAGTAGCGATTCACGAAAAGAACGCCTCCTTTCCTCTAGAGACTTCCACTCGAGTTCCTGAAGCATTTCCGTAACACTCGCGTGATGATCAAACCTACCAGTAACAAATCTAGCAGCCCGCCCCTGAATTGCTTCTATGTCCTCCCTCAATCCGACCTGATAGGGATCCCAAACGCTCGAGCGATAATCAAGAATAGGTCGTATTAGTGTTTTATAAGCGGTCTCCTTTACAGATGAACCACATCTTCCCAAAATTCTACCAACGAACCGAAGACGACTATCCGCCTTCCCCCACAACTGCCATTACATGCTTGTCCCACTTCATATCGCTCTGCAATGTTACGCCCAAATGTTTAATCGACGTGACTGTGTCAAGCGCTGCACTACTAATGGAGTATTCAAACATTACAGGTATCTTTTTCCTATTCATCTGCATTAATTTACATTTATCTATATTTAGAGTTAGCTGCCATTCTTTACACCAATCACAAATCCTGTCCAAGTCATCTGGTATCCTCCTACAGTCACTCAACGACGACACCTTCCCGTACACCACAGCATCGTCAGCAAACAGGAGCACATTGCTATCCACCCTATCCAAAAGATCATTTATGTGGACAGAAAACAACAGCGGAGCTAGCACACTTCCCTGGGGCACTCCAGATGATACCCTCACCTCCGATGAACACTCACGATCGAGGACAGCGTAGTATTTGGAGAGAGCAGAGCGAAAGCACCTCATTACCCCGCACCAGGATTTCAAGTACTTCTTATCTACAAAAACAATTGAAACGCGACGTCTCACATCGCAGCAGTCCTGGCTGTGCCCGTCCACAAAACACTCTCATCTGCATCTGCATCTACGTCTGCACTTACTGGCGACCCTCCAGTTCTCAACCAAGTGCGTGGCTGAGTGTTCATGGAAGCACCTTCTAGCTGTTTCTCCACTGTCCCACTCTCCAACAGCGTGCTGGAAAAACGAACACTTAAATCTTTCTCTTATTTTATTATGATAGCTTTTTTCTCTGCGTAGGTGGGTGCCAACTTTCGGAGGAGCAAGTTGGTGATCGAAATTTCGTGGGAAGATTCCGCCGCAACCATAAACACCTTTGTTTTAATGAAGTCCAACCCGAAATAACGTATCATGTCAGTGACACTCTCTCGCCTGTTTCGCGACAATACAAAACGTGCTGCTCTTCTCTGAACCTTCTCGATTTACTCCATTAATACTATCTGGTAACGATCCCACACAGTGCAGCAGTTTTCCAAAAGAGGACCGACAAGCGTAGTGTAAGCAGTCTCTTCAGAAGTTCTGTTACACTTTCCTAAGTGCATCGCCAATAAAACGCATTCTTTCGTTTGCCTTCCCCACAACATTTTCTGTGTGTTGTTTCTAGTTTAAATTGTTCGTAATTGTAAATGCTAAGCTTTAGACAATGTTGACTGGAATACTCTCTTTCAAATTATGAAGATAGCAGGGGCAAAATATAGGGAGCGAAAGGCTATTTACAATTTGTACAGAAACCAGATGGCAGTTATAAGAGTCGAGGGACATGAAAGGGAAGCAGTGGTTGGGAAGGGTGTGAGACAGGGTTGTAGCCTCTGCCCGATGCTATTCAATCTGTATATTGAGCATGCAGTAAAGGAAGCAAAAGAAAAGTTCGGAGTAGGTATTAAAATCCAGGGAGAAGAAATAAAAACTTTGACGTTCGCAGATGACATTGTAATTCTGTCAGAGACAGCAAAGGACTTGGAAGAGCAGTTGAACGGAATGGACAGTGTCTTGAAAGGAGGGTACAAGATGAACATCAACAAAAGCAAAACGAGGATAATGGAATATAGTCAGGTGATGCTGAGGGAATTAGGACAGCAAATGAGACGCTTAAAGTAGTAAAGGAGTTTTGCTATTTGGGGAGCAAAATAACTGATGGTGGTCGAAGTAGAGAGGATATAAAACGTAGACTGGCAATGGCAAGGAAAGCGATTCTGAAGAAGAGAAATTAGTTACTATCGAGTATTGATTTAAGTGTTAGGAAGTCGTTTCTGAAAGTATTTGTATGGAGAGTAGCCATGTATGGAAGTGCATACATACTGCAGCCTACATCCTTATGGATCTGCTTAGTATATTCATCTCTTGGTCTCCCTTTACGAGTTTTACCCTCCACGCTGCCCTCCAATACTAAATTGGTGATCCCTTGATGCCTCAGAACATGTCCTACCAACCGATCCCTTCTTCTAGTGAAGTTGTGCCACAAACCTCATCTCCCTAATTCTATTCAATACCTCCTCATTAGTTATGTGATCTACCCATCTAATCTTCAGTATTCTTCTGTAGCATCACATTTCGAAAGCCTCTGTTCTCTTCTTGTCCAAACTATTTATCGTCCACGTTTCACTTCCATACATGGCTACACTCCATACAAATACTTTCAGAAACGACTTCCTGACAAATCTGTACTCGATGTTAACAAAATTTCTCTTCTTCAGAAACGCTTTCCTTCCCATTGCCAGTCTACACTTTATATCCTCCCTACTTCGACCGTCATCAGTTATTTTCCTCCCCAAATAGCAAAACTCCTTTAGTACTGTAAGTGTCTCATTTCCTAATCTAAGAGACGCCCATAATAGGAGACCAATATCCTTAACATCGGTTTGCTGCAGATTTCTTTGACACATTCTGACTTCGAATATCAAAAAGTTTTTCAGACCGAAAAATGTTTGTCCACAAATCAGAAAAAAATTAGTAAGCATCACTGATGAGAAACTCAACTTTCCCTTTTCTCACATAATGTCCTACAATACGTGGATAGAGCGCAACAGGCTGATTCCATATTTCTAGGTTTCCGAAAAGCATTTGAGGCCGTGTCCCGTTGCAGGCTGTTGGCGAAGGTCCTAGCATACGGTTCAAAATGGTTCAAATGGCTCTGAGCACTACGGGACTTTACATCTGAGGTCATCAGTCCCCTAGAACTTAGAACTACTTAAACCTAACTAACCTAAGGACATTACATGCCCGAGGCAGGATTCGAACCTGCGACCGTAGCGGTCGCGCGGTTCCAGACCGAAGCGCCTATAACCGCTCGGTCACAGCGGCCGGCCTCCTAGCATTCGGAATGCGTTCCCAGATATGTGAGTGACTCGAAGATCTCACGTAACAGATCCCAGTATGTTGTCCTCGACAGCGAGTGTTCATCAGAGACAAGGAGTGCCCCAGGAAAGCGCTATAGGATCGCTGTTATTTCGTACGTACATTAAGTAGGTTAGCCCCCACTGCTTCGCTCCGATACACTGTATGGCCGGCAGAGAATTTTTTTGTTTTGTTTTTATTTAATCGAATTTTCATGTTGTTCGCAAATTGCAACACCTTGAAAGCCTTTAACGCTAATTATGATCTTTTAACCATGGTCTTTTCAGAATATACTTCTGAGCAAAAAGCAATTTTCGTTAATCATGCCTTATGCTTTCTTGTGGAGATATTTACATAAGAACTTCCATTCCTTACACACACAGTGGTTACGGTTACTACAAGCGACACCAGAAGTTGGGAAACGGGGCCAAATTTCTAGTAGTTTACTGTCGAGTTGAGATTTTCACATATGTTTTATTCGTATCTTACAGAATCTAGCAGTACGGCAATAAACAGCCTTTTAAACACGCCGCTAACGGCAACCAAGTAATTTATAGCAATGCAACAGTTAAAAAATTTCTTTTAAAAAACGGCAATCAAGTCATTTATAGCAATACAACAGATTAAAATTAAAAAAAAAAAGAAAAGAAAACACAGAAGCTAGCAGTACGGAAATAACAGCCTTCCAAAACACGCCGCTAACGGCAAACAAGTAATTTATAGCAATACAACAGTTTATAAAATCTAAAGAACATTAGTAAACAGGCTACTAAAGTAAATACAGAACTTTGTTAATAAGGTACGGTGAGGTAGTAAAGCTACCAACACCGCCATTTAAAAAAAAAAAAAAAAAAAAAAATCAAAGGTCTCAGCAAACACACGATTAATAGCAATAAAGGAATGGAGGAATTTTAAAAAAGTTTTTAAACAAAACAGTCCTGGAATATCATTAGAACATAACAGACATGACGGACCCGTGTAAGGCGGCCACAAATCACCCACACAGGGATGCTCAGGCCAGACAGAATACTGACCAATTTAAATACGCCCGTAAACACAATGGCCACTCTCAGGCTGGTCACTGCACAGACTTTTAGCCAGCGAAAAGTTGTAATAAGATGGCTTAACTTGCTGACAGAATTAGAGCTAACCTCGTGCAAGGATACATTACACCACACAGTCCTGAATGAGCGAACACACGATCGACCAACAAGAAGCACGGATTTACTCATAACCCACGACAGAACAGCGAAACAATTAAACTTCTCAGAACTACACCTCCCATCGGACAGTAACGAGAAGAGGAGAAAAGATCACTGTCTTCAATTACACCGGTGCCGGGGACAGGAAATCCGATCACCGGAGGCCACAAGGCAGAAGAGACGCTGGTTAAGCAAAATTATTACTTAATGATTAAACCTTCCACGAACTTAACCTGCAATTATGCTCGAACAGGCAGTACACGACCTCTGATGGCGAGCATCCACACATCCGACCTCGCACGCGCCGCCAGCGCACCCGACCAACACCGACTCAAAGGAAGGCCTCGGCGCTTGTTGGTGACGTCACGTCAGCTAGGCACGGCGAACGCCACGTCTGTTGCAGGCAGAAACGCCCGCGCGCTTATCACTATAAATCAATTATTTTTGGACAAACTGTTTGGTATTGTTTTGAATTCCGCAGTTTTATTTAGATGAAAGATTTTATTACTGTCGTAAAGCTACAAATGAAGATCATAGTTCTGTATTACTGAATCCTGTCGAAACAAACGTAGATCAATATGAGAAGATGCTTTGCCACATTGCAAGCTTCGGAAATTTTACATTCAAGAAACTATATTTACTTGATCCATTTTGTTATCGAAACTTACCCCAACCCCCTTACAATTAACTCGTTTCTTTTGTTTATTTATTTATTTTTGTTTGACATCGTCACTGGAAATGTGAACTAATTTACATGTGTAAATGTCCAACTTTTGCCAGTCATTAGATTACAGTCGTTTTCAACGAAAGGAATTCTAAACAGGAAACAAAATAGCTTCATACATCGAAAATACTGCAGAGCTTAAACTTTTTTAAACATGCACATTAGAAAAGATAAATGTTCCCCTCTTGCAAATGAAAGGAGAAACTTTATAAGATAAAAAAATTTATTTGATAAAACAAGTATCTCTCTTTTGCCTCTTCTTCTGTCCCCCACCCCTTCCCCCAAGTGTACAATCGCAAGATATTTCATTAACATTCAGTGCTCCTCAGCCCATAGTCAACCAAGATACCTAAAGAAGAGCACCAATATGTTCACTGTTTCTTGTAAAAGCAACCCAGTACAAACGTAACTTCCTCAGATTTACAAATAAGGTAAAGAAGCACGAATTCTGTTGCTGCTGGACCATGAAGTTGTTTTTGTGTGTCAATCCTTAAAACAGGTGGAAATGTAAGTTCAGGAGTACACTATTTGTTAAGAAGTGTAATGAATTGCACAATTAATTGATTGCAGAAATCTCTCAGAACAATGTGTGTTGGTCAACTACCGCCAATAGTTTCACATTTTCCTGTGTCAGGGAGGGAGACAGCACCATTATGAGTATGCCTGCAACAGACCCGGCGTTCGCCGTGCCTAGCTGACGTGACGTCACCAACAAGCGCCGAGGCCTTCCTTTGAGTCGGTGTTGACCCAACACGCCACGGTCGCGCGACAACACGCTCTGTCACCGGAGTTCACGTCTTCTCTGCAACGTTGACGGGTAGTGACCACTCCTTCGTGTTAGGTGTCTCCTTTTTAAACTCCAGTGTCGAAACGGTGGACTTAAAGAAGCTCGTTAACATCCCACCGAGGCGAAACGAACAGCAACTACTCGTGGGGCGATTCTGTATACAACCAACCCGCCGGGCGCTCTTCCGTCAACTCGACCCGCTCGTTACACGCAGCCGACACACATCACGTGGCGACTCGGTACAGCCGACCACGCCTGCTTCTCGCTGGAGAGCCACACTGCCCTCCCGTGTCCACCACACTCTCTCTGCGCGCAACGCCCCTACTTCCGCACCACCACACGAAGTTACAACCGGTCAAAGATCTCACTTCCTCCATAGCAGTTTCCCGGAAGCAAACGCAGATATCGATAGCAGAGGGAAAAGACGACCAGGAAGCCACTTAATGACACACCACGTATCAAACAAACATGCCAGGGGAAGGAAAGGAAAACCAATGCAATCTAATTACAAGGTGTAGCACGAGTCGACACACAGCTCAGTTACGGTTGGGTGGGAACAATATTTAAGAGTTAGGCAGGTGCTTCGGGAACTCGAAAGAGAATTCCCAAAGGGAAGGCGACATCCTTTTCGCGAAGCACTGTTGGGAATATTTAGAAAACCGGCATTTGAAGTTGCATAAAAAGTTCTCGGTTTACTTGCCGCGTCAAATTTGGATAAAATCCCAAGCTTTCGATGACTACCTCCGTCATCTTCGTCAGGGGTAAAACTGACTGTCGTGGACCTTTTTTTTTTTTTTTTACTTTATTGTAATTTTGATACCTGAACAACCAGGTAGGCTGGCAGCAGCACAATACGCCGCTCTTCAGCCGAAGAGAGTACATGGAGATAAACAAAGAAGAGACATCACTTAGAAAAACGGCGGGAAAAAATAGGAGACACAAGAACATAAAAGCACAAGAAGCCGTTCACACTTGATGACAATCCACACTATGAACTGGAGACCCGACGCACAAACACTGAAGAAGACGATGTCACTGGTGGACAAAGGAGCGTGACGGCGAAACTGAACACTAAACATGACGGCACACACGATACACTGACGGCGGTGATCTCCGGCGCGCGAATGTCCACTGAGCGTGTGCGAGTCCGGGGACCTGCCGAGAGGGGAACAGGGGTGAGGATGGGGAGAGGGGAGGAAAATAGGATGCCACGGCTTAGGAGATGGGGACAGGAGGATAGGGATAGGGGAGGGGAGGCCCGGGGGACGAGGGACGAGAAAAGGAGGAGGGAGGGAAAAGGGAGAGAAGGGAGGGAGGGTGCCCAGAGGAGTAAGTACAGGAGGAGGTTGGGAGGATCAAAGTTGGTAGGAGGGGTAGATGGAGGGGAGGAGGGCATCATCAGGGAGAGGGAGCTGGCGGAAGCCACCATGGGAGAGGGTAAGGAGGGTGGAGAGATGGAGACCGGGCGGGACGTGGGAATACAGGCGCGGAAGCGGGCGGGGGTGGGAGAGGAGCGGGCAGACGAGCGGGTGAGGAGGATCGAGTTTACGGGAGGTGTACAGGATCCGTATCCTTTCAAGGAAAAGGAGGAGGTGGGGGAAGGGGATGAGATCATACAGGATCCGTGTGGGGGAGGGGAGACGGATGCGGTAGGCGAGGCGGAGAGCATGGCGTTCCAGGATTTGGAGGGATTTATAAAAGGTAGGGGGAGCGGAGATCCAAGCTGGATGGGCATAACAAAGGATAGGGCGGATGAGGGATTTATAGGTATGGAGGATGGTGGAGGGGTCCAGACCCCACGTGCGGCCGGAAAGGAGCTTGAGGAGACGGAGGCGGGAACGTGCCTTGGCTTGGATTGTCTGGAGATGGGGAGTCCAGGAGAGGCGACGGTCGAGGGTGACGCCAAGGTAAGGGTGGGAGTGAGGGCGATGGGACGGCCATAGACGGTGAGATAGAAATCAAGGAGGCGGAAGGAAGGGGTGGTTTTGCCTACAATGATCGCCTGGGTTTTGGAAGGATTGACCTTGAGCAACCACTGGTTGCACCAAGTGGTGAACCGGTCAAGATGGGATTGGAGAAGGCGTTGAGAGCCTTGCAGGGTGGGGGCAAGGGCAAGGAAGGCGGTGTCATCGGCAAACTGGAGAAGGTGGATGGGGGGTGACGGCGATGGCATGTCCGCCGTGTACAACAGGTACAGAAGGGGGGAGAGGATGGAGCCTTGGGGCACACCGGCGGAGGGGAAAAAGGTGTAGGAATCGGTGTTATGGATGGTGACATAGGAAGGACGGCGGGAGAGAAAGGAACCGATCAGACGGACGTAGTTAATGGGAAGGGCGAAGGCTTGGAGCTTGAAGAGGAGACCGGAATGCCATAGGCGGTCATAAGCGCGTTCGAGGTCAAGAGAGAGGAAGATTGCGGAGCGACGGGAATTGAGCTGTTCAGAAAGGAGATGAGTGAGGTGAAGGAGAAGATCGTCGGAAGAGAAGGACGGCCGAAAGCCACACTGGGTAACGGGAAGGAGACGGTGCTGGCGGAGATGCTGGTGGATGCGGCGGGTGAGGATAGATTCCAGGACCTTGCTGAAGACCGAGGTAAGGCTGATGGGACGGTAGGAGGAGACGGCGGACGGCGGTTTGCCAGGTTTAAGGAACATGAGGATACGAGAGGTTTTCCACAGGTCGGGGTAGTAACCGGTGGACAGGACTACATTGTAGAGCCTGGCCAGGGTGGAGAGAAAAGAGACAGGAGCTTCACGATGGTGACGGTAGGTAACACGATCGTGACCAGGAGCGGTGTTGCGTTTTGTGCGGAGTGTAGCAATGAGATCCTGTGTAGTGATGGGAGTATTGAGGTCCGTGTGTGTAATGTTGTCCAAGTACTGGAAACCAGGAGCGAGGGGAGGGACAGAGGGGTCAGTTCGATCGCGGATATCCGGGAAGAGGGAGTAGTCGAACTGGGGATCATTGGGGATGGAAAACACATCGGACAGGTAGGAGGCAAAGTGGTTAGCCTTACTAAGGGCGTCAGGGAAGGGGTGATCAGCATGGAGAAGAGGATAGTAGGGGGAGGGCTTAGTTCCGGTAAGGCGACGGAAGGCGGACCAGAACTTGGACGAGTTTATAGGGAGGGTAGCATTTAAACGGGTGCATGTCTGTCGCCAGTCCCGGCGTTTCTTAGCCGCGAGCAAATTACGAACGTGTCGCTGGAGTTGCCGGTGGCGTCGTAGTGTGTCCGGGTCACGCGTGCGGAGGAAGGCACGGTAGAGACGACGGGATTCACGGAGGAGGAGGACGGCCTGTGGGGGTAAGGTAGGACGGTGGGGGTGGATGGCAACAGTAGGGACGTGGGCCTCCACGGCCTCAGACAAGGTCTGCTGGAGAAAGGAGGCGGCAAGGGTGACATCATCGGGAAGGCGATAGGTGAGAGGGTGGCTATCGACCTGGGTGGAGAGGGCATCCCGGTAGGCATTCCAGTTGGCACGGGAATAGTCATGGATGTACTTAGGGGGAGGGTCATTACGAGGTCAGGGCGGGGGCGACGACCGTCTGAAACGGTGAGGAGGACAGGGAGATGGTCGCTACCAATAGGCTCCAGGACATCCACCGTAATGCGACCAAGGAGGTTGGGGGAAGAGAGAAGAACATCGGGAGTGGAGTTGAATTCGGGTCGGGTGTGCTGGGGGATGGGGATGAGGTCGCCTTGAAGGGAGGAGAGGAACCGATGCCACCACCGTAACTGGGCAGCGGAGCGACTATGGATGTTGAGGTCGGCGGCGATCACGTAGGAGGAAAAGGTACGGTCGATGTGGGAGAGGAAGTCGAAAGGAAGAGGGGCGTTGGGGCGGACATAGATGGTGGCACAGGTAATGGTAAGGCCGGGGAAGAAGAGACTAAGGATCAGGTGTTCGGTGGGGTCGGGAAGGAGAGGTTGGAGCCGAACGGGGATCTGGCGGTGGTGACCAATGGCCACTCCGCCACGCGCAACTGGGAGGGGATTATCGGAGCGGTGGAGGAGATAGGGGGATGTGTGGATGGAGTGGTGGGGTTGGAGGAAGGTTTCATTGAGGAGAAAGGCATCCACACGGTGGGTAGCAAGGGTGTGCAGGAAGAGGTTCTTGTTGGCGGGAAGGGAGCGGATGTTGCTGAAAAGGTCGCGGACCGGTGAGGCTTCCGCTTTTATGAGCAGTGGACGGTTTCTCATTGGCTGGATGACGTCATGGTGAAACCGATGCGTACTGAGGTGGCGGCCTCTATATCCTTAGATTTTGTTTGCGCGCTTTATCCAGCGTTGCTTGCAGCGCCATCCATCGCAACAGGCGGAGAACTGCGAGGACTGTAAGAAGTCTCCCTTTTTTTTTTTTGATTTATTGAATTTCAATTCCCCCCGAAGGGGGCGGGCTGGCAGCAGCTTAGTATGCCGCTCTTCAGCCGACAGATTTTGTGACAAAGATCAGGAGAACAAATAATAAAAAACAGGCGATAAAATCGGAGACTTAGAGAGTAACAAGGCGAAAAGAAATCGTGGAACTTAAAACAACAACACAGGGATGATGACGCTAATAAAAATACATACGAAGCAGACAGGGAAAACAATAGACAATTAAAAAAACACGGCGACAGTCTGGATTCTGTTCGCAAAGGACATAAAATTCACACCTAGCGACAGCATGGTTTCTGAACGCAACACGAGAAAGACAAACAACACTGAATAGTCACTGGAACACTGCACTAAAAGGTTGGCAAATGTGACACCACAGTCGAGAGCAGGTGGGGGGAAACTGGACAGAAGATGGGAAAACAAAAAAAGGGGGAACAGGAGAGTAAAAGCGAAGGGGGGAGCCGGGAAAGGAGCTGATGGAGGAGGAGGACCCATAAGAGGGGTGGGGGGCAGACGCGACAGGGAGTGGGGTAGGCAGAGGAGCGAAATACAAAAGGACTGGGGGGGAGAAGGGAGGTAGGGAGAGGTGTAGTGGGGAGAAAACAGGACGGAAGGGGGGAGAAGTCTCCCTCTGCGCTCTTTCTTTATCAATTGCGCGCTTCCATGCATTGCTGAGTGCATAACCGGAATCTCTGTTGAAATTATTTTCACAGAATCTAATTTCAACTGCTTCCCTGATGACAGAGTCCCAATAGTTTGAAGCGTGAGCAAGTAGTCTTGTTTCATCGAATAAAATCTTATGTTTATTTAACAAACTGTGCCCGGCCACCGCTGATTTTTCTAGATACCTGTATTTCAGGTGACGCTGATGTTCCACACAGCGATCGGCGACAGTTCTTATAGACTGGCCCACATAACTTTTGCCACACTCCCAAGGAATGCTGTAAATTCCCGGTACTCTCAGGCCAAGATTATCTTTCACGGGTTGCAGCATTTCCTTAATCTTCCTGGGTGGCCGGAAGACTGGTCTGATTCCTTGCCGGCTCAGGACTCTGCCGATCTTGCTGGTCGTTGCACCGCAGAATGGTAGCCGCGCGATGTGTTGGTCCTCTTGATCTGTTCGAACAGCGTCCTTTCTTGGTTTCTTCGCTAGAGTAGATCTGATATCACGAACAGAATAACCATTTTTTATGAATACCGTTGTCAGATGGTTAATCTCGGAGCCGAGATGATCCTTGTCCGAAATAGTCCTTGCTCTGTGTACCAAGGTGTTCAGCATAGCTCTCTTCTGAGCTGGGTGGTGAAAACTACGCGTGTTTAGATATAAATCTGTATGCGTCGGTTTTCCGTGCACAGAATGTCCGAGACGTCCATCTGATTTTCGCTCCACCAGTACATCTAAGAAGGGTAACTTTCCATCCTTCTCCACCTCCACTGTAAATCTTATGTTCTGATGTACACCATTCAAATGTTCAACAAACTGCTGCAGTGCCTCATTGCCATGTGGCCAGATTAAAAATGTGTCGTCAACATACCTGAAGAAGCAGGATGGACGTAAGGGAGCACTGTTCAACGCTCGTTCTTCGAAATCCTCCATGAAGAAGTTAGCTATGGCTGGTGACAGTGGCGAACCCATGGCTGTTCCGTCAATCATTTCATAATATTTTCCACCATACAAAAAATAGGTGGTCGTCAAAGTGTGCCGAAATAACTTCAGTATTTCAGGAGAGAAATGACCAGCCAACATTTTTAACGTATCTTCCACTGGAACCTTTGTAAACAAAGAGACCACATCTAGGCTGATCATGATGTCATTCGGACCTATCCTCATCTGCTTTATAATGTCAACAAACATTTTTGAGTTAGTAATATGATGGCTACAGTGGCCGACTATAGTGCTAATAATTTGGTTAAGTATTTTGCGAACCGATATGTAGGAGACCCAATAGCACTAACAATAGGTCTCAACGGAACCCCATCCTTATGGACTTTGGGTAGACCATATAACCTGGGTGGCCTTGGTGCTCTTGGTCGTAGATTCTTGACTAGTTCTTCTGGGGGGCCAGAGTTCTTCAGTAGCTCCCCTGTCTTCCTACTAAGTGCTGCTGTGGGATCCCGTTTAAGAATACGGTACGTGGCATCTTCCAATAATATGGCCACTTTCTTATGATAATCGGTAGCATTGAGGATAACTGTGGCATTCCCTTTGTCGGCTGGTAGTACAACTAACTCTTCATCTTTCCCCAACGATTTCAATGCCAGTTTCTCCACTCTGCTCACATTGGGCTTAGAAGGCTTGGCTGTTGCTAAAATCCGACTAGTTGCAAGCCTTACCTCATCTGCTGCCTCTTCAGGAAGGTGCCGAACCGCTTGATCCACTCCACTGATAATCTCGGCCACTGGTAGCTTTTGTGGAGCTGGAGAAAAGTTCAGTCCCTTATTGAGAACCGAGATGGTGGCGTCGTCAATTTCCTTGTCGGAGAAGTTGATAACAGTGCGATGTGCGTCGCTGGACCCAGAAGTTCCTTTTCCCCGGTTTAGGCGCACAAATTTATCAGCCTGTTTTGCTGTAGTCTTGCTTAAATTAGCTCGCTGATGTGCAGCCAAGGTCGTGTCTACCCATTCCCAGTCCCACGGTGACAAAACTGCAGACAAAAACAGATGGCAACTATATAAAGACCGAGCGTTGACATCCAGTTCATACCTCGTATGATGTATCCTCTCCCTGACGATCGCATGACTTGTCTTTCGCAAAATTCTATTCACTGCAGCAGTTCGGATGTGATGTTTGACAACTGCGAAATTTGGTACAACCTCCTTGTCACGACAACGTTGTAGAAAAGCCAGATTACTCAGCAGCTGTGACTGTTTCAAAGCCGACAAAGGAAATGCCACAGTTATCCTCAATGCTACCGATTATCATAAGAAAGTGGCCATATTATTGGAAGATGCCACATACCGTATTCTTAAACGGGATCCCACAGCAGCACTTAGTAGGAAGACAGGGGAGCTACTGAAGAACTCTGGCCCCCCTGAAGAACTAGTCAAGAATCTGCGACCAAGAGCACCAAGGCCACCCAGGTTATATGGTCTACCCAAAGTCCATAAGGATGGGGTTCCGTTGAGACCTGTTGTTAATGCTATTGGGTCTCCTACATATCGGTTCGCAAAATACTTAACCAAATTATTAGCACCTATAGTCGGCCACTGTAGCCATCATATTACTAACTCAAAAATGTTTGTTGACATTATAAAGCAGATGAGGATAGGTCCGAATGACATCATGATCAGCCTAGATGTGGTGTCTTTGTTTACAAAGGTTCCAGTGGAAGATACGTTAAAAATGTTGGCTGCTCATTTCTCTCCCGAAATACTGAAGTTATTTCGGCACACTTTGACGACCACCTATTTTTTGTATGGTGGAAAATATTATGAAATGATTGACGGAACAGCCATGGTTTCGCCACTGTCACCAGCCATAGCTAACTTCTTCATGGAGGATTTCGAAGAACGAGCGTTGAACAGTGCTCCCTTACGTCCATCCTGCTTCTTCAGGTATGTTGACGACACATTTTTAATCTGGCCACATGGCAATGAGGCACTGCAGCAGTTTGTTGAACATTTGAATGGTGTACATCAGAACATAAGATTTACAGTGGAGGTGGAGAAGGATGGAAAGTTACCCTTCTTAGATGTACTGGTGGAGCGAAAATCAGATGGACGTCTCGGACATTCTGTGCACGGAAAACCGACGCATACAGATTTATATCTAAACGCGCGTAGTTTTCACCACCCAGCTCAGAAGAGAGCTATGCTGAACACCTTGGTACACAGAGCAAGGACTATTTCGGACAAGGATCATCTCGGCTCCGAGATTAACCATCTGACAACGGTATTCATAAAAAATGGTTATTCTGTTCATGATATCAGATCTACTCTGGCGAAGAAACCAAGAAAGGACGCTGTTCGAACAGATCAAGAGGACCAACACATCGCGCGGCTACCATTCTGCGGTGCAACGACCAGCAAGATCGGCAGAGTCCTGAGCCGGCAAGGAATCAGACCAGTCTTCCGGCCACCCAGGAAGATTAAGGAAATGCTGCGACCCGTGAAAGATAATCTTGGCCTGAGAGTACCGGGAATTTACAGCATTCCTTGGGAGTGTGGCAAAAGTTATGTGGGCCAGTCTATAAGAACTGTCGCCGATCGCTGTGTGGAACATCAGCGTCACCTGAAATACAGGTATCTAGAAAAATCAGCGGTGGCCGAGCACAGTTTGTTAAATAAACATAAGATTTTATTCGATGAAACAAGACTACTTGCTCACGCTTCAAACTATTGGGACTCTGTCATCAGGGAAGCAGTTGAAATTAGATTCTGTGAAAATAATTTCAACAGAGATTCCGGTTATGCACTCAGCAATGCATGGAAGCGCGCAATTGATAAAGAAAGAGCACAGAGGGAGACTTCTCCCCCCTTCCGTCCTGTTTTCTCCCCACTCAACCTCTCCCTACCTCCCTTCTCCCCCCCAGTCCTTTTGTATTCCCCTCAGTGCCTACCCCACTCCCTGTCGCGTCTGCCCCCCACCCCTCTTATGGGTCCTCCTCCTCCATCAGCTCCTTTCCCGGCTCCCCCCTTCGCTTTTACTCTCCTGTCCCCCCTTTTTTTGTTTTCCCATCTTCTGTCCAGTTTCCCCCCACCTGCTCTCGACTGTGGTGTCACATTTGCCAACCTTTTAGTGCAGTGTTCCAGTGACTTTTCAGTGTTGTTTGTCTTTCTCGTGTTGCGAACAGAAACCATGCTGTCGCTAGGTGTGAATTTTATGTCCTTTGCGAACAGAATCCAGACTGTCGCCGTGTTTTTTTAATTGTCTATTGTTTTCCCTGTCTGCTTCGTATGTATTTTTATTAGCGTCATCATCCCTGTGTTGTTGTTTTAAGTTCCACGATTTCTTTTCGCCTTGTTACTCTCTAAGTCTCCGATTTTATCGCCTGTTTTTTATTATTTGTTCTCCTGATCTTTGTCACAAAATCTGTCGGCTGAAGAGCGGCATACTAAGCTGCTGCCAGCCCGCCCCCTTTGGGGGGAATTGAAATTCAATAAATGAAAAAAAAGAAGGGAGACTTCTTACAGTCCTCGCAGTTCTCCGCCTGTTGCGATGGATGGCGCTGCAAGCAACGCTGGATAAAGCGCGCAAACAAAATCTAAGGATATAGAGGCCGCCACCTCAGTACGCATCGGTTTCACCGTGACGTCATCCAGCCAATGAGAAACCGTCCACTGCTCATAAAAGCGGAAGCCTCACCGGTCCAAGACAGTCAGTTTTACCCCTGAGGAAGATGACGGAGGTAGTCATCGAAAGCTTGGGATTTTATCCAAATTTGACGCGGCAAGTAAACCGAGAACGTTTTATGCAAGGACTCCGTCGCGAAAGACTTCGTAGGCGTTTGAAGTTGACTGCAGAACGAGTCTGCTGACGCCAACATGCATTTTGCGTAACAACCACCAAGGTAAGACGAGAGAAATTAGAGTCGTTAAGCAGGCTTACAGACAGTCTATTTCCTCTCGTTCTGTTTGCAAGTGGAAGGGGACAGCAAATAAGTAGTAGTCGTACGTGATACGAACATCGTGAGAGAGCAGAATGGCGCGTTCCGCGGAACTCACGGACTTCGAGCGTGGTCAGGTGATTGGGTGTCACTTATGTCATACGTCTGTACGTGAGATTTCCACACTCGTAAACATCCCTAGTTCTACTGTTTCCGATGTGATAGTGTAGTGGAAACGTGAAGGGACGCGTACAGCACAAAAGCGTACAGGCCGACTTCGTCTGTTGACTGACAGAGACCGCCGACAGTTGAAGAGATTCGTAACGTGTAATAGTCGGACATCTATCCAGACCATGACACAGCAATTCCAAACTGCATCAGGATCCATTGCAAGTACTATGACAAGCGGGAGGTGAGAAAACTTGTTCGAGCCGCTGCTCATAAGCCACACATCACGCCGGTAAATGCCAAACGACGCCTCGCTCGGTGTATGTAGCCTAAACGTTGGACGATTGAACAGTGGAAAAACGTTGTGTGGAGTGACGAATCACGGTACAGTGTGGCGATCCGATGGCAGGGTGTGGGTGTGGCGAATGCCGGGCGAACGTCATCTTCCAGCGTGTGTAGTGCCAATAGTATAATTCGGAGAAGATGGTGCTATGGTGTGGGATGGAGGGAGCTTGCACCCCTTGTTTTGCGTGGCACTATCACAGCACAGGCTTACATCGATGTTTTAAGTACCTTCTTGCTTCCCACTCTTTGAAGAGCAATTCGAGGATGGCTATTCCATCTTTCAACTTGATCCAGCACCCTGTTCATAATGCACGGCCTTTGGCGGAGTGGTTACACGATAATAACATCCCTGTAATGGACTGTCCTCCACAGAGACCTGACCTGAATCCTACAAACACCTTTGGGATGTTTTGGAAGGTCGACTTCGTGCCAGTCCTCGCTGACCGACATCGATACCTCTCCTCAGTGCAGCACTGCGTGAAGAATGGGCTGTCATTCCCCGGGAAACCTTCCAGCACCTGATAGAACGTATGCCAGTGAGAGTGGAGGCTGTCACCAAGACTAAGGGTGGGTCAACACCATATCGAATTCCGGCATTACCGATGGAGGGCGCCACAAACTTGTAAGTCATTTATTGCTGGGTGTCCGGATACTTTTGTCCAGATAGTGTATGTAGATGCAGATTTAGTTACATTAGTGAGTCACAACTTTTTAAACAGAACGTTGTTTATTCTGTTTCGTAGCTGTTAAGATGGTTATGTTGAACTTAAGGGTGAAAATAACTTTCGCATGATTCTTCGTTGGCAAGCACAAGCTTGATGAAACGTGGACTGCAGATAGAAAGAACTGTTGTAGTATAGTACAGAATAGCACATTCGAAGAAATATGGAATGGGTCGAAGAGAAATGACACTTTTATGCAAAGACAATAGCTACACTGAAGTCATTGCGATTTCTGATGCTCTCACTGCTGACTGGGGTTTTTCCAGACATGTCTTTGGCCGGAGTCTCATTGCATGGGGTAGAACTGTTTTCAGTTATGGTCACCGTTGACCAGCAAAGAAGTGTGTGGATACGCCCCGGACAGTGATGGGGTGGCAATTACACTGCTGCCCGCCATATGGCCCGAGAAACAGGAATGATGGTCTGAAGTGGCGCTTCCTTTCGTCGTGGGACCCCTTTGTTGACCATCCGCTGCACGCATACAAAACAGTCGTATGTCCACGGTATTCTACGTCTCGTTTTGTTTGCCCCTGATGGCACGCCATTCTGGGCTTACATTTAATCAAAGTAATACCTGCCCACCGGCTCTGTCCCCAGTTGACAACGTCAAGAGCATTATGGGCAGGGCTCAATAACTGGCTCGAGATTTTTACGTTCTAACGTACCAGTTGCACGCAATTTGGTATGATATCCTTCAGAAGGCATTCAACAACTTTATCAATCAATAAAAAACTAACCTCTATCTAATCAGGACTTGAAGACCCAACGGTACCGACCGGCCGCCGTGTCATCCTCTTCCCACAGGCGTCACTGGATGCAATATGGAGCGGCATATGGTCAGCATACAGCTCTTCTGGCCATTCTCAGTTTTCGTGACCGGAGTCGTTATTTACCAAGGCCTTGAAGGCTCAACGGAACCGACCGACCACCGTGTCACCCTAATCCCACAGGCGTAACTGGATGCAATATGGAGGGGCATATGATCAGCACACAGCTCTCCCAGCCATTGTTAGTTTTAGTGACCGTAGTCGCTATTTAGAAAGGCCTTGAAGGCTCAACGGGACCGACTGACCGCCGTGTCATCCTCATCCTACAAGGTCTCACTGGATGTAATATGGAGGGTCATATCGTCAGCACACAGCTCTCCCGGCGATTCTCAGTTTTCGTGACCGGAGTCGTTATTTACCAAGGCCTTGAAGGATCAACGGGACCGACCGACCACCGTGTCACCCTCATCCCACAGGCATCACTGGATGCAATATGGAGGGGCATATGGTCAGCACACAGCTCTCTCGGCCGTTCACAGTTTTTGTGACCGGAGTCGTTATTTACCAAGGCCTTGAAGGCTCAACGGAACCGACCGACCGCCGTGTCATCCTCATCCTTCAAGCGTCACTGAATGCAATATGGAGGGGCATATGGTCAACACACAGCTCTCCCAGCCATTATCAGTTTTCGTGACCGGAGTCGCTATTTAGAAAGGCCTTGCAGGCTCAACGTGACCGACTGACTGCCGTGTCATCCTCATCCTACAAGGTGTCAGTGGATGCAATATGGAGGGGAATGTGGTCAGCACACAGCTCTCCCAGCCATTGTCAGTTTTCGTGACCGGTGTCGTTATTTACCAAGGCCTTGAAGTCTCAACGGTATCGATCGACCGCCGTGTCATCCTCATCCTACAGGCATCACTGGATGCAATATGGAGGGGAATGTGGTCAGCACAGCACTCTCCCGGCTATTCTCAGTTTGCGTGGCCGTAGTCGTTATTTACCGAGGCCTTGCAGGCCAAACGATACCGACCGACCACCGTGTCATCCTCATCCCACAGGCGTCACTGGATGTAATATGGAGGGGCATATGGTCAGCATACAGCTCTTCTGGCCATTCTCAGTGTTCGTGACCGGCGTCGTTATTTACCAAGGCCTTGAAGTCTCAACGGTATCGACCGATCGCCAGTTCATCCTCGTCCTACAGCCGTCACTGGATGCAATATGGAGGGGCATATGGTCAGCATACAGCTCTTCTGGCCATTCTCAGTTTTCGTGACCGTAGTCGTTATTTGCCGAGGCCTTGCAGGCCAAACGGTACCGACCGACCACCGTGTCATCCTCATCCCACAGGCGTCACTGGATGCAATATGGTGGGGCATATGGTCAGCACACTGCTCTCCCGGCCATTCTCAGTTTTCGTGACCAGAAACGCCACTCACCAATCGAGTAGCTTCTCAGTTGGCCTCACGAGGGATGTGGACGCCCTGCTTGCCGACGGCACTTGGCAGACCCAGACAGTCACCCATCCTAATACCAGCCAAGGTCGACAGCACTCAACTTCGGTGATCTGACGAGGTCGGGTGTTATCACTGCGGCCAGCCCGTTGGCTCTGGCAGGCATAACAACCAGAGATGGACCAAACCCTTTCTGACTCGCTCCGTTTGTGAAGCTCTCTCTCTCTCTCTCTCTCTCTCTCTCCCTCTCTCTCCCTCTCTCTCCCTCTCTCTCCCTCTCTCTCTCGAATAAAACATTCAGCTTTTCTGTGATTTTAATTAAACTGGAGCATCCAGCAGACCGGAAGAGGCATGTGTATCCAAATACAATGTAAACAGGCAGAATACGGCGCTGCGGTCGGCAACGCCTATATAAGACGGCAAGTGTCTGGCGCAGTTGTTAGATCGGTCACTGCTGCTACAACGTCAGGTTGTCACGATTTAAGTGAGTTTGAACGTGGTGTTATAGTCGACGCACGAGCGAAGGAACACAGCATCGCTGAGGTAGCGGAGAAATGGGGAGTTTTCCGTACCACCATTTCACGAATATATCGTGAATATCAGGAATTCGGTAAAATATCAAATCTCCGACATGACTGTGGCCAGAGAAAGATCCTGTAGGAGCGGGACCGACGACGAGAGAATCGTTCAACGTGACAGAAGTGCAACGCTTCCGCAAATTGCTGTATATTTCAATGTTGGGCCATCAACAAGTGTCAGCGTGTGAGCCACTCAACGAAACGTCATTGAAATGAACTCTCGCAACTGAAGACCTACTAGTGTACCCCTGATGACAGCATGACACAAAGCTTTATGCTTCACCTTGGCTTGTCAACACAAACGTTAGAGTGTTGATGATTGGAAACGTGTGCCCTGGTCAGACAAGTCTCGTTTAAAATTGTATAGAGCAGATCGACATGTATGGATATGGGAGACAACCTGCTGAATACGTGGATCCTGCATGTAAGCAGGGGACTGTTCACGCTGGTGGAGGCTCTGTTATGGTGATACGGGACCCCTGATACGTCTAGATACGACTCTGACAGGTGACACGTACGTAAGCAAACTGCCTGATCACCTGCATCCATTCACATCTACATCTTCATCTACATGGTTACTCTGCAATTCACATTCACCAGGTGTACCGGTATGAAATGAGTGTTTTTTTTATGAAAATGAAACACTAATTTTGAATTGAAAAGTAAAAAACATTTTATTCGAAGTACTGACCATTGCTTTCTATACATTTTGACCACCTTTCTGGTAATTTGTGAACACCACGCCAATAGAAATGTTCGTCTTTTGAATCAAACCAATCAGACACCCAATTTTCGACTTCTTCGTAGGAATCGAAGTGTTCCTCAGCCAATGCGTGTCCCATTGATGAAGACAAATAGTAGTCGGAAGGGGCCAAGTCTGGTGAATACGGCGGGTGAGATAGCAGCTCCCAGCCAAGTGTTCTGATTGTATACTGAACCAGTTTTACTTTGTGTGCAGGTGCATTGTCGTGTAAAAAAGTTACTTTGCCATGTCTTCTGGCCCATTCCGGTCTTTTTTCGACCAATGCACTACCGCAGACATTAGTGTAGTCCATGCGGCACTTCTACATGCTTGCGGGAGCCCTACGCGATATTAGGCAGGTGTACCATTTCCTTTGACTCTTCATTGTATTTGTTTGTCTGTACACGTGTATGAAACTATACCGATTTGTGTCCCATTCGGATAGTACCTTTGTGGTCCGTCCCTTTTTTAATCACCGTGAAAATGACCATGGAAATGGAAATGGTCGTTTGGGGTCAGTGGGCGGGAGTTCCCAGTCGGGAAGTTTTGTCGCCAGTTGCAAGTCTTACTGAGTACGACGCCACATTGGGCGACTTGCGCGTCAGCAATGGGGATGGAATGATGAGGAGGACAGCACAACACCGAGTCCGTGAGGGGAGAAAATCTCCCGCCCCAGCCGGGAATCGAACCCGGGCCCCCGTGCGTGGCATTCCAACGCGCTGACCATTCGGCTAATGGGGCGGACGCCTGGAGGGTATCAGCAGCAGCAGGCGGTCCTGCTGATGACCACTACGTGAGCAAAAGGTGGTGTCACACTAGTCGGGGCCCCGGACCGTGCGTCTGTTGTTTCTACGCACGCGTGTGGCCGGCGACATTACGGAGACAAGAGACGCGGACCGCCGTGTGACGTCAGCTGGCGCGTGTGGGGCCAGATAACAGCGGGCCGGCTGCCGTCGTCCTGGACTAGTGTCAGACGGCGGCGGCAGCTGATCCGTGCTGCTCTGCGCCTGGCGATAAGCCGCAGGCGGTCTGCCAAGTCGCGAGGTCTCGAGGCGGCGGCAGCGAACACAACCAGCCGCGTCTGCATCTACAGGTTCTCAGGAGCGCCGGCAACGGTGAGTACACCCTGCCCCACAGCTGCATCCAGTCTACACCGACTCAAAGGAAGGCCTCGGCTCTTGTCGGTGACGTCACGTCAGCTAGGCACGGCGAACGCCAGGTCTGTTGCAGGCATACTCGTAATGGTGGTGTCTCCCTCTCTGACACAGGAAAATGTGAAACTATTGGCGGTAGTTGACCAACACACATTGTTCTGAGAGATTTCTGCAGTCAATTAATTGTGCAATTCATTACACTTCTTAACAAATAGTGTACTCCTGAACTTAAATTTCCATCTGTTTTAACGATTGAGATACAAAAACAACTTCATGGTCCAGCAGCAACAGAAGTCGTGCTTCTTTACCTTATTTGTAAATCTGAGGAAGCTACATTTGTACTGGGTTGCTTTTACAAGAAACTGAACATATTGGTGCTCTTCTTTAGGTATCTTGGTTGACTATGGGGTGAAGAGCACTGAATGTTAGTGAAATATCTTGCGATTGTACACGTTGTGGGAGGGGGTGCCTGACAGAAGAAGAGACAAAAGAGAGATACTCGTTTTATCAAATAAAATTTTTTTATGTTATGTAGTTTCTCCTTTCAGTTGCAAGAGGGGAATATTTATCTTTTCTAATGTGCATGTTTAAAAAAGTTTAAGCTCGGCAGTATTTTCGATGTATGAAGCTATTTTCTTTCCCGTTTAGAACTTCGTTGAAATCGACTGTAATCTAATGACTGACAACAGTTGGACATTTACACGTGTAAATTAGTTCACATTTCCAGTGACGATGTCTAACGAAAATAAATAAATAAAAGAAACGAGTTCATTGTAAGGGGGTTGGGGTAAGTTTCGACAACAAAATGGATAACATGGGTCAAGTAAATATAGTTACCTGAATGTAAAATTTCCGAAGCTTGCAATGGGGCAAAGCATCTTCTCATATTGATCTACGGTTGTTTGGACAGGATTCAGTAATACAGAACTATGATCTTCATTTGTAGCTTTACGACAGTAATAAAATCTTTCATCTAAATAAAACTGCGGAATTCAAAACAATACCAAACCAAACGCTCAGGCGTTTCTGCCTGCAACAGACGTGGCGTTCGCCGTGCCTAGCTGACGTGACGTCACCAACAAGCCCCGAGGCCTTCCTTTGAGTCGGCGTTGGTCCACTGCCGCGTAGGCTGACCACATTAGGACCACCTGCTAGAAGTACGCTAGCGGCAAGTTACAATCGATGCCTTCACTGCGCGATAGCGATGGAAATACTGTCGATGACAGTGCTGCCAAAGCAGAGTTACTAACCACAGTCTCCCGAAATTCCTTCACCAGAGAAGACGAAGTAAATATTGCAGAATTCGAATCGAGAACAGCTGCAAACGTGATTAACTTTCAAGTACCAGTCGTGTTTTTTTTAAGTAAGTACTGTTTTGAAATTAAAAAAAGACGTGCTAAGATTTCTCAATAATTTTATTTTCACATGAAAGGCCGTACCTTAATCTACGCACTGGCGCCATTACAGTCTGGTCCTTCCTTGTTTACGCTGTGTACTGAGTGTTTGAGATGCCTCCGATAATCGTGAGTCCCGCCAACTGTGAAGTACGGGCTGTTGTAAGATTTCTTAGAGCTAAAGGCCTAAAAACAATCGATATTCATCGTGAGATCTGTGCAGTTTACGGAGAAAACATTACGAGTGATGGAATGGTAAGGGGGTGGGTGAGAGCATTTAAAGATGGCCGCACAAATGTGCACGATGAACGACGGAGTGGGCGTCCTTCGGTTGTTAATGAAACTTTGGTGCTGGAAGTGGACAATAAGGTGAGAGAAAACAGACGCTTTACGATTTACTCCTTGCAGGATGACTTTCCTAATGTTTCTCGTAGTGTTTCGTATGGTATTGTGACCGAGCACTAGAATTTCCGAATATTGTGCTCACGTTGGGTACCGAAAATGTTGACTTCTTAAGTAATAGAACCCAGTACGTTGTCCTCGATGGTGAGTGTTCATCGGAGGTGAGGGTATCATCTGGAGTACCCCAGGGAAGTGTGGCAGGTCCACTGTTGTTTTCTATCTACATAAATGGTCTTTTGGATAGGGTGGATAGCAATGTGCGGCAGTTTGCTGATGATGCTGTGGTGTACGGGAAGGTGTCGTCGTTGAGTGACTGTAGGGGGATACGAGATGACTTGGACAGGATTTGCGATTGGTGTAAAGAATGGCAGCTACCTCTAAATATAGATAAATGTAAATTAATTCAGATGAACAGGAAAAAGAATCCTGTAATGTTTGAATACTCCATTAGTAGTGTAGCGCTTGACACAGTCACTTCGATTAAATATTTGGGCGTAACATTGCAGAGCGATATGAAGTGGGACAAGCATATAATGACAGTTGTGGGGAAGGCGGATAGTCGTCTTCGGTTCATTGGCAGAATTTTGGGAAGATGTGGTTCATCTGTAAAGGAGACCGCTTATAAAACACTAATACGACCTATTCTTGATTATCGCTCGAGCGTTTGGGATCCCTATCAGGTCGGATTGAGCGAGGACATAGAAGCAATTCAGAGGCGGGCTGCTAGATTTGTTACTGGTAGGTTTGATCATCACGCGAGTGTTACGAAAATGCTTCAGGAACTCGGGTGGGAGTCTCTAGAGGAAAGGAGGCGTTCTTTTCGTGAATCGCTACTGAGGAAATTTAGAGAACCAGCATTTGAGGCTGACTGCAGTACAATTTTACTGCCTCCAACTTACATTTCGCGGAAAGACCACAAAGATAAGATAAGAGAGATTAGGGCTCGTACAGAGGCATGAGGCATATAGGCAGTCATTTTTCCCTCGCTCTGTTTGGGAGTGGAACAGGGAGAGAAGACGCTAGTTGTGGTACGAGGTACCCTCCGCCACGCACCGTATGGTGGATTGCAGAGTATGTATGTAGATGTGGAAGACGGATGTGCATAAAACCAAACGTTTAGACAGTGCATTGACTTTGCTTGAGCGATACCACAACGACGGTGATGGTTTCTTAAGCCAGACTGTTATGGGCGATGAAACATGGGTGGCCTACGTAGCACCAGAATCAAAGCAACAGTCCCTGGGAGTTGAGCAAGGGCATCGTTTTGCTGTAAGACAATGCCCGTCCACATGTGGCGAATCACATCTTTTCGATGGGAAACTCCAGATCATCCTCCGTACAGCCCCGATCTTGCGCCCAGTGACTACCATCTGTTCCTGCACTATGAAGAAACACCTGGCCGGTCAGCGTCTTCGAGACGATGACGAAGTCAAAACTGTGGCGATGCAGTGGTTAACAAGTCAGCCGTCAGACTTCTATGAGGAGGGTATTCAGAAACTGGTACAACGTTATGACAAGTGCCTCAATATTGACGGAAATTATGTAGAAATGCAGGTTCCTTTCAGAGCACGCTGATGCAATAACTCCATACTTAACAATCATACACAACCGCTCTCTCGGCGAAAGGTCGGTACCCAAATGCTGGGAAGTAAATATTCCAGAATTCAAATCAACAAAACCTGCCGATACGAGCAACTTAGAAGTGGAAATCCTTGGAGTAAGGAAGCAACGGAAATCACCTAATACCAGAAGATCTTCCGGTCCAGACTGTATATCAGTTAGCTTCATTTCAGAGTACGCTGATGCTCCGTTGTTAAGAATCGTATACAACCGATAGCTCGACGGAAGATCCATACCCAAAGACTGGAAAGTTGCACAGGTCACACCAATATTCAACAAATTCAGAAGGAGTAATCCACTTAATTACAGGCCCACATCGTTAACGTCCATATGAAGCAGGACTTTCGAACATACACACGGTGGGCCACTGATAGTGACCGGGCCAAATATCTCACGAAATAAGCGTCAAACGAAAAAACTACAAAGAACGAAACTCGTCTAGCTTGAAGGGGGAAACCAGATGGCGCTATGGTTGGGTCGCTAGATGGCGCTGCCATAGGTCAAACGGATATCAACAGTGTTAATTTTTTTAAATAGGAACCCCCATTTTTATTACATATTCGTGTAGTACGTAAACAAATGTGAAAGTTTTAGTTGGATCACTTTTTTCGCTTTGTGATAGATGGCGCTGTAATGGTCACAAACGTATAAGTACGTGGTTATCACGTAACATTCCGCCAGTGCGGGCGGTATTTGCTTCTTGATACATTACCCGTGTTAAAATGGACCGTTTGCCAATTGCGGAAAAGGTCGACATCGAGTTGCTGTATGGCTATTGTGATCAAAATGCCCAACGGGCGTGTGCTATGTATGCTGCTCGGTATCCTGGACGACATCATCCCAGTGTCCGGACCGTTCGCCAGATAGTTACGTCATTTAAGGAAACAGGAAGTGTTCAGCCACATGTGAAACATCAACCACGACCTGCAACAAATGATGATGCCCAAGTAGGTGTTTTAGCTGCTGTCGCGGCTAATCCGCACATCAGTAGCAGACAAATTGCGCGAGAATCGGGAATCTCAGAAACGACAGTGTTGAGAATACTACATCAACATCGACTATACCCGTACCGTATTTCTATGCAATAGGAATTGCGTAGCGACGACTTTGAACGTCGTGTACAGTTGTGCCACTGGGCACAAGAGAAATTACAGGACGATGACAGATTTTTTTGCACGCGTTCTATTTAGCGATGAAGCGTCATTCGCCAACAGCGGTAACGTAAACCGGCATAATATGCACTATTGTGTAGCGGAAAATTCACGTTGGCAATCTAAATGATGCAATGTGTACTGATTTCCTACGTAATGTTGTACCGATGTTACTACAAGATGTTTCACTGCATGACAAAAAGGCGATGTACTTCCAACATGATGGATGTCCGGCACGTAGCTCGCGTGCCGTTGACGCGGTATTGAATAGCGTATTTCATGACAGGTGGATTGGTCGTCGAAGTACCATACCGTGGCCCGCACGTTCACCGGATCTGACGTCCCCAGATTTCTTTCTGTGGGGAATGTTGAAGGATATTTGCTATCGCGATCCACCGATAACGCCTGACAACATGCGCCAGCGCATTGTCAATGCATGTGCGAACATTACGGAAGACGAACTACTCGCTGTTGAGAGGAATGTCGTTAGATGTATTGCCAAATGCATTGAGGTTGACGGACATCATTTTGAGCATTTATTGCATTAATGCAGTATTTACAGGTAATCACGCTGTAACAGCATGCGTTCTCAGAAATGATAAGTTCACAAAGGTACATGTATCACATTGGAACAACCGAAATAAAATGTTCAAAAGTACCTACGTTCTGTATTTTAATTTAAAGAACCTACCTGTTATCAACTGTTCGTCTAAAATAGTGAGCCATAAGTTTGTGACTATTAGAGCGCCATCTATCACAAAGCGAAAAAAGTGGTCCAACTAGAACATTCATATTTCTTTACGTACTACACGGACATGTGATAAAAATGGGGGTTCCTATTTAAAAAACGCAGTTGATATCCGTTTGACCAATGGCAGCACCCTCCACCGGGCCAATCATAGCGCCATCTGGTTTCCCCCTTCAAGCTAGACAAGTTTCGTTCTATGTAGTTTTTTCGTTTGACGCTTATTTCGTGAGATATTTGGCCCGGTCACGTTCAATGGACCACCCTGTATTGTGATCGAGTATTATAAATTACCTCGACACCTAGTCAACACAGATTTAGAAAACATAGTTCTCATGAAACACAACTAGCACGAAGTGCTGAGTGCTATTGACCTTGAATTTCAAATTGATTCCGTACTTCCAGATGTCCAGAATGCCGTGTACTGAGTGACTGTCTCGGGACCAAAAATCGGTCCTTTATACACCCCCACAATAATAGGCCCTGAAACTATATGTTGTTCGATGTTTAAGTTACAGAAATTACAATTAACCCTTGAATGCATAGTGTAGCTGGTCAGCTACAGACTTCATTTCTTCGATGTATCCTATACTGAGCAACATTTCGTATCAAATTCGTTATATAGTTAAGTGTATAGCCTACACTCTAGTGCAGCTGCTAGTAATTCTTCACACCGATCGTAAATGGCAGGATGAACTGGCCCTGTTCGACAGTCAGCTGTGTGAATGTACTGCCGCGCTTGTGTTTTCTGGCGGAAAGTAGAGACTTTTTTTTTTTTTTTTGCTGTTTCTGCACTGATTTGTGGGTTTAAAAATAACTTTTTTATTTTGAAAACGTAAGCAGATATGGTGTAGACAGTTAATTCGAGTGTCTTTACGGTAGATTTGAGATCAGACCTGTTTTTGTGTTTGTAGCGATTGTCAACAATAATGCTTTGTTAATTTAATTAAAAAATTTTATCAATATTTTTTCGTAATGCAGGAAATATAACTGAACGTGGTAATTTTTACAGCTTGAAATAAGAAATCATGCATTTAAGGGTTAAAACATAACTCATTCATCTTCAACTTTTGTGGTCCTTTCTTCCTCAGTTGCATGTAATATCACGGTATATTGATAATGTTTGCTTATGGACCGTCTGACACCCCAAAATACACACACACACACACACACACACACACACACACACAAAAGCACAGCCATATATATATATATATATATATATATATATATATATATATATATATATATATATATATATATATATATTACACACACACACACACGCACACACACACACAAATGCATACACGAACAGATCACAGATACTTCAATAATTACACTCGAAAGTTTGGCAATAACATTCGATCTTTGGCAAAAACATTTGACAGTCGGCAACAGAAACCAAAACATTGCATCGAAAACAAGCGTTCAGTTCATAGTGCAGTGGAATGTGGGAAGAAAACCGCAAATTGGCATTCATAAGAATAAGAACAACACGAACAATGCAACAGGAGAGTAATATGTAGGAGATTGTCCACGCAACCTGTAAGTACAGTTCAAAACATTACTACTTAATAGTAAAATACCAACCAGCAGAACTGTTTATAACCTATAGGCACAGTGACAAAAATGTAAATTAAATAGCTAACATACGTACATATTCCAGGCCACTGATGATGCCTTGCAGAAAATAAAGGCGAAACGCGTATGCCACTAAAATTGTGTTTTATTCAGTTGCTGTCAGCCGGTCCATAAGTAAAAATTATCAATATACCGTGATATAACTCATTCAATTAACTGAATACATCGAGAAATTCCTTCGTTTCAACAGTTCCTTCTACCACAAAGGCTAGGCCGAATTATTTGTTTAAATAACGAAATTAACACATCTAGTTATACAAACAAAGCTTTTGACAAACGTGGTAATTATTTTGCAATTAATTAAGGACTGGCTTTGCTAATATGGTTTCAAATAGGGCCAAATAAATACTTTCAGAATCCTAGTAGTTCTTCTTTCAAATGTTTATAATTAGTAGGGAATTTATATTCGTTTGTAAGTCAAAAACAGAATCTATGTATCCGCCTGCTTGGCTGGGTGGTAACGTGCTCGCCTCCCATGCAAGTGGGCCCGGGTTCGATTCTCGGCCGGGTTGGAGGTTTTCCCCGCTCGGGGACTGGGTGTTGTGTTGTCCTCATTTCATCCAAACCACCGGGTAAGTAAGTAGCCCATTGTGGTGTCCAATGAAATAAGACTTGCACTTGACGGACGAACTTCCCCGAAAGGGGCCTCCCAGTCAACGCTGCCATACGCTCATTTCCATTTTAAGAAGTCCGCCGCCGCTGAGTGGTCAGCAGGGCGGAATGGCCCGGCTGGGGCAGGAGATTTTCTCCGCTCGGGGACTGGGCGTTGTGTAGTCCTCATCATCATTTCATCCCCATCTTCGACGTACGTTCATTTCCATTAGAATCTAAGTCATGAAACAATTACTGATTTTAGCCCAGTGTTCGTTTTGTGCTTTTATCAGTGGGGAGGGGGATGTCTTAGGGGGTTAGTATAATTACATATGTTACTAGCTTGGACCGTGGCGTTACCTATGGTTAAACAGTTATTTATAAATAGATGTTAATGCCGAAACTCACTATTCACGCGTAAGCACTACCAGAAAAGCCATCCCTTGTTATATCTTTAAAAGTACATTATAGGTAAAGCTTATTTACAAAATCATCTACATACAGGTATACGAGGGCAATTCAAAAAGTAAAGGCACATTTGTGAAAAGCTGTACTTATTCTGGTGATAGAAAACTGAAACATGCGTTATTTTTCTACGTAATCTCCCTGCAGTTAAATGCAGTTTTCCCGACGTTTTACGAGTTTTTTTTATTTCATCAGATAATACGTTTATCGGTTGCATCTGTAACCAATTTTGCACCGCAGCAATGGCGTCTTCATCACTTTCAAATCTTCTTCCCTGTAGTGCTTCCGTTAAGGGTCCAAACATTTGAAAATCGCTTGGAGCCAGGTCTGTACTGTATGGTGGATGTTCCAGCACCTCGAATCTCAACTCCTTTATTGCGTCGGCTGTCCGTTTGGCAGACTGTGGGCGAGCGTTATCTTGCTGCTTGATGACACCTCTTCACAGTTTTCCATGTCGTTTGGATCTGATTGCAGGTTTTAGTTTCGTGCGCAACACATCATATCCACCATACAATACAGACCTGGCTCTAAAGCCTCGTTTACACTGGGGCGACGTCTTGCAACATTGTGGCATGCTACGGAAATGTGGAGTGCGTCGTCTTGTCATTTAGTTCTAAACGTTTTGAAATGCTTACCTACTACATAACACTTTTTCAAAATTAATAAGCAAACATATTAATAGTAAAACTGAATTTAAAACTTTCAGTGTTAGGCTCCACAAATTTAAATCATGTGTGAAGTTTTACTCCAGTGCGTGGGAAATAAAAATCCCAGGTTGGGATGCATAAACTAAAACCAGATGAGGGGATGGTCTGATGCAGAGGGGGGGAAATCCCCGCCATCCTCCTCTGCAATTCTCACACTTTTTACCCTATCTGTAGCATAAGATATTAACTAGGAATGGTCAAAATAATGTAGGAAATCAATTACATTGAAAAAACTAAGCACAGAATTAGACCTGGTGCTATATTCCTTAAGACTGAGGACCAACCTTACACGTTTGTGGAAATGCAGATTATACTCATGCATGTTAATGGTAATGACCCAAAAATGAAAACAAAGTGAATTTAAGGAGGCAGATGGCGAAACAACAAAGTAAAGAGATGCCAACCTGCTTCGTCACAGCTGATTTCCTGTCAGAGAGGTCACAGTTCGTAGTAACTGGCGAGACGTTGTCGAGTAAAATAGAGATGATTTCTGGCGTTATCCAAGGTAGTGTTATAGGTCCTCTGCTGTTCCTTATCCGCACAGACGATTTAGGAGACAATCTGAGCAGCCATCTGAAGTTGTTTGCAGATGACGGTGTAGTTTATCGTCTAGTAAAGTCATCATAAGATCAAAACAAATTGCAAAACAATTTAGAAAAGATATCTGTATGGTCAGAGAATTCGTTTTTGACCCAAAATAACGAAACGTTTGGGGTCATCCACATGATTGCTAAAAGGAATCCGTTAAACTTCACTTACGTGGTAAATCGGTCGAATCTGTTGTTGTTGTTGTTGTGGTCCTCAGTCCTGAGACTTTTTTGATGCAGCTCTCCATGCTACTCTATCCTGTGCAAGCTTCTTCATCTCCCAGTACTTACTGCAACCTACATCCTTATGAATCGGCTTAGTGTATTCATCTCTTGGACTCCCTCTACGATTTTTACCCTCCACGCTGCCCTCCAAAGCTAAATTGGTGATCCCTTGATGCCTCAGAACATGTCCTGCCAACCGATCCCTTCTTCTTCTCAAGTTGTGCCACAAACTCCTCTTCTCCCCAATTCTATTCAATACCTCCTCATTAGTTATGAGATCTACCCATCTAATCTTCAGCATTCTTCTGTAGCACCACATTTCGAAAGCTTCTATTCTTTTCTTGTCCAAACTATTTATCATCCACGTTTCACTTCCATACATGACTACACTCCATACAAATACTTTCAGAAACGACTTCCTGACACTTAAATCTATACTCGATGTTAACAAATTTCTCTTCTTCAGAAACGCTTTCCTTGCAATTGCCAGTCTACATTTTATATGCTCTCTACTTCGACCATCATCAATAATATTGCTCCCCAAATAGCAGAACTCCTTCACTACTTTAAGTGTCTCATTACCTTATTTAATTCCCTCAGCATCACCCCACTTAGATCCTCCTTTCAAGACACTGTCCATTCCTTCCAACTGCTCTTCCAAGTCGTATGCTGTCGAATCTAAGGGCCGTAAATTTAGCTACAATACGAACAACTTAAACTAGAACGAACATACAGAAAATGTTGTGGGGGAGACGAAGCAGAGAATGGGTTTTATTGACAGAGCACTCAGGAAATGTAACATAGCTACTAAGGAGACTGCCTACACTGCGCTTGTCCGCCCGGCTCAGAAATACTGCCGCGCGGTGTGGGATGCTTACCATATAGGATTGACGGAGTACATCGACAAAGTTCAAAGAAGGGCAGCTCGTTTCGTATTATCCAGAAATAGGTGAGAGAGTGTCACCGACAGGATATATGATTTGGGGTTGACATCATTAAAACAAAGGCGTTACTCGTTGCGGTGGTATCTTCTCACGAAATTTCGGTATCCAACTTTGTTCTCTGAATACGAAAATACACTACTGGCCATTAAAATTGCTACACCACGAAGATGACGTGCTACAGACACGAAATTTAACCGACAGGAAGAAGATGCTGTGATATGCAAATGATTAGCTTTTCAGAGCATTCACACAACGTGCTGACAAGAGGAAAGTTTCCAACCGATTTCTCACACACAAACAGCAGTTGACCGGCGTTGCCTGGTGAAACGTTGTTGTGATGCCTCGTGTAAGGAGGAGAAATGCGTACCATCACGTTTCCGACTATGATAAAGGTCGGATTGTAGCTATCGCGATTGGGGTTTATCGTATCGTGACATTGCTGCTCACGTTGGTCGATATCCGATGACTGTTAGCAGAATATGGAATCGATGAGTTCAGGAGGGTAATACGGAACGCCGTACTGGATCGCAACGGCCTCGTATCACTAGCAGCCGAGGTGACAGGCATCTTATCCGCATGGCTGTAACGGATTGTGCAGCCACGTCTCGATCCCTGAGTCAACAGATGTGGACGTTTGCAAGACAACAACCATCTGCACGAACAGTTCGACGACGTTTGCAGCAACACGGACTATCAGCTCGGAGACCGTGGCTGCGGTTACCCTTGACGCTGCATCACAGACAGCAGCGCCTGCGATGGTGTACTCGACGACGAACCTGGGTGCACGAATGGCAAAACGTCGTTTCTTCGGACGAATCCAGGTTCTGTTTACAGCATCATGATAGTCGCATCCGTGTTTGGCGACATCGCGGTGAACGCACATTGGAAGCGTGTATTCGTCATCGCCATACTGGCGTATCACCCGGCGTGATGGTATGGGGTGCCATTGGTTACACGTCTCGGTCACCTCTCGTTCGCACTGACGGCACTTTGAACAGTGGACGTTACATTTCAGATGTGTTACGACCCGTGGCTCTACCCTTCATTCGATCCCTGCGAAACCCTACATTTCGGCAGGATAATGTACGACCGAATGTTGCAGGTCCTGTACCGGCCGTTCTGGATACAGAAAATGTTCGACTGATGCCCTGGCCAGCACATTCTCCAGATCTCTCACCAACTGAAAGCGTCTGGTCAATGGTGGTTGAGCAACTGGCTCGTCACAATACGCCAGTCAGTACTCTTGATGAACTGTGGTATCATGTTGAAACTGATTGAAGCTTCATGGGCAGCTGTACCTGTACACGCCATCCAAGCTCTCTTTGACTCAATGGCGAGGCGTATCAAGGCCGTTTTTACGGCCAGAGGTGGTTGTTCTGGGTACTGATTTCTCAGGATCTATGCACCCAAATTGCATGAAAATGTAATCACATGTCAGTTCTAGTATAATATATTTGTGCAATGAATACCCGTTTACCATCTGCATTTCTTCTTGGTGTAGCAATTTTAATGGCCAGTAGTGTATTTTGCTGACACCGATCTATGTAAGAGAAATCAGAGATCGCACGGAAACATATAGGTGTTCATTTTTACCGCGCGCTGTTCGAAATTGGAATAATAGGGAATTATTTTGAAGGTTGTTCGACGAACCCTCTGCCAGGCACTTAAGTGTGGTTTTCAGCTATCCATGTAGATGTAGATGTTAGTAGCGATCTGGTCTGCGTGTCCAAAACAGAACAGCAGCCAACCTGCGTGGCTATCTATTCCGCAAGACGTCTCGTTACCTTTCGGAAGATATGTGCTTCCACATGCCTATGTACAGGCCACGCTATCCCTGGAAGATACCATACTCCGTCAATCCTATGTGGTAAGGATCCCAGACCGCGCAGCAGTACTCCAAATGAGGACGGACAAGTGTAACGTAGGCAGTCTCTGTAGCAGATCTGTTGCATCCTCTAAGTGTTCTGCCAATAAAAAGGTCTTTGGTATGCCTTCTGCATAACATTTTCTGTGTTTTCTTCCCAATTTAATTGTTTGTAATTGTAATTACTAGCTATTTAGTTGAATTTACCACGTATAGATTGGTGTCGTTTGTAGTGTAACCGAAGTTTAACGGATTCGTGTGGATGACTTCACACTTTTCATTATTTAGGGTCAACTGCAATTAACACACCTTACATACCATCAGAATCGTATTTGATCAATGTAACTCCATCTTCCGATGGAGTATGGGACTACGGCTGTTCAGTGTTTAATAAAAACAATACCAGTCGCCGTTGTATAGGTTTATTTCTAGGCAACCAGTTCCGACGTTACACTACGTCATCTTCAGGCCTAAACTGTGGAAGATATAACAGATAAATAATCACATATTGAAATACGGACCATATTGACTAAAAGAATCAAGTGCTGCACATTACTTTACGTAATTAGAATTATACAGCGATGTTTTATCAGAGCAATAAATCATATTGAAATACAGTGTGTTACATGTAAATTTCCTTAATTACAAGATCTCGGTCTTAATAAAACTCCATAATACACCGTAATATACATTATCAGATTTAATTAGTTTTCGTACATATTGTAAAATCTTCAGTATCGTCATGTATTGATAAAACAGAAGTGTAGCCATCAGTCCAGCATATTTACTGTCTTCAAAACGTATGACTCTACGTGGCAGACGCCTTGTTTAGTCAAAAGGCGAAAGACGGTTAAGAGGGACCAACAAATCACACGTAAAACAGACTGATGGTTACATTACAAGGTTACATTTTGAGCATTTATTGTATTAATGTGGCGTTTACAGGTAATGACGCTGTAACAACATGCATTCTCAGAAATAATAAGTTCACAAAGGTATACGTATCACATTGGAACAACGGAAATAAAATGTTCAAACGTACCTACGTTCTGTATTTTAATTTATAAAACCTACATGTTACCAACTGTTCGTCTAAAATTGTGAGCCATACGGTTGTGACTATTAGAGCGCCATCTATCACAAAGCGAAAAAAGTGGTCCAACTAGAACAGGGCTTTACAACATACGTGCTCGCGTAGCAAGCTGTGAGCAGCAAGGCGCGAGCACGGAGCAGCAAGGCGCGAGCACGCTACCCCCACTACCGGACCAGAGCGGAGAGTGGGGAGGGTCACGTGGGGCACACAACAGCTGCCGCCAGTCAATGTAAATCCGCGGCCACCTGCAGGGATATCACTCACGAATTATTACTGCGACAAATAAAGGAGAATGTACACGTGCCACATAATTTAATTTTATTAGCTTAGTGTATGCCTCTACATTCACATTAATTTGTGAACTGTTACACAATAAAAGATGTCACTGAAGTGTGGGATTCTCGGTTATCTTGTACTTTTTGCCCTTTACAATTGCGTCTAAGTTCGGAGTAATTGTTCTTGTGCACTGTAGGCGCAGCGTGCAGTTTAAATTTCGATCAGACAATGCGTTTCTCAGGCGCGTCTTGTTACATTTCATTGCAGAGAACAGTTGTTCACAGACATACGTGGAACCGAACATTGATATTATTGTAGCCGCCAATTTGTGTAAACGAGGAAATCTATTATGAGGGAAGTGTCTGTAGAATTCCAAAATGTTTTTCTTGTGCCGAAATTTGTCTCTGTATTCTCTGTTACACTGGAGGTCAATAATTTCTAGTTGCAGCTCACGACGAATCTCTTCAATATACGCTGAATACGGAGAGGAGAAGAGATCAAAATCACTGTCTAGTGCTGTCAGATCTTGAAAGCGTTGATCAAATTCTTCCTTAAGGGCAACTAAACTATGTGAATAACGTTCACAGTCTTTGTGAACATCTTGCACGGATGATAATTTAGGAAAATGAGCTAGATGTCTTGTTCCCAGTTGACTCACCCAAAGCATCAATTTCTTTTTAAAAGTTCGTGTTCGATCTATGAAATGAGTAATTAGCAGATCTTTAATCTTGTAGTGAAATGTTCAAAGCATTCAGATGGCTAGTTAGATCTGCTAAGAACGCGAGATCACATTTCCATGAAGGCTCTTTCAATTCAGGAACACACGTTACGAGGGCAGTTCTATAAGTAATGCAACACATTTTTTTTTCTCGGCCAATTTTGGTTGAAAAAACCGGAAATTTCTTGTGGAATATTTTCAAACATTCCCGCTTCGTCTCGTACAGTTTCATTGACTTCCGACAGGTGGCAGCGCTGTGTGGAGCTGTTAAAATGGCGTCTGTAACAGATGTGCGTTGCAAACAACAGACAGTGATCGAGTTTCTTTTGGCGGAAAACCAAGGCATCTCAGATATTCATAGGCGCTTGCAGAATGTCTACGGTGATCTGGCAGTGGACAAAAGCACGGTGAGTCGTTGGGCAAAGCGTGTGTCATCATCGCCGCAAGGTCAAGCAAGACTGTCTGATCTCCCGCGTGCGGGCCAGCCGTGCACAGCTGTGACTCCTGCAATGGCGGAGCGTGCGAACACACTCGTTCGAGATGATCGACGGATCACCATCAAACAACTCAGTGCTCAACTTGACATCTCTGTTGGTAGTGCTGTCACAATTGTTCACCAGTTGGGATATTCAAAGGTTTGTTCCCGCTGGGTCCCTCGTTGTCTAACCGAACACCATAAAGAGCAAAGGAGAACCATCTGTGCGGAATTGCTTGCTCGTCATGCGGCTGAGGGTGACAATTTCTTGTCAAAGATTGTTACAGGCAATCAATGGAGTGGCGCCACAGCCACTCCCCTGCCGAGAAAAAGTTTAAAGCCATACCCTCAGCCGGTAAAGTCGTGGTTACAGTCTTCTGGGACGCTGAAGGGGTTATTCTGTTCGATGTCCTTCCCCGTGGTCAAACGATCAACTCTGAAGTGTATTGTGCTACTCTTCAGAAATTGAAGAAACGACTTCAGCGTGTTCGTAGGCACAAAAATCTGAACGAACTTCTCCTTCTTCATGACAACGCAAGACCTCACACAAGTCTTCGCACCCGAGAGGAGCTCACAAAACTTCAGTGGACTGTTCTTCCACATGCACCCTACAGCCCCGAGCTCGCACCGTCGGATTTCCATATGTTTGGCCCAATGAAGGACGCAATCCGTGGGAGGCACTACGCGGATGATGAAGAAGTTATTGACGCAGTACGACGTTGGCCCCGACATCGACCAGTGGAATGGTACCGTTCAGGCATACAGGCCCTCATTTCAAGGTGGCGTAAGGCCGTAGCATTGAATGGAGATTACGTTGAAAAATAGTGTTGTGTAGCTAAAAGATTGGGGAATAATCTTGTGTATTTCAATGCTGAATAAAACAACCCCTGTTTCAGAAAAAAAATGTGTTGCATTACTTATTGAACTGCCCTCGTATTTATTTCCATGAACATATTTATCCCATCTAATAGGCAAAAAAATCGATTTAATAATTCGCCACGACTAAGCCAGCGGACCTCGCTGTAATAAGGCAGCCTACCATACTGGCTTTCATGCTCAAGAAAGCTTTTAAATAGCCTGTGTTGTAGCCCATGCTTCCTTATATAATTGGTTGTACGAACAACCTCACTCATCACATTTTTTAGAGTGATACTCTTTGCACATAAGTTTTCCTGGTGGATCACAAAGGTATCGTCGTTATATTTTAATTGTATTCAAATGCATGTTATTATTATTATGACCGACCAAATCGTAACAAATCGCGCGGCGTGCGTTTTTAACGATAGCTTTACACTCGCCCAGCCTTTATTCGTGCGATATTATATATAAATATACAGACAGGACCGAAAGATCGATCTCTCTACCGTAACCAATAGAAGCAAATACGCTTTTCAAGTTCCGTTACCTCTATCTTGACTCGTATTGTTACATTAGGTTTAAATAGTTCTCAGTTCTTGGGGACTGATGACCTCAGATGTTAAGTCCCATAGTGCTCAGAGCCTTTTTTTTTTTTTTTTTTAGGTGTTCCAGGGTGGTCAGCTATCCACGAAACGACGTTCTGTTTTTTGAGTGGCGTAGCGCACAACGCGTTACGCACTACACGCCGTAAACACGTTCAGCCGTGTACAAGTAAATAGGAAGCTAAACTGAAACAATGGACGTGCGACTAAGAGCTTGCGTAGTTTTATTCAATTGTTGCCGACGCGTTCAGTGTGACAGCGGAAGGAAGAAACCGGGGGCGAGGGAGCAGGAGCATTAACTCTCTCTGCTTGTTCCTCTTCTGTAACGATTTCGCTACGCAGTTGCTTCACGGTTATCGATTACACGCAGTTGTGCGGGCAATCAGTGAGACATCATAACTAGATAGAGCTAGAGACCGCCAGTCTAAATTTTTAAAATATTGTAAACATAAAGCGAAAATACGTATCGTCACTAGTTTTTAGTTAAAATACGCAATAACCGTAGAAAAGGAGCCAAATATGCAGATGCGTATGCAACATGCAAATGCATATAATCTGGTCTCTAATTATAACACTTAAGCTCATGAAATCATCGAGGATGACTGCAATGGAGGAGGAGGAGGAGATTAGTGTTTAACGTCCCGTCGACAACGAGGTCATTAGAGACGGAGCGCAAGCTCGGGTAAGGGAAGGATGAGGAAGGAAATCGGCCGTGCCCTTTCAAAGGAACCATCCCGGCATTTGCCTGAAGCGATTTAGGGAAATCACGGAAAACCTAAAATCAGGATGGCCGGAGACGAGATTGAACCGTCGTCCTCCCGAATGCGAGTCCAGTGTGCTAACCACTGCGCCACCTCGCTCGGTGACTGCAATGTAGGAACCAAAATTACTAATGTTGTGTAGGTCGACATCGCACGATTTTTAAACTACGCAAACTTGTCGTCACGTTTGGCAGTTAACAGTACACCTTGAGGAAGGCGTCTTGCAATAGTCGCCGAAACGTCGGAATTTTATAGTTGACGCTGCGGCCTCAAACCCAGAAGAATTTTATTGACTGTGACAACGAAGATTAGATGGGTAGATCACATAACTAATGAGGAGATACTGAATAGAATTGGGGAGGAGTTTGTGGCACAACTTGACGAGAAGAAGGGACCGGTTGGTAGGACATGTTCTGAGGCATCAAGGTATCACAAATTCAGCATTGGAGGGCAGCGTGGAGGGTAAAAATCGTGGAGACCAAGAGATGAATACACTAAGCAGATTCAGAAGGATGTAGGTTGCAGTAGGTACTGGGAGACGAAGAAGCTTGCACAGGATAGAGTAGCATGGGGAGCTGCATCAAACCAGTCTCTGGACTGAAGACCACAATAACAACGTGACAACGGCCGCGGAAGCCTACATTTACAAATGTAGTGTTGATTTCACAGTTTCAGAACGATCGCGGGAAGGAATTACTTGCATAAAATATCAGGAAGTGTGGGTAGGGAGCGGTTTAAAGTGGAACGACCACATAAAATTCACCATGGGTGAAGCAGATACAAGATTCATATTGACTGGAAGAGTCCTCAGGAAGTGCAGTAGACATACGAGGCTCACTCCGAAAGAAAAGCACACTATTTTTTTTTTTTAAATCCATCTTTTATTGTACATGTTTGGAAGTTAAACAATGTGTAGATACAGCCTTTAGGAACAATATTTTCATTTCTCCACATAATTTCCATCCCTCTCAGCTGCCTTACGCCATCTTGGAACCGGCGCCTGTATACCCGCACAGCACAATTCTGCAGCAACCTGTTGGAGAAGCTGTTTGGCAGCGTGCACAAGGGAGTCATCATCTTCAAACCTTGATCCACGAAGAGAGTCTTTCAGTTTCCCAAAGAGATGATAGTCACATGGAGCCAGGTCAGGACTGTAAGGCGGGTGTTTCAGTGTTGTCAATCCGAGTTTTGTGACCGCTTCCACGGTTTTTCGACTGACATGTGGCCGTGCATTGTCGTGCAACAGCAAAACGTCCTGCTTTTGCCGGTGTGGTCGAACACGACTCAGTCGAGCTTTAAGTTTCTTCAGTGTCGTCACATATGCATCAGAATTTATGGTGGTTCCACTTGGCACGATGTCCACAAGCAAGAGTCCTTCGGAATCGAAAAACACCGTAGCCATAACTTTTCCAGCAGAAGGTGTGGTTTTGAATTTTTTTTCTTGGGTGAATTTGCATGATGCCACTCCACTGATTGCCTCTTCGTCTCTGGTGACAAATGATGGAGCCATGTTTCATTACCTGTCAGAATTCTTCCAAGAAATTCATCTCCAACATTCTCGTACTCTTCCAAAAGTTCGCTGCATACCGTTTTTCTTGTTTTTTTGTGAGCCACTGTCAACATCCTGGTAACCCACCAGGCACAAACCTTTTTTAACGCCAACACTTTCAGTATTCTGCAAACACTTCCTTCCCCTATCACAACGTAGTGTGACAATTCATTCACTGTGATGCGTGTGTCAGCAGTCACCAATTCGTTAATCTCTGCACAGTGTCTGGAGTGTGTGCAGTACGAGGCCTGCCGCTGCGAGGACAATCCCCAATATTGCCGTGCCCAGTTTCATCGCGTAACCTGCTCGCCCACCGACCAACTGTACTGCGATCGACAGCAGCATCTCCGTACACCTTTTTCAACCTCTTGTGGATGTTTCCCACTGTCTTCTTTTCACAGCACAGGAATTCTATGACAGCACGTTGCTTCTGACGAACTTCAAGTGTAGCATCGATCTTGAAGATATGCTGTGACAGCGCCACTCACGGGAACAGGTTGAACTAAGTTTGAAAACAAGCGGGAAGGATGTATCTGCACACTGTACGCTTTCACACATGCAGAATGAAAACTGTATTTTTACAAAAATAGTGTGCATCTCTTTTAGATTGGATTGGATTGTTTGGAGGAAGAGACCAAACAGCGAGGTCATCGGTCTCATCGGATTAGGGAAGGAAGGGGAAGGAAGTCGGCTGTGCCCTTTCAAAGGAACCATCCCGGCATTTGCCTGGAGCGACTTTGGGAAATCACAGAAAACCCAAATCAGGATGGCCGGACGCGGGATTGAACCGTCGTCCTCCCGAATGTGAGTCCAGTGTGCTAACCACTGCATTTTTTTGGTGTGACCCTCGTATGAAGGAGGTAGCTTATAAAAGCCTCGTTCAACCAAAGCCTGAATATTGCTCGTCAGTCTCGGTTCCATACCAGACAGGACAAACAGAGAAGATCCAAAGAAGAGCAGTGCATTTCTCTACAAGCTCATTTACTGAGCGCGAAAGTGCCACAGAGAGGCTCAGTGAACTCCTGTGGCAGACGCTGCAAGAGAGGCATTCTGCATCACGGTGTGCTCTACTGCTAAAGTTTCGAGTCCTTACAAGAGTTAATCAATATATTGCTTACTCCTACACTCATGCTCATAAATTAAGAATAATTGCAGAATGTGGTGCCACACAACGTGGCACTACACAAAACTGGCGCTAATAGCATAGGCGCGGTATTGGTGATAAGTTGAGAAAACCGTCCCAAAACACATGTGCTACAAAACGCCACTGTTTCCTGCACATGTACCGCGACATGAATGTGGGATATGATCACCATGCGCACGTACACTGACCACACAATGGGTTGGCATACTCTGGATCAGGTGGTCGAGCAGATGCTGGGGTATAGGTTCCCATTCTTGCACCAGTGCCTGTCAGAAATCCTGAAGTGTCGTGGGGGTTTGAAGACGTGCAGCGATACGTTGACCGAGAGCATCCCAGATGTGCTCAATGGGGTTTAGGTCTGGAGAAGAGGCAGGCCACTCCATTTGCCTGTTTCGCCTGTTTCAAGATACTCTTCCACAAAGACAGCTCGGTGGGGCTGTGCATTATCATCCATCAGGAGGAAGGTGGGACCCACTGCACCCCTGAAAAGGTGGACATGTGCAAAATGACATCCCGATACACCTGACCTGTTACAGTTCCTCTGTCAAAGACATGCAGGGGTGTACATGCACCAATCATAATCCCATCCCACATCATCAAACCACGATCTCCATGCAGGTGCCTTTCAAGGACATTAAGGGGTTGGTATCTGATTCCTGGTGCACACCAGATGAAAACCCGGCCACAATCACTGTTCAGACTATACACGGACTCATCCGTGAACATAACCAGGGGACCACTGTTCCAATGTCCACATACTTTACGGGCTCTCCTGTGACCATGGGTCAGTGGACTGCGTCTTGCAGGTCTCCAGCTGAATAAACCGTCTCTGTTCAGCCATCTGTAGACTGTGTGTCTGGAGACAACTATTCCAGTGGCTGCGGTAAAGACCCGAGCGAGGCTACCTGCAGTACTCGGTGGCCGTCTGTGGGCACTGATGGTCATATATCGGTCTTCTTGTGGTGTTGTACACTGTGGACGTCCCGTACTGTAGCGCCTGGACACGTTTCGTGTCTGCTGGACTCGTTGCCATAATCTTGAGATCACACTTTGTGGCACACGGAGAGCCCGTGCTATGACCTGCTGTGTTTGACCAGCCTCCAGTCGCCCTAGTATTCTACCCCTCATAATGTCATCAATATGTGTTCTTTGAGCCATTTTCAACACACAGTCACCATTAGCACGTCTGAAAACGCCTGTACACTTACTCGCTTCACCGTGCTCTGACATGGACTGACACACCTCTGCATACGTCGACTGCTGCCAGCGTCACCATGTGACGACTGCAGGTCAAATGCACTGCATGGCCGTACCGCAAGGTAATTTAAACCCGCAAACCGTCCACCAGAGCGCTGTTTCACCATGTATGAGCATTATCCTTAATTTATGAGCATGAGTGTACATACAGGGTAGAAAAAAAATTGTGTTATAAAGTTTTTACCCAGGATGGCTGATGCCAGTAGGGACCAAAATTACTAATGTTGTGTAGGTCGACAAGCGCCATTTTTAAGCTGCAGAAACTTGGCGCCATGCACTCCGATTGGCTGTGGGATTGCCCTGTTGAAGTTCATCGGTTGACGGGCAGTGCTATGGTTCTCAGTCCACACACACACAAATTTGCCTCACCCCGTCACTGCCCTAACGTGATACGCACACGTGTCCAATAGACCTTGCCATTTGTCTCCACCTCATGTCAGAGGCATTCACACGCAAGCTTTGCCTCAGAGCACACACACGTCACCTGCAATCTAGTCACACAGTAAGCACGGTGGCACAGTATTCATTTGAAGAACACCGAGATGTGGTATTTGTTTTTGGACTAGCCGACGGTAATGAGCATGAAGCTGGACGGTTGTATGAGGAACGGTACCCAGCAGGACGCCACCCACACTCGCAAACGTTTACAGCAGTTCACCGGTGACTTGGCGAAACAGGCTCGTTAGCAAGATATCACGGTGATGCTGGAAGACCTCGAACACGACGGGATGTTGCATTTGAAGCGACAGTTCTGGAGCGCATCGAGGAAGCGTCTACAAGTACTCGAGTGGTTGGACACGATGTGGGGGTCACTCATTGGTTTGAGGGATGACGGCCAGCATCCATTTAGTTTCCGCCCTGTCCAAGACATAAAACCTGTGGCGGACTATGAACATGGGCTAGGGTTTTGCCAGTGGTTTCTGCAAAGTGTTGCATGAGATCCCAACTTCCTCCCCATTGCATTGTTTACTGACGAGAGCACCTTCCATCGGGATAGCCTTTACAACACTCGAAACATTTATTACTGGGCAAGGGGAAATCCTCATGTCTCGTACGTCCACGGACACCAGGAACGATTTTCGCTCAACGTTTGGGCAGGCATTTTGGCTGACGATCTGATTGGGTCGGTCTATCTACCTCCTCGACTTACCGGGGCAAATTACTTTCACTTTTTGCAAGAAACTCTACCCAGCCTGCTGGAAGATGTTCCCCTGGACATACGGCTACGCATGTGGCTGTAGTACGATGGGGTGCCCACACATAACATTTGTGCTGTGTGTGGATACTTAAATGGACTCTTCGACGGCCAGATAATTGGGCAGAGGTGCTCGTAGGCCCCCGCGATCACCAGACCTCACGCCACCAGATTTTTACCTGTGGGGATTTTTCGAGGTTCTAGTTCACCCACCCGGGCTCTAAATACTTAGGAACATTGTGTAATTAATGGATCGCATTCAGCATGCCACCAATCTTTGAAAGAATTCGACAAAACACCGTTCGACATTACCAAGCTTGTGTCGCATCAGGGGGTCGCCAGTTCGGGCAGCTGCTTTAAGTAAACATGTCCTGCTACAAAAAAAGGCCCTTTTCAGGGCCGACACAATTTGTAAAAGACTTTCTGTATGCAAACTAACAGCTATTAATGGGTTTGTTTACAGTACATCTTATCATGAAACTATAATGGATGTGTCGGGACCCTGGCGGATTCGCCCCCAGGCCCCCTGAGTGGAAGGCTGGAGTGGTACCACCGAACATGCCGGCTATCTCGGATACATTGCAATCTCTGGCAGGCAAAGCATTCGAGGTCATGCCTTGTCCAGAGCATCTGGCAACAGGGCAATCCAGCAGCCAATTGGAGAGTGTGGTGCCAAGTTTCTGTAGTTTAGAAATTTTCCACTGTCGACCTACACAACATTAGTAATTTTGGTTCATACTGGCATCAGGTATCCAGGATTAAAATTTTGTAACATAATTTTTCTCGCTGGCTGGAGTGGCTTTGCGGTTCTAGGCGCTACGGTCTGGAACCGAGCGACCGCTACGGACGCAAGTTCGAATCCTGCCTTGGGCATGGATGTGTGTGATGTCCTTAGGTTAGTTAGCTTTAATTAGCTCTAAGTTCTAGGCGACTGATGACCTCAGAAGTTAAGTCACATAGTGCTCAGAGCCATTTGAACCATAATTTTTCTCCATCCTGTATATCTCGCGAGAAGGACAGGAGGGTAAGATTTGAGAGACCCAAACTCACATGGAGGCTTACCAGCAACCGTTCATCGCATGAACTGTTCGCGAATGGAACTGGAAAATGGGAAAGTGACACTGCTGCACAAAGTACCCTCCGCTACACACTGCAACGTAGCTTCCTAAGTACAGATGGAGCTGATGATGTAGATCCAGATGTATATGTCATTTTCAAAGGAACCATACCTGCATTTGCCTTGTTGATGATGGATATTACTCCCGAATGGAATAAAAGTTTAGTCAGATAATTACTGTAATGTGATTAACAACTTTTCCTATTTTGAAGGATCACTATGCAACATGTCCCTTTCACATTAGTATACTAATACACATTGCTTTTACTATTGACACATGCATGTTAGCAATGAATCGTTTTGTTTTTACAGCAGGCAGTACATCATGACCATTTCTGTCGAGCTGGAGATGAAGCCGCCTCCTGAACATGCAGCTGAAGGAAGCCGAAGAGCCAGCAGACTGAGGCAGCACCTGGCCGCCATTGCCAGTGAGTACAAGTCTGACAACTGCCTTACACACAGCTGGTCCAATGTGATTGCTCAACACCATATCCCTAAAAATAGTTACACCTAGCAGTAGTGGAGCTGTACTGGCACAAAGACAGTCTGCATTGTTGCCAGATCCTCCAAAATTCAGGGGTCAAGCTTACACTGTTGCCAGATCTCCCAAAAGGGTCAATGTCCTAAGGCCATTATCCTCTGTATCTTCAAGGTCGTGGGCCAATGTCCTACTTTGTCAGAGTCCTCTAAGACTGGTCACAGAAGACTTGTATGCAGTCCAGTTTGTGCAATTACTGTGTTTTCCTAACGTTCTACCAATGAATCACAGTCAGTGATCTGACTTACCTATAAATAGGCCAACTGGTCACAACATTCCACATCCTTAGAAACTGCTACTCCCAGGTATTTCTATGAGCTGACCTGTACCAATTGTGACTCATTGATATAGTAGTTGGAGAACTCTACGTTTACGTGTCTTTTGCAAAATAAAACAAAAATTTCACTCTGCTCAGCAGTGATAATTTTTGCACGAATCTGGAATCTCAGAAAGCTCTCATGGGACACCTGTCCAGGTTTGGTTTCCAGCTAGCTGCCATGTAAGACCTTGTACACTTCAAAAGTGAGGAGAAAAATGTGCAGTACACATGATGATGAACTCGCACCGTATGCAATAGCATCTAAATTAATTTATTTAATAATCATCAGTACACCTCTACATTTGAACCATTTGAAACAGAAAGGGCATCGAGACTGTTTTCAATTTCTTGCCATGTTCTTTGTAATACATGCTCTGGGACTGTTGCAATCCCATCAGATGTCTCAACATAGTCATGTTATCCGCTATGATTGCATCCACACAGTCCTCTACGAGTCTCAACAAACGAAAATATGGCTGACATCGAAATAAGTGTGCAAGGAATAGAAAAGCCACTGAAATCACTCAACAGAGGAAAGTCCACTGGACCTGACGGGATACCAGTTCGATTCTACACAGAGTACGCGAAAGAACTTGCCCCCCTTCTAACAGCCGTGTACCGCAAGTCTCTAGAGGAACGGAAGGTTCCAAATGATTGGAAAAGAGCACAGGTAGTCCCATTCTTCTAGAAGGGTCGTCGAGCAGATGCACAGAACTATAGACCTCTGTATCTCTGACATCGATCTGTTGTAGAATTTTTGAACATGTTTTTTGCTCGCGTATCATGACGTTTCTGGAAACCCAGAATCTACTCTGTAGGAATCAACATGGATTCCGGAAACAGCAATCGTGTGAGACCCAACTCGCTTTATTTGTTCATGAGACCCAGAAAATATTAGATACAGGCTCCCAGGTAGATGCCACTTTCCTTGACTTCCGGAAGGTGTTCGATACAGTTCTACATTGTCGCCCGATAGACAAAGCAAGAGCCTACGGAATATCAGACTAGCTGTGTGGCTGGATTGAAGAGTTTTTAGCAAACAGAACACAACATGTTGTTCTCGATGGAGAGACGTCTACAGATGTTAAAGTAACCTCTGACGTGCCACAGGGGAGTGTTATGGGGCCTTTCTTTTCACAATATATATAAATGACTAGTAGATAGTGTCGGAAGTTCCATGCGGCTTTTTGCGGATGATGCCCCAGTATACAGAGAAGTTGCAGCATTAGAAAATTGCAGCTAAATGCAGGAAGATGTGCAGCGGATAGGCACTTGGTGCAGGGAGTGGCAACTCACCCTTAACATAGACAAATGTAATGTATTGCGAATACATAGAAAGAAGGATCCTTTATTGTATGATTATATGATAGCAGAACAAACACTGGTAGCAGTTACTTCTGTAAAATATCTGGGAGTATGCGTGCGTAACGATTTGAAGTGGAATGATCATATAAAATTAATTGTTGGTAAGGTGGGTACCAGGTTGAGATTCATTGGGAGAGTCCTTAGAAAATGTAGTCCATCAACAAAGGAGGTGGCTTACAAAACACTCGTTCGACCTATACTTGAGTACTGCTCATCAGTGTGGGATCCGTACCACAGGAGATAGAGAAGATCCAAAGAAGAGCGGAGCGTTTCGTCACAGGGTTATTTGGTAAGCGTGATAGGGTTACGGAGATGTTTAGCAAACTCGAGTGGCAGACTCTGCAAAAGAGAGGCGCTCTGCATCGCGGAGTAGCTCGCTGTCCAGGTTTCGACAGGGTGCGTTTCTGGATGAGGTATCGAATATATTGCTTCCCCCTACTTATACCTCCCGAGGAGATCACGAATGTAAAATCAGAGAGATTCGAGCGCGCACAGAGGCTTTCAGGCAGTCGTTCTTCCCGCGAACCATACGCGACTGGAACAGGAAAGGGAGGCAATGACAGTGGCACGTAAAGTGCCCTTGGCCACACACAGTTGGGTGGCTTGCGGAGTATAAATGTAGATGTAGATGTATATGTAGAAACTGAGCGTAGTAAAGTCAGGGGAACGTGACCAGGCATTGGGTCCTCTGCATCTGATCCAGCGAGTAGGAAATTTCTTAGCCATTAACTTGTGAACAGGTATTGACCAATGCAGAGGAACTTAGTCCTGTAGGATGATGGTTTTGCGTTGCCAGCCTCGTATCTGACAGTATGCAAACTGCTCCAACATGTCCAGACACACTGACCCGTTCAGTATGTTCTCTGCAAAGAAGAACAGTCCAGCAATGCAAGACGTTCAGTTTAGCGCCATTATGAACATGTTCAGTGATAGTGTCCAGATTTTGCAAGTCCCAGATCTGAATGTTATACCGATTAATCGTTCCTGATACATGAAGGATTGCCTCATCTGAGAACAGCCGTCTTTCCAGGAACTGGGTGTTCATGCCAGTATGCCGCAGCATATCCGTAGAAAACTGTTGTCGCCTCGGTTTGTCATTCGCCATCAAATGTTACAGACCGTGCACTTCGTAAGCATACAAACAAAGATGTTGTTGTACTACAGGATGTAATGTCGCCTGGAGCACATTAACTTGCCTAGGTGCCTGCGGAATTCATACAGGGTGTAACACCTCGGTTCAGATTACAGTGATAAAAGCTATAGAAAGAATAATTTAAAATTAAGAATAGAATTTTTAGAGAGGAAAATAGTGTAGAATCAGAGTTCGGTAATTGCAGATCAAAATTATAGTATATCAGCAACTAGTTTAACGTCTAAGTACAGCAAAGCCACGGAAGCTCCGTCATGGAGAAGGCGGTGACGTTAAACTCTTGTGATGAAAAACCTATAAAAAGGCCTGATCGTCATTATTGCCGTCTTTTTTCCTTGATCGTTTCGTTAAAGGGCGGGAACCCGTGTCAGTCAGCGAGACAATAATTAGATTGGTCTTCATCGTGTTGAGATTCACGATAAACTGTTCGAATATTACGGAGATTAAAAGTGATGTAGTGTACGATCTCTGACTGTTGGTAGCAACGGAATATTAAGGGGATTTTAGGACTTTAGTGCTAGATTGGAACTTTACGGACATATAGATGACAGAAACTCAAATTATGTGCTGATACGAGTGAATTCAGAGGTACCGGTATTCAGATATTAACGCGTGGACTTTTGAAAGTGTCGTGTGTCGTTATTTGCGAATCTGGACGTAGAGCGCGCGCATATCGGCATTTGCGGACTATTTAGATTCCTCCAGGCTAGGAACCTTTTAAATAGACCTTCATCCATCACCATCTTAATCCTCGAATATAGAGTGAAAGTGAAATACAAGAGTGTTGTACTTATTTCATCTACCTAGTAATAATCAGTGGAGGTTTTACGGAACCAAAGCTATTCAGCAGTAAGTCAGCACCATCTAGCGGAAAGCGTAGGCATTAACTGATACGCTAACTGAAGTGAAGGTTTACGTGTTGTACGGACTGCTTAATACGAACTTCTGTGATTCTTTGACATCCCCACTCCCTCTGAAAGGTGGCGCAGGCTGTCTTAATCATAAAAGGGGAGAGTTTTGCCCGGGCAAATTACTAAATAAAAGCGATATTTACAAGACTCGTAGTAATAGCGAAACACAGGGCCCGCACCTCATCGGAGAGTCGTCGCTGTCGGGAAGTAAAGCCGGGAAACCTACTGACGATATTATAAATCCCTCCAAATCCTTGAACGCCATGCTCTCCGCCTCGCCTATCGCATCCATCTCCCCTCCCCTCCCCCACGTGGATCCTGTATGATCTCATCCCCTTCCCCCACCTCCTCCTTTTCCTTGAAAGGATACGGATCCTGTACACCTCCCGTAAACTTGATCCTCCTCACCCACTCGTATCCCCGATCCTCTCCCATCCCCGCCTGCTGCCGCGCCTGTAATCCCACGTCCCACCCGGTCTCCATCTCTCCACCCTCCTTACTCTCTCCCAAGGTGGCTTCCGCCAGCTCCCCCTCCCTGATGATGTCCTTCTCCCCTCCATCTACCCCTCCTATCAACTTTGACGCTGCCCCACCACCCACATCCGGTGTCCTTTCCTTTAGGCACCCTCCCTCCCTCCCTTCTCTTCCCTTCCCTCCCCTTCTCTTTCCTTTTCCCCCGTCCCCTCCCTCCACAACTCTTCCCCCCGGGCTTCCCCTCCCCCTTCCTCCCTCCCCCCTTTCTCCCCTGCCTGTGGCATCTCTGCTCTCCCCTCTCCCTCTCCCACTCCCCTTCCTCCTCCTCCTCTCTTGGCAGGTCCCCGGACTCTCACACGCATAGTGAACATTCGCGCGCCGGAGATCATCGCCATCAGTGTCTAGTGTGTGTGCTTCGTTTTGTGTTTCGTGCAGTTACAACTCAACTGTTCACATGTGCCGTCGCAGTTCTCCGTGTTTTGTGCGCCGTGTCAACAAGTGTTAGTGTTTTTATCGTCCAACGTGAACGGCTTCTTGTTTTTTGTTTTTTTGTAACTACTTTCTTTGCCCGCCATTTTTTGTATTTTCTGTGTCACCTATCTCATATTATTGTACCCCATAAGGCTGAAGAGCGGCGTATTATGCTGCTGCCAGCCCGCCTTGTATGAGGTGCTGAAAATTACAATAAAGGAAAAAAAAAAAAAACCGACGATACGTATCTACGAGCAGACGTCTACGTGGAGTACCTAAAAAGGGGACCACAAGAGAGCTGGGGACGCTTCAAGGGGCTTTTGAGAAATGCTTTTCTCGTGTCCTCCGCTGTCTCTTATGAAACATTACGATGTGCACCACCCAAATGATTCAGAACACTTCCAGTTGCCAGAAACCTATATAATACTAGTCTTTAATTGTTTTCACAGCAGCTGCCTCACATCCATACTGCCGGGCTGGGATGGCTGAGCAGTTCTAGGCGCTACAGTCGCGCAGGTTCGAATCCTGCTTCGGGCATGGATGTGTGTTATGTCCTTAGGTTAGTTAGGTTTAAGTAGTTCCAAGTTCTAAGAGACTGATGACCTCAGAAGTTAAGTCCCATAGTGCTCAGAGCCATTTGAACCATTTGAACATCCATACCACGATAATTTATTTGCTTAGTAATCGGCGATTATCTTTCTGAAAATCACACTACTCCTTGTGCGCATTGCTACACTCTGGCGGCAGTTGTTGGCAGAACTGATGTGGGGTTAGAAATTCTTTGAGATTGTCTAGCCTGCGGAGTAATTTCACTATCATATCTATTGTAGTTTGGTCTTTGAAATGTCAAAGGACTGAGAGAGACAAACCATAGACTGCCTGGCAGAAAAAGTGGAGCACCCAGAAAGGGGACAGGAAACGAAATGAAAATTAACGAATTGAGAGTGCATGTGAAGTTACTTCAGTGATTACAAAATGGAGTCAAATTATGTGTAAATTTAAGAGTGCAGGAAATCTGTGGCCCACTGTTGTGGCATCAGGATTCACTCAGTCCCCAACAGCTGTGACCTGAAGCCATAATCGATGGCTTCGCGCACTTCTTCACCAGGAGTAACACTAATGTGGCTCTCTAAAACATTTTAAGGATGGGAACTCTCCCTAAAAATGGTTCAAATGGCTCTGAGCACTATGGGACTTAACATCTGAGGTCATCAGTCCCCTAGAACTTAGAACTACTTAAACCTAACTAACCTAAGGACATCACACACATCCATGCCCGAGGCAGGATTCGAACCTGCGACCGTACCGGTCACGCGATTCCCGACTGAAGCGCCTAGAACCGCTCGGCCACCGGGCCGGCTGGACCTCTCCCTGTGTCGCCACAATACTCACTGCAATGGTCATCTGCGGTAGTGCCGAACCGTGATTCATTCCAAATACAATGAAACGCTTTCATCAGCACACCATCATTCCCAGGCACAGCATTATATTTCAACAAGTTACATAAATGGGTAACTGATGGAGACTTTTGAAACAGTGCAGGGGCACAGTCAAAATAGAAAATGTCCATTCCTCTTGGAGTGCTAGTCTTGCAAATTTCACACGAAAATGTCTTTGAAGTTTGGATGGTAGCAGCTGTATTCGCGGAAGTAGAGCTGTGGGGAAGAGGCGCGGGTCGTGCTCGAGTAGATCAACCGGTAGAGCACTTTCCAACGAAAGGCAAAGGTCCCGAGTTCGAGTCTCTATCCAGCACACAGTTTTAATGTGCCAGCAACGTTGAAAAAGTATACTTCAGTAAAACAAAAAAATATCTCCATGCATAGCCTAGGTATTACAGCATGTATACCTTCCTGACTGGATAATGTGTCCTCGATGTCAGCATTTGTTCTTGTAGTGGGCACTGATCATAATGCTTTGGTTAGTCAACGTATACCTATGGGAGATATGAATTTGATAACCTATAAAGAGGGACTTGACTACAAGCCAAGAAGTAAACACACTATATGAGGAAAATTATCCAGACACCTGGCTGATTACCTACAAGTTCATGGCGCCCTCCATCGGTAATGCTGGAATTCGGTATGCTGTTGGTCCACCCTTAGCCTTGATGACAGCTTCCACTCTCGCAGGCACACTTTTAATCAGGTGCTGGAAGGTTTCTTGGCGAATGGCAGCCCATTCTTCATGGAGTGCTGCGCTGAGGACAGGTATTGATGTCATTCAGTGAGGCCCGGCACGAACTCGGCGATACAAAACATTCCAAAGGTATCCAGAATGAGATTTTCACTCTGCAGCGGAGTGTGCGCTGATACGAAACTTCCTGGTAGATTAAAACTGTGTGCCCGACCGAGACTCGTACTCGGGACCTTTGCCTTTTGCGGGCAAGTACTCTACCAACTAAGCTACCCAAGCACGACTCACGCCCCGTCGTCACAGGTCTACTTCTGCCAGTACCTCGTCTCCTACCTTCCAAACTTAACAGAAGCTTTCCTGCGAACCTTGCAGGACTAGCAGTCCTGAAAGAAAGGATATTGCGGAGACATGGCTTAGCCACAGCCTGGGGGATGTTTCCAGAATGAGATTTTCACTCTGCAGCGGAGTGTGCGCTGATATGAAACTTGCTGGCAGATTAAAACTGTGTGCCAGACCGAGAGAGTTTCATATCAGCACACACTCCGCTGCAGAGTGAAAATCTCATTCTGGATATTCTACTGTTTCTGTGAGAGCCACCAGCAGACACTCAGCGTCCCAGACTGACCTCGGCCCTGCCCGGACCTGTCCGCAGTGAGCATCGGGGCGCTGGGCACCGGCACGACACTGGGCTGGACCAGCGTGGCCATCCCGGAGCTGCAGTGCGGCTACGCGTCTGCGGCCGGAGCGCAGTGCTACCAGTCGTGGCAGCTGGCCTGGGTCTCGGGCTGCATGTCGCTGGGGGCGCTGGCGTTCTCGCTGCCCGTGGGGCGGCTGGCTGACGTGCTGGGCCGCAAGCGGGCCGGGCTCTGCCTGGGCCCCCTCTTCCTGGCCGGCTGGGCCTTCCTCATCTGGGGAGACTCGGTGAGTCCTGCTGTACTCCTCTGCACCACCACACCGCACATCGTTCTTGTTGAACTACACTACTGGCCATTAAAATTGCTATACCACGAACATTACGTGCTACAGACGCGAAATTTAACCGACAGGAAGAAGATGCTGTTATATGCAAATGATTAGCTTTTCAGAGCATTCACACAAGGCTGGCGCCGGTGGCGACACATGCAGTGTGCTGACATGAGGAAAGTTCCCAACCGATTGCTCATACGCAAACAGCAGTTGACCGGCGTCGCCTGGTGAAACGCTCTTGTGATGCCTCGTGTAAGGAGGAGAAATGCGTACCGTCACGTTTCCGGCTTTGATAAAGGTCGAATTGTAGCCTATCGCGACATTGGTACTCGCGTTGGACGAGATCCGATGACTGTTAGCAGAATATGGAATCGGTGGGTTCAGTAGGGTGATACGGAACGCCGTGCTGGATACGAACGGCCTCGTATCGAAATGACAGGCATCTTATCTGCATGGCTGTAACGCATCGTGCAGCCACGTATCGATCCCTGAGTCAACAGATGGGGACGTTTGCAAGACAACAACCATCTGCACCAACAGTTGGACGACGTTTGCAGCAGCACGGACTATGAGCTCGGAGACCGTGGCTGCGGTTACCCTGACGCTGCATCACAGACAGGAGCGCCTGCGATGGTGTACTCAACGACGAACCTGGGTGCACGAATGGCAAAACATCATTTTTTCGGATGAATCCAGGTTCTGTTTACAGCATCACGATGGTCGCATCCGTGTTTGGTGACATCGCGGTGATCGCACATTGGAAGCGTGTATTCGTCATCGCCATACTGGCGTATCACCTGGCGTGATGGTATGGGGTGGCACTGGTTACACGTCTCGGTCACCTCTTGTTTGCATTGACGGCACTTTGATCAGTGGAGCTTACATTTCAGATGTGTTACGACCTGTGGCTCTACTCTTCATGCGATCCCTGCAAAACCCTACATTTCAGCAGGATAATGCACGACCGCATATAGCAGGTCCTGTACGGGCCTTTCTGGATATAGAAAATGTTCGACTGCTGCCCTGGCCAGCACATTCTCCAGATCTCTCACCAATTGAAACGTCTGGTCAATGGTGGCCGAGCAACTGGCTCGTCACAATACGCCAGTCACTACTCTTGATGAACTATGCTATCCTGTTGAAGCTGCATGGGCAGCTGTACCTGTACACACCATCCAAGCTCTTACTCAATGCCCAGGAGTATCAAGGTCGTTATTACTGCCACAGGTGGTTGTTCTGGGTACTGATTTCTCAGGATCTATGCACGCAAATTGCGTGAAAATGTAATCATATGTCAGTTCTAGTATAATATATTTGTCCAATGAATACCTGTTTATCATCAGCATTTCTTCTTGGTGTAGCAATTTTAATGGTCAGTAGTGTATATCAAATAACGGTTTGCATAATGACATTCAAACTGCACAGTTGGCCTCAGGGCACCGTGGAAATTAGTATGTGCATGGTTTTCTTTAATTAGTTTGGTTTAGCAATGAAGCCCTCTTTCATTTGGACGGGTTTGTGAATAAGCAGAACTGGTGCATTTGGGGAACTAAGAATTCGCATTTCACAATCGCGAAGTCTCTTCACCCTAAACATGGGATTGTGTGGTGGACAGTGTCCAGTCACGGAATAATCGGTGCGATATTCCTCAATACCATGGTAACTACCAAACTCTATGTGAAGGTTTTGGAAGATGATTTCATCCCAGTTTTCCAAAGTGCCTCTGATTTCGACGAGATGTGATGCATGCGAGACGGAGCTCGACACCATCAGAGCTGGACAGTGCTTGATGTCCTGGAGGAGCACTTTGGGGACCGTATTCTCATTCTGGGCTACTCAGAGGCTACTGGCGTGGGCCTCCATTGTCTGCCATATCCTCTGGATCTGAACACGTGCGACTCATTTTGTGGGTCTGTACTAAAGGCAGGGTGTACAACAACAATCCCAATACCATTTCTGAGCTGAAAACAGGTATTCGGGAGGTCACCGACAGTATCAACGTTCTGAAACTTCAGCCGTCACGTAGAATTTCGCTATTCGTCTGCGCCACATCATCGCTAATGATGGTGGGCGTACCGAATATGTCATAACCTAAATCCAAACATCTGTAGTGACGTTTACATGTTGAATAAAATGTGTGCACGCCGTAGTTTCTAACTAATTTACGTTTTTGTTCATACAGTTCAATAAGTGTCACCGTGTAGCATCACGTCTAGGCACGGCAAGGTCCAAAGCGGTTTTGCGATGGTGTAAGCTGAGGGTATCGTTCGGAGTGCTATACTGTTTTATGGTAGCGTGTGCAGACTGCATAACCTGTGGAATTGACTGGACTGAGACGTGCTTTGTAAACTTCCAGCACCACTACCACTTCTGCTGCCTGTCGCACAATGAATACACTCTGATGTCCTTAAAACGTCCTTATGTTTTAGGGACATGTGTTCATCTTTTATTTACCAACGTAAGCCTGCTTTTAGTAAATACGACGGGATCCTATGATTATTTAATGATCTGTTACCATTTTAAATCTGACATTTCGTGGGGAACCAATATTTTTCTTAATTTTTGGCCAACATTGAACTTGACAACATGCTGAGTGTCTTGCAATGTATGTTAAAGGGATAAAATCAAATACCTCAAAATAACATGAAAGACCGAAACCTGGGTTGTACTTAAACGAGCAGCACAAGACACAAGTGGTGGTGTATTGCTCCAAAAAGAAATTGCCTTAAGGGGACATTGTACCGGGTGATCAAAAAGTCAGTATAAATTTGAAAACTTAATAAACCACGTAATAATTTAGATAGAGAGGTAAAAACTGACACACATGCTTTGAATGACATTGAGTTTTATTAGAACAAAACAAAATTCACAAAATGTCCGACAGATGGCGCTGGATAGCAAAACGTCAGTGACTGTGCATGACAATCGTGTATAAAAGGAGCTGTAATGAGAGAGAGAATCAGATGCGCCAGAAGTCGCAGCATGTTGACGTTACCTGAAAAGGCGCCTTTACTGACGCTGTACTATCAGAATGGGGAATGTGCTAGTTCAGCGTTACGATCCTATCGCCATAGGAAGGGGATTGGAACAGGTAAAGGTCCGTTCACAAATGCAGCTGTGGCGAGAATGATTTCGAAGTTTGAAGCCATGGGTTGTTTACACGATAGACCCCATAGTGGCCGACCGAGCACAAGGCGTAATGCTGCTGAGACAGTTCAGGAAGAAATGGATACTGTAGCGGGTTCGTCTATGCACGGAGAAGTCAGCGCTCGTGCAGTCGCACGTCGCACTGGCTTTCCATACACTACTGTTTGGTTGGCACTTAGGCGTACCCTCCGATGCTATCCGTACAAAATCCATTGGAATCGTGAACTGTTACCTGGCGATTTAGTGAAGCGGAGGGCATTTGCGGTGTGGGCGTTTCAAAACATGGCGGAAGATGACGATTGGTTGAGTAACGTGTTGTGGACCGATGAAGCTCATTTCACGCTCCGAGGGTCTGTCAACGCCCACAACTGCAGAATTTGGGCTACCGAAAATCCTAGAACTGACGTGGAAACTCCATTGCACGACGAGAAAGTGGCGGTATGGTTTGGATTTACCACATCTACCGTTATCGGGCCTTTTTTTCTTCGAGGAAATGCGTGATTCTGGTTTTGTAAGTGCTACAGTGAAGGGTGAGAGGTACGCCAATATGTTACACAACCGCATCATCCCCAGCGTGGCTGATAAACACCTGCTGGAACGTACGATGTTTATGCAGGATAGCGCTCCATCCCATACTGCTAGACGCGTGAAAGATCTCTTGCGCGCGACGTTTGGTGATGATCGTGTGCTCAGCCGCCACTTTCGTCGTGCTTGGCCTCCCAGGTTCCCAGACCTCAGTCCCTGCGATTATTGGTTTGGGGTTACCTGAAGTCGCAAGTGTATCGTGATCGACCGACATCTCTAGGGATGCTGAAAGACAACATCCGACGCCAATGCCTCGCCGTAACTCCGGACATGCTTTTCAGTGCTGTTCACAACATTATTCCTCGACTAGAGCTATTGTTGAGGAATGATGGTGGACATATTGAGCATTTGCTGTAAAGAACATAATCGTTGCTTTGTCTTACTTTGTTATGCTAATCATTGCTATTCTGACCAGATGAAGCGCCACCTGTCGGACATTTTTTGAACTTTTGTATTTTTTTGGCTCTAATAAAACCCATGTCATTCCATGCATGTGTGCCAATTTGTACTTCTCCATCTACATTATTCCGTGATTTAATCAGTTTTCAAATTTATATTGACTTTTTGATCACCCAGTTTCTCCTTTGCTGCCAATGTTAAATTTTATCTAATTTTGTGACCCATTATCGTGGAAAGTCTTTAAGAGACAAACTTACAGTTTTCCATAATTATTGAATGCACTTTTCTAGATATACTGGACTAGAATTATTACTAAAATTGTATTGTGGGGCATGTCCTCTTTTTTTTTCAAACACTCATTTTTTGACAGATTTTGTAAATAAATGAACAAAAACAAAACAACTTAGGATATTTTAATCATTCTAGTTCCATATGTGTTGAATATCACTCTTGGCATGCTGTGAAAATTTCATGCCTCTACCATGAGTACTTTTTTAGAAAATGGGTAATTTATTGCAAAAGAATGTAGTTCAGAGATATTGAGGTTTAAAACTTTTTTATTACAAATTCTTATACTGACTTACATTTCTGCGTCTTTTATGCTCTAGAATTGCCCTGGCCCATAGCCTGTGTCTTCTTCAGTGTCACAACAGCCCAGTGCTTGCCTCCTCCTCTTCTTTCTGGTTTCTTTTGTCATTTGCTGAGCAGCTAACTCTGCTTCACGTACATGAAGCTCATCCACTTCCTGCAGTCCTTTAGCTGTGTTCTGTCCCAATCTTACCCCTAACTTCTCCAGAACCTTAATTCTTTCATATTTCCCACCATTAAAAGTTATTTCAGCTTGAGGCACTGCTAACTTTAGAGTCACAAAGCCAACAAATACATTTTTACGCACATGCCACCACACAACATAATTGAAAGACTCATTTACATTCTGGGTCTTCCTATGTAAAGAGTTGTTTAGTAGCTCAGGATTTGCCAAATCTCTGTAAATATCTTTGATTGCCTCCATTACTGCTGAAGGAAGAGAATTTTTATGTGTAAATTCATGCAGGGTGTCAGAAAATTCAGCTTGCCTATATTTACACCAAGTGTTTTGTGGAGGTGGACACAAAGCATGACATGGCTTTTCATCGGTTGATATTCGATGAAAGAAAGTGCTCCACACAGCTCTTTTCATCTTCTCTAAATTGTCATAGTTATCTCTAATGGTCTTCGCATAATATTGCTGTAATTCATCAATTACTTTGTCTGCTACTTTTCCAGCACATTTTATTGTCTTGCAATCAGACGCGACACTACTTTGAACGAAAATTAGTATCAGAAACAAAGGACTGATTTGTTTATTATTAATGCGAACGTCTGAGACGTAGCAGTAGGCACAGAACAAAGCAATTCACAGCCTTCTAGACGGTGTAGTTCCCAAGATATGACTGCTCAACTGTGCCAGTATATGCGTAACCGCGAAATTTGACAGTCACACGTCAACATTCAAAATACTATTTGAAGGTCCCACAATTGTCTGATTTTAATGTATTATGTACCGAAATGTTCAGGAAACTCCAAAGTACATTATGGAGTAGAAAACAGAAAATGTCAAATTTCAACAAATTTCACGTACAATGTCCCCTTAAAGATGCTGTCGTAAAAACGGGACAGTGTCGTCCTTATACAATCATCATCTCCCAAATGTTCCTCTACTGTATACAGTGAAAAATCCTGTAAAACATGTTTGTATGCCTCTGCAAGTACAATAAGGAAACCACGCCCTAGACATGAAAGATTCCGTATCACTGTCTTCTCCATACTTCACTGCTGGTATTACACTTTATGGCGGGCAACATTCTCAAGGCATTCGAGAGACACAAATCCTTCCACCAGATTGCTACACGGTACAGCCTTCCTCGTCACTCCAAACCACGTGTATACAGTCATACACTGTGCAGTGCCATCGCTTTTTACACCGTCTCGAGCGCCGCTTACTAAATGAAGACCGGCTCGACTATTGTACCACATGATTCTTAACGCCTTTTTGCACAATCACTGTGCAAGCCGAACTGCTGGTAGAACTTTGGTATTCACTGGAGATTCCGTCCTCTCTTAACAGTCGATCTTCACAATGCACGATGGTTTCTCTCCTTCAGTACACGAGGTCTGTTCTGGTCTCGGTTTAGTCGTGGCTGTCCCTTCACATTTCCACTTCACAACAACGTCACCAACAGTCGACTAGGGTAGCTTTAGAGGGCCTGGAACGTTCCTGATGATTGTCACTCAGGGGATATCCAATGAGTAGTCCACATTTGAAGTCACTGATTTCTGATGTAATCTGTGAGACCTGATTTTCTCCTGACCTATACAATTTTCAAACTACTTATGGCAATTCAGCCAAGTAATATTTACAGCGACCGCAGATATCTCAGCAGGGGTACTCCCCGCCATTTTCAAGGCACAAACTGCAATGGACAGGCGATGTACAGGCAAATTTAAAGCCTCGTTTCCTGGAGCAATTCAGGAAAGATTACACACACACACACACACACACACACAGACGCTGAACACTAGTGCCACAAGGACGACCAAAGCCAGAGGTATCGATAGTGAAAGACTACGAACTAGCAGGTGAGGTAACATTGACTTTGTCCCTCTGTTTTTTGACTTGGGAGAGGACAGGATTCATAGCAGAGTTCAAACAAAAGCCTCCATCCCTGTTTACAAGGTTGCTCGCTAATTTAATCTCAACAGCTTCCTTAATAACACTGTCCCAATAGCTGGACTTGCATGCCAATATCTCGGTATTGTTACATAACATAAACAAAAATCTCCATCCCTGTTTACAAGTATCAGGAACTCAGATGATTTCTTATGTCGTTTGGAGCGAATGCACTTCAATGACTGATATTCTAGTAAGTTTTGATGTGGTCTCTCTGTTCACTCGTGTTCCTCTGTCTGATTCGTTGCGGTTAATTGAGTTCAGGTTTGGTGTTGAATTAACTAATGTCTTCCGACATTTGTTGACATCCGCTTACGGTACTTTTTATTCAGTGACCAGCATTACGAGCAGACAGATGGAGGTGCTATGGGTAGCCCGTTGTCTCCTGTGATTGCAAATTTGTTTATGGGAGACCTCGAGCAACGTGCATTGGAGTCAGCGCCTTTAAAACCCGCCTGTTTCTTCATATATGTTGATGATACTTTTGTTGTTTGGTTTCATGGTACGGAGAATTTGAAAACCTTTCTAGAACATCTGAACTCGATCCACTCGAACACTCGTTTTATGATGGAGGTGGAAGAGGATGGTTGCCTTCCCTTTCTTCACGTTTTGATTAGGAATAAGATTAATAGATCATTGGGAAATGTAGTTTACCGGAAACGTACTCACACTGACTTCTATTCACAGGCTGATATTTGTCACAATCCAGCTCAATTTGAAGGGGTACTCCGTACCTTGGTACACAGGGCACATGTCATTTCCGGCACTGACACTTTGCCAGCTGAGCTGGCCCATCTTCAAACTACATTCCGTCAGAATGGTTATAGTGATAGATTGAACGTGCGTTGCGCTATCGACCAACAGTGCATCGGGTGACTGATGATAATACTGAGTCTACTGCCTTTTTGCCTTACGCAAGAAGAATTTCCAACAAGATCGGTCGTATTTTACGGAAATACGATGTGAAATGTGTTTTCAGACCTCCATCTCAAATTAGAGTGTTTTTGGGTTGGTCTGCCTAAGACGGTTGTATATAGCATTCCTTGTAACTGCAGCTTGGCATATATTGGTCAAACTATCAGGACCGTGGAGAACCGATGGACTCAGTGTAAAAGGCAGACACGATTACAGCAGCCAACTAGATCTGCTACTCAAACTTCCTGGCAGATTAAAACTGTGTGTCGGACCGAGACTCGAACTCGGGACCTTTGCCTTTCGCAGGCAAGTGCTCTACCAACTGAGCTACCCAAGGGCGACTCACGCCCCGTCCTCACAGCTTTACTTCTGCCAGTACCTTGTCTCCTACCTTCCAAACTTTACAGAAGCTCTCCTGCGAACCTTGCAGAACTAGCACTCCTGAAAGAAAGGATATTGCAGAGACATGGCTTAGCCACAGCCTGGGGGATGTTTCAAGAATGAGATTTTCACTCTGCAGCGGAGTGTGTGCTGATATGAAACTTGCTGGCAGATTAAAACTGTGTGCCGGACCGAGATTCGAACTCGGGTCCCGAGTTCGAGCATCAGTCCGGCACACAGTTTTAATCTGCCAGGAAGTTTCATATCAGCGCACACTCCACTGCAGAGTGAAAATCTCATTCTACATCTGCTACTGCTGAACATTGTTTGGATACTGGTCACCCTATGTTACATAACAATACCGAGATAACGGGACAGTGTTATTATGGGAGCTGTTGAGATTAATGAAACGAGCAGCGTTGGAAACAGGGATGCAGGTTTTTGTTTAAAATCTGCTTGCAATCCTGCTCTTTCCCGTGTCAGAAAACAGAAGGACAATGTTACCTCACCGAGCGAGGTGGCGCAGTGGTTAGCACACTGGACTCGCATTCGGGAGGACGACGGTTCAATCCCGTCTCCAGCCATCCTGATTTAGGTTTTCCGTGATTTCCCTAAATCGATTCAGGCAAATGCCGGGATGGTTCCTTTGAAAGGGCACGGCCGATTTCCTTCCCCATCCTTCCCTAACCCGAGCTTGCGCTTCGTCTCTAATGACCTCGTTGTCGACGGGACGTTAAACACCAATAACCTAAGACAATGTTTCCTCACTTGCTAGTTCTTAGTCTTTTACTGTCGATGCCTCTAACTTTGGTCATCCTTGGTGGCACTAGTGGACAGTGTGTGTGTGTGTGTGTGTGTGTGTGTGTGTGTGTGTGTGTGTGTGTGTGTTATCATTCCAGAATTACTCCGAGAACTGAGCTTTTAAATTTGCTTGCACATCGCCTGTCTGTTGCAGTTTGTGCCTTGAAAATGACGGGGTATACTCCAGCCGAAATACACTATCAAAAGTATCTGATCAACCCAGAAACATACGTTTTTCATATTAGTTGCATTGTGCTGCCACCTACTGCCAGGTACTCCGTATCAGTGACCTCAGTTTGTCGTTAGACATCGTGAGAGAGCAGAATGGGGCGCTTCACGGAACTCATGGACTTCGAATGTGGTCAGGTGACTGGATATCACTTGGGTCAAACGTCTGTACGCAAGACTTCCACACTCCTAAACGTCCGATGTGATAGTGAGGTGGAAACGTGAAGGGACACGTACAGCACAAAAGCGTACAGGCCGACCTCGTCTGTTGACTGACAGAGTCCGCCGGCAGTTGAAGAGGGTCGTAATGTGTAATAGGCAGACATCAATCCACACCATCACACAGGAATTCCAAACTGCATCAGGATCCACCCAAAGTACAATGACAGTTAGGTGGGGGTTTACAAAACTTGGATTTAATGGTCGAGCAGCTACTCATAAGCCACACATGACATTGATAAACGCCAAACAATGCCTCGCTTGGTGTAAAGAGCATAAACATTGGACGGTTGAACAGTGGAGAAACGTCATGTGGAGTGATGAATCACGGTGCACAATGTGGCGATCCGATGGGAGGTTTGTGAGTATGGCGAATGCCCAATGAACATCATCTGCCAACAATAAAATTCGGAGGTGATGGTGTTATGGTGTGGTCGTCTTTCTCATTGAGGGGCTTGCACCCCTTGTTGTTTCGCGTGGCACTATCACAGCACAGGCCTACACTGATGCTTTAAGCACCTTCTTGCTTCCCCAACACCATCGACCACACATTCATGATTCACGGCCTGTGGCGTAGTGGTCACACGATGATAACATCCCTGTAATGGACTGGCCTGCACAGAATCCTGACCTGAATCCTACAGGACACCCTTGGGATGTTTTCGAACGCCGATTTTGTGCCAGGCCTCACCAACTGACATCAATACTTCTCCTCAATGCAGCACTCCATGAAGACTCAGCTACCATTCCCCATGAAACCTTCGAGCACCTGATTGACCATAGACCTGCGGGAGTGGAAGCTGTCATCAAGGCTAAGGGTGGGCCAACACCATATTGAATTCCAGCATTACTGATGGAGGGGCCGGCCATTGTGGTCGAGCGGTTCTACGCACTTCAGTCCAGAACCACGTGACTGCTGCGGTCGCAAGTTCGCATCCTGCTTCGGGCATGGATGTATGTGATGTCTTTAAGATAGTTAGGTTTAAGTAGTTCTAAGTTCTAGGTGACTGATGACCTCAGAGCTTAAAGTCCCATAGTGCTCAGAGCCATTTGAACCGATGGAGGGCGCCCTGAACTTGTAAGTAATTTTCAGTCAGGTGTCCGGATATTTTTGATCACATAATTATAGGTGGTCGCTGTAAATATTATCTGGCTGGATTCCCTGAAGTGGTTTGAAAAATCACGTGAAAATTACTGCTTCTCTGCTGACAACACAATACTCCTCACCCCGTTTTATACTGTAGGGGCCCACCTCTGTTGATATCTAGTGGTGAATTCTGCATTACATAGGACTGACTCGGTTCTTATGATCAGAGAGTATAAATTGGAGACCAACAAAACAACAAAGTGGCTGCTGATGTCTTTTAAATCATCTATATTGTTCCGCTCAATTAGTGTTCTCATTTGAGGGGGTGACCAATTGTGAGTCCAGACATATCTGTAAGATTACATGGGCAACCTCTATCCGCAGCTGGCATTGCTGTGCGTGGGCCGCCTGCTGACCGGAGCTGCGGGCGGAGCCTTCAACGTGCTGGCGCCGGTGTACATCGCCGAGGTGGCCCAGAAGGAAGTCCGGGGAGCACTGTGCGGCTACTTCCAGCTGCTGCTCACCGTCGGCACCCTCTACGTCTACGTGCTGGGTGCGGTGACCGGCCTGTTCTGGACCTCCGTGGGCTGCGCCGTGGTGCCCGCGGTCTTCCTGGTGGCACTCTCGCTGGTGCCCGAGACTCCCCCCTACCTGCTGCAGGGAGGCCGGGAGGACGAGGCCCGGGCGGCCCTCAGCTGGCTGAGGGGACCGCGCTGGGACGTGGAGGCGGAGCTGGCCGAGGCGAGGGCGGCTCTGGAGGAGGACTCCGGGAACGGGAGGTCCGGGTCCCTCCGGGAGGGGCTGAGCACCCCTGCTGCCGGTCGGGGAATCGTCGCGGGGCTGGGGCTCGTCACGTGCTTCCAGCTCTGTGGCATCAACGCTGTGCTTTTCTACGCGTCCGATATCTTCCTGGTGAGCAAAATCTGCCAGCGACTCTTGTGACGATTCACAGTGAGGGACGTTTGGCCAAGAGAATGCGCCATCTAAGATAGTCCTCACTAGTACAAATCTAGCTTAGTTGGTTTGTGGGATTAAAGGGACCAGACTGCTACGGTCATCGGTCCCTTGGTCCAAAACTGAAAACACCCACAGAGAATAAAAACGAGTATGGAAAAGACGACAGACGACACAAGACAAGAAAGACATACACAGAGACCAGACAAAACGAAATAAAATCACACAGAGTGTGACAGTGGTTGGCTGACCATAGAGATAATAAAGGAAAAGCCAAACACTCGAAAACCCAGTCTATAATCGTAGGCCTAAGGCCAGACTCAAAACAAAAAAGACATAACTAACACTCAGATTACGTGATAAAAACCCCCTGCCTGAATAAAACGCAGAACTAAGCCTGCCATGACAGTGTCATTTGTTAAAAGGGCAGGGAGCGTGTCAGGTAGCGCTAACGTCTGCCTGAGCACAGCTAAAAGGGGACACTCCAACAAAATGTGGACCACCGTCAAAGCGGATCCGCACCGACATAGAGGTGGGTCCTCACGGCGCAATAAGTGGCTGTGCGTCACCCCTGTGTGCCCAATGCGCAGCTGGCACAGGACAACGGACTCCTTGCGAGAGACCCACATGGATGACCGCCACACAGTCTCCTTGATAGGACGGGGTTTGTTTGGCGTGGTCAGGTTGCGCCATTCAGTGTCCCAAAGTTGGAAAACTTTGTGGCGTAACATCGCTCGCAAATCAGTCTCCGGGAGGCCAATGTCCAGAGATGGTTTACTGGTGGCCTGTTTGGCCAGGCTGTCAACATGTTCATTGCCGGGTATCCCAACATCGTCTGGGGTCCACACAAAGACCACAGAGCGGCCATAATGGGCAAGAGTACAAATCTAGTTTTAATGTTATTTTTACAATCTAGTGCCCCTTCTTATTGGGTTAAAATTTCATCTGTGGCACCTTGAGAAGCTGTGGTCATGAACATTGCTTGTATTGTTATCTATCCCTTCATATTCACCCGTGAATGTGACACATTTTTCCCAACAGTGCATCACTTAGTTGTACAAGACTGAATTTTGGCTGTTGAAGAAACATTCCACCTTGAAAATCACTGTGTCCTGGTTCTGGATACGCAAGAAGGCCATGGGTGCCGTATCAGGAGAATAAGGGAGATGAGGAAAAATTCTGCACGGCAAAGAGACACGCTGTGTGACTGTGACCTGTCCAGGGCAATCTGGGGCACTGAAGTTAAAAACGTTCTGGGTTGTTTGATCGTGTCAAAAAATGGTTCAAATGACTCTGAGCATTATGGGACTCAACCTATGAGATTATCAGTCCCCTAGAACGTAGAACTACTTAAACCTAACTAACCTAAGGACAGCACACACACGTCCATGCCTGAGGCAGGATTCGAACCTGCGACCGTAGCGGTCTCGCGGTTCCAGACTGTAGCGCCTAGAACCACACAGCCACTCCAGCTGGCCTGATCGTGTCATATTTCTTGGAGTGATCGACATTTCAACCCCTCTGCTGGGATCTACTTCAGGATCTTTTACTGTCCGTTGTAGACTGAGCACAATCTACAGCATAAGATCTTGAGGAAGATCCAAGCAACGGGGTCGAAACGGCGATCATGCGAAGAAAAATGATGTGGCCTAACAACTCAGCAGATTTCAACTTCAGTGACAACGGTCACAGAATTCTACAGACTGTGCATTTTCATCGACCAGTGGCACCAAGTTGGACAGCTTCTCGCTACACTTCATCATCACAACCTCCCATAACCTTGCAAGAGATTTCAGTTGTATGCTCCTGTGACTGATTTACACTTACGAGTGTAATTGCTAGTAGACCAACCACACTGTAGCAGTCATGAACACAAACATCATCAGCTTCTCCGATGTTGGTTGAGTTTTCGAGTTTTCTGATAGTGATGAATGCACATGTTCTTGCTTTGCTCTTTTGTCTCAGTGTCCCTGTAATACACCCAGTACTTCGGCCATGGAGATCAGGCAGCTAAAGAAGTCCTCTGGACTGGTCTGAGAGAGTTGCTGCATCTTCACAGCTGCATCGATTTGGTGGGCTTTACAATGGGCATAAGCAGTCAGGAAGCCATTGGGTGGCGGCCTTTGCCGTGCCCAATGTGCCATCCAAGATACTGAAAACTGATCTGTGACTAATTCTGACATTTCTCACTATCAGATTGACAGTGATACCCCTGGTCTCCGAACATTGGTGCCTCCACCACTCTTCCACTTTCTTCTCCATCACACAGATATAGTTCTTTCTCATTCAGCTTTTTTTTTTCAGCACTAACAGCATTCCTCCCAGCTAACCACATTTCATATGGTGGTTTACTGTTGGTGTACGCTTCTACCAATTCACCATCGATTGTTGTCACATTGTTAACCTACTAATGCAGGAAAGTAATGAACCCCACCAATCTCAAATCTGGCAATCGGCAGCGCCATTTTATTTTGGCTCATCCAACAGCATGCTGTGGTACTGTGGTGGAGGCATTTCAATCAGAACAAGAGATATGTAACTATGAACAAACGAAAAATTAATTATGTAACTTTGTTGCTGTGCAGCTTCGAATTTGGGGCAGCATAGTGTGGAAGACTGCAACAACAGATCCACAGTTCAGTTCTGGTGTTGGTTTCTCACCATATCCCCCCCCCCCACCACTCCTCCCCAATATCACATATTGCGAAACTCACATTTAATACCGAGTGATGTGGCGCAGTGGTTAGCACACTGGATTCGCATTTGGGAGGATGGTGGTTCAAACCCGCTTCTGGCCATCCTGATTTACGTTTTCTGTGATTTCCCTAAATTTCTTTGGGAAATGCTGGGATGGTTCCCCATCCTTCCATAATCCAATGGGACTGGTGACCTTCCTGTTTTGTTCCTTCCCCTCAAGTCAACCAACCAACCAACTACATTTAACACTCTACAGATTACTAGAATTTAAATAATAGTAACAATACACTGCCTGACAAAAAGCCGAACACCCAGGGGAAGGAAAAAACGAAGAAACTTGACAGGGTGGAAGGATGTGTGACGTTACTTCAGTTATTTCAAATTCAATTCAAATTGAAAAAGAAATTGACAGTATGAGCCCACTTACTAGTACGGCGTTACCCTACCTGTGGCCTGGATGTATGTGCTTATTTGGTTGAGAAGAAGCCATGAAACAGTTATACCGTATTCTGAGGCAAGCTGGCCCACAAGTGTTTCACCTGACCCTTAATATCTGGATGCCGACACTAAGACAATTGACATTTAACGTGGTTCCACACATCTTCTGTTGGGAACAGATCTTGGGATCGTGCTGGCCATGTGATTACCACAACATGCTGCACAAATTTCATGAAGAAATTTGGCACGTGTGAACGACCAGTGTCCTGTTGACAAATGGCACATGAGACTGTCACATGAGAGGGAAGAGATGAGGATGTCCTTGAAGTGCTGTTGTACCACCAGGATTCACTCAATCCCCACCAGCTATGACATGAGGTGATATCCAAACACTGATCATATCATGACTCCAGGAGTGTCTGTCTCTTCAAAACAATGGAAATTGGGACTTTGATAACAATGATCAAACAGTGTACTGCAGAACTGCTGAGCGATTCAAGTGTGAGACCCACGCCTAGTGCCATGCGATTATCATGTGTTCAGCAAGATGAAAGACGATCTCGGTAGACGACGATTCCGAAACAATGACGAAGTGAAAGCAGCTGTATCCAGGTGGTCACATTGCGCTGGGGGTGATTTCTCCGCATCTGGAATCGAAAACTTGGTTGCTCATTCCGAGGAATGTTTACTGTCTGTTGGAGACTATATGGGGAACTGAACTTACATTGCATATTGCCGCAGCTGTGTTCCCTATGTGTATGTGGTTTAATAAATGGGCAGAACTTGGAAGTGTAACACACTGTTTGATTTGCCCTTGTATCAATATTTCTCCATCACCTTCACCTTCACCATCATCATTCTGAGACACCATCCGTGTGAGTGGGCCCGTGTGGTGCTCGCACAGTGAACTGTGTCCTAGACACAGCGCCGGCCGCGGTGGTCTAGCGGTTCTAGGTGCTCAGTCCGGAACCGCGCGACTGCTACAGTCACAGGTTCGAATCCTGCCTCGGGCATAGATGTGTGTGATGTCCTTAGGTTAGTTAGGTTTAAGTAGTTCTAAGTTCTAGGGGACTGATGACCACAGATGTTAAGTCCCATAGTGCTCAGAGCCATTTGAACCATTGAGCCACAGCGTGGCCCACGTAGAAGTGGGCACATGCTGCCCTGCCCTACCCTTTGTCGACTGCATCCCAGTGTGCTACCCGCCTTACTGTTTCTGTTATCTACATTGCCTTCCGAAAGCAGGGACATGAGACGTTTCGAAATGTCGGTGTCGCAGAGAGCGTCGGGCGGAGCCCTGGAGGCGGATACGTCTGCCGTGGTGGTGGGCGCCATGCAGGTGGGGGCGACGCTGGTGGCGTCACTGGTGGTGGACCGCGCGGGCCGCAGGCCGCTGCTCGTGGCGTCCGCCGCAGTGGTGGGGCTGTGCGCTCTGCTCCTGGGAGCCTACTTCCAGCTGGACTCCAGTGGCGAGGCCGAGGGCCTGGACTGGCTGCCCCTCGCCAGCCTCTGCCTGTTCGTGGTGGCCTTCTCGCTGGGGCTCGGGCCCGTCACCTGGGTGCTGCTCGGAGAGCTGTACGCCCCCGAGGTGCGCGCCTTTGCGGGCTCCCTCTGCTGCCTCGTCAGCTGGACCTTCTCCTTCCTGGTCACCACCTTCTTCAGCGAGCTCAGCTCCGCCGTCGGCGTCCAGGGAACCTTCTGGATCTTCGGCTCCGTGGCAGTCGCCGGCGCCCTGTTCGTGTTCTTCGTGGTTCCCGAGACGAAGGACCGGTCGCTGGAGGAGGTGCAGAGGCAGCTGTCTGGCGGGGCCCGAGTATGGAGTTTGTCCTGCACCTGCAGATGAGCCTCCTCACCTAGACAAATCTGGATGTTACAGTGATCACCATTCCTCTGGATGAACCCACATTCGTACACGAATCAGCGAATGGTAGTAACACGGTCTCACTTTTTCTAACATCAGACATTCACTTGATCACTTGGAACAATCTATTGGACCACAACAGGAACCCAGGCCTTCATCTGCCACCAGTAATGCTCTTCCAACTGAGCCACTACCTTTTTTCCATAAAATGATACAAGTTTCCAGCTCATGGACTTTATCACATTCATTAGCTGATTTAAATAGTGCTCCAGATCACGATTCATGACTTTTCTCAAGTACAGCAGTTACCATATACGTACCATACACTTACATACCATCCTGTATGTCTTGTTGGACCCGCTACAGTTGCAGGTTCGAATCCGGCCTCGGGCATGGATGTGTGTGATGTCCTTAGGTTAGTTAGGTTTAAGTAGTTCTATGTTCTAGGGGACTGATGACCTCATATGTTGAGTCCCATACTGCTCAGAGCCATTTTGAACGTTATTGGACCAACACTTCTGGAACAACCGAATTAGCATAAAATGGCTTGACCATTGTATAATGACTGTCGCCATAGTCGAATTGAGAATACATAACTAAACTGTTCCCATATAACTCATCCCCTCTCCCCTTTCTTCCCCTCTCCAAACCTATACAATTCCCTTCCACACCTGAAGATGTAAAATGCCTGACCACTATCCAACAAATTTGGTGGACTTCCCTCTAGTTTACCTTGTCGGCCGGCCAGTGTGGCCAAGCGGTTCTAGGCGCTTCAGTCTGGGGATGTGTGTCATGTCCTTAGGTTAGTTAGGCTTAAGTAGCTCTAATTTCTAGGGGACTGATGACCTCAAATGTTAAGTCCCATAGTGCTCAGAGCCATTTGACCATTTTTTACCTTATCGCCTGTTCCATACACCACCTTGATCTCTTAGCCACCTGCTGTTCCAACCCAGTACGCTTCTGTGTGAATAAAATGGTCCCTGGTGTAAGCTACTAATGAAATATTGTTTCCAGCTGAATGGTATTGTCGAGATAATCTGACACGCCACACTCATAACTTTCTGATATAGTGACTTTGCCTGAAAATGGTTTGGGCGAGTCTGGGGGATGTCTCATGGTATCTCAACACTGCCATCCAACTGGATACCTGAGAGCCATTCATCAAGTACACGTCGTTTACAACCATCTCAGTTCCCTTCCGTAAGCCTTATCACACTCCCCTTAACCTGAATACTACTCCCTAACGTTAAGTAAACTACGACACTGCTGAAATCTCCTTTCCCACAAGACCTCGTGTTTCTGCAAACCACGATTCTGTTCATGAGGACACTCAGTGAACACAAACTTCAAATCCTTGTCCTCAATGTGACCTTCTTACAGGCTTACAAAGTGAAGACACAGTCCACAATCTGTGTGTTGAGATGAAGTTCTCAGTGCTCGACTTAGGTACACCACTGTTCATCAACAATCCCTAAAGCATTCACCATCTTACCCAATCACTTTCCTGTAAGCTGTGAAACCTTTTTCCAGTCATTCTAATCCTCTTGACTTCCTCACAGGCACAGCTAAGACCTTCCCTATCTCTAGCACTACCATCACTCTCAATGCTCACAGTAACTTCCCCGTGTCAGAATCAAGTGCTGGTGTCTAATGACTCTTTCCATGGTCACACAATCACTATCCCACTTTTAACCTATCATTACAGCTAAATCACTGCAGAAAACATCATCACTGGAATCAAGTATCAATCGGTCTATCCGATTGTCGCTCTATAGACCCTACCTGGATGCCTTAATCCCAATAGCCTACCTGTTCACATCCTGTACTACCTCCACATATGATTGTAAACCTATTGGGAAGCCTTAGGTATAAAACTTTGAAGCCGATCAGTACTATCGTAACAGTCTAATAGCGTGCCTTTCTTTCTTCAAAAGACTTTCCCCATTTGTCATATCGAGCCACAATGCAGCAAAGCCTATCTGTTCCCAATGCTATCTGCTATCTGCTACTCCCTCTACCGAACAATGTCTCCAAAATTAACCACTTTGCAATCTATCCTAATGACATCACCCACAACGATGCGAACTTTGATCAGTCCCTACTCCAAAAAGTTTAAAACTACCCAATCTCTCCCACCCCAGACTCTTGGCTCGCTGCACACGTAAAAGAATTAGCCAGCTACACTTCAGGAATGAAGCTTCCCCACCATTATTTACATCTTCAAACCTTGGTGTATAAAGTGCATACCTTTTTAAATGTGACTTAGCCACCTGAACCCCAAAATTGTACAAGTATTTTAAGTCTTCAAACAGCATTCACTTCTCGTTCTCTGTCCCTTTCTTGTCCCGCAGGTGAGTCAATTAGCCACTCATCAAATTATGTCCTCTCTTCACTGTGAATGAACACATAAGAATATCCTACAGCTCCAAAATACCTCATACCATCCAAAGTATCTTTTCTTGTCTAACCTCCTGCCTTTACACACTGCCGCGTCTGTAACAGCTCATACCTCTACCTTATACCTACATAATTTTCACATCATCTCCTAGAACATTTTCATTGAACCCCTTTTGACTCTGGCTTATACCTGTGCCACCAGCTGTCACGGGCCCTTTCTTTCTTTCTCCATGTCCATACTCGCCTCTTTCTCTTCTATGTCCTAATCTTTCATTTATTACCCATTATCCCTATTTTTATTATCCCTCCATTCAGCTCTCCAGAAAACCTTCACAACTTCACGCCCAATATCCATTCCACACCTAATTCACTACCTGTTTACTAAAGTACTTAACTTCCATATTCATTTGTTCCAGACTCCAAAAATCTTTAAGCAAAGGCCCACCACATAGAATCGACAGTTTGTGTGTTTTTATTCCTTCACTTCATATTGGTCTCTTTGCATTGCTCACGTTACATAATTACAATGAATCGTTTCATTCAGTTTATAGATTGTGAAATAACTATCATGTTGTACCTAAAATCATGTATTTTAAGGACTCTGTCGATATATTAAGATAAATTTTTGTATACCTCTAAAATTTTTGATAGTATAAACGTTATAATTTTGTACCACTATTATCCCTCACTAATCGTATTGAGTGAAGGGTAAGAAAAGATAATAAAAGAAAAATAACCATCGCTTCTGTATGTCATAGATGATGCAAATCCCATTGATGAGATGTATTCAAAGAATGCCGATATTTCCATGAGTGTCAATAAGTGTCTGCATTGTTTAACTCAAGTAAAAATGTTTCGAAAAAGCTTTTTCTGCTACACAGACAATATCAACACGAAAATACAATTTCACTCCTAGGTTCCTTTCACTCAGTGTGTAACATCGACTTCTTTGGCCAAATGAGCAAACTGCTTCCAGAAGACTTTTAAAAAAGAATTTTATTTATATTTCACGTCCGTGGTACCATGCTATCCTAAGCTACTTGGTCATGGAATGAGTCTATATACACAGTAATTATAAAGTCTGTGAAACATTTCAGAAATTTGGTAGAGATAAACAGCCAAGAATAACGTAATAAATGATACAGTATATGAAAGACGGACCTCACAGTATTTTTTACAATGTTTATAAATGTTCTATGTGTCCATCCTTCCTCATACTGTACACATAATCGGTAGTCCAACTCTGCTCATACCCAACATATCTGAGTAGACAGTAAGAACAGCTGCTCCACTGTGGTGTCGCAAGTATTGGAGGTTCTGCCGTAGAACTGGGACAGAAGTGCAAACCTCGATGTTACCCCACAGGAAAAAAATCTGAAGGTGTCAAGTCCGGCGACCTCTGTGGACACTCGAGTAGCACCTGGAGAGTGCCTGCATCACGGCCTATCCTGGGATGTGGCAACATCCCAACATCCCGTTCCGGTTATCTCATATACACAGTTGTGGAGGTGTGCCGGGGGTGGGGGGGGGGGGGGAGGGGAGGGGCGCCGTAGTGTTAAAAGACGAAAACCCTGCTTTCAGTTTCAAGTTGTGGCACGATTGACAATTTATGCACTTCGAGATAGGTGATACTATTGGCAGTTCTCTCGGCAAAGAGGCGGTCCGTAGACTGTCTTGTTGGAAACGGCACAGGTGGTATCACGTGAAAGGCCTTTGAATAGTCACTGACGATTGGCAGCGGGCAAATTCCAGCACACAAAATGCTTTAGCTGCCTTGTAAGCCGACATTTTCAGCAACTACACTCTGTGGCGCCCCTGTCGACAGTTCTCAAAACTAACTGGCAGGTACCTCATTCACAATATGAGAGACTGCCTTTCACTTTTTTTTTTCCTTTATTGAATTTCGATTCCCCCCATAGGGGGCGGGCTGGCAGCAGCTTAGTACGCCGCTCTTCAGCCTACAGACTTTGTTTTGAAAAGGTGAAGATAGTATAGAATAAAAAAACAGGCGATAAAAACTGAGACTGAAAGGGTAACATGGTGGAAAAATCGTGGAACTTAAAACATACAACAAAGGGATGATCATGCTAATAAAATACATCTGAAGCAGACAGGTAAAATAATAGACAATTAAAAAAAAACACCGCAACAGTCTGGTTTCTGTTCGCAAAAGACATAAAATTCACACCCAGCAACGGCATGGTTTCTGTTCACAACACTTGTAAAGACGAAACAACACTGAACATTCACTGGAACACTGCACTAAAATATGACATACCACAGCCGAGAGCAGGTGGGGGGAAACTGGGCAGATGATGGGAATATAAAAAAGGGGGGAAGGTGAGGAAAAGCGAAGGGGGGAAGGGGGAAAGGAGCCAATGGAGGATTAGGACTCATAAACGGGGTCGGGGGTGTTGGGCAGATGCAACAGGGAGTGGGGAAGGCAGAGGATGGGAATACAAAAGGACTCGGGGGGGGGGGGGGGGAGAAGGGACGTAGGGAGAGGTTAGGTAGGGAGAAACACAGGATGGAATGGGGCAAGAGGGAGCCCAGGGAAAGGACGGAGGAAAGGAGGGGGTGTGGGGTGGTACTGTATCGTTTTTTACGTTGTCTTCAGCCATTTTTGCATACTGTTAATCGTATTTTAAATGTTTAATTAATTTTACAATTAACACACACACAGACACGACCAGACTAAACATCTCACGAAATAAGCGTCAAACGAGAAAACTACAAAGAACGAAACTCGTCTAGCTTGAAGGGGGGAAATCAGATGGAGCTATGGTTGGACCACTAGATGGCGCTGCCATAGGTCAAACGGATATCAACAGCGTTTATTTTTTTAAATAGGAACCCCCATTTTTATTACATATTCGTGTAGTACATAAAGAAATATGAATGTTTTATTGGACCACTTTTTTCGCTTTGTGATAGATGGCGCTGTAATAGTCACAAACGTATAAGTACGTGGTATCACGTAACATTCCGTCAGTGCGGACGGTATTTGATTCATGATACATTACCCGTGTTAAAATGGACAGTTTACCAATTGCGGAAAAGGTCGATATTGTGTCGATGTATGGCTACTGTGATCAAAATGCCCAACGGTGGTGTGCTACGTATGCTGCTCGGTATCCTGGACGACATCATCCCAGTGTCCGGACCGTTCGCCCGATAGTTAGGTTATTTAAGGAAACAGGAAGTGTTCAGCCACATGTGAAACGTCAACCACGACCTGCAACAAATGATGATGCCCAAGTAGCTGTTTTAGCTGCTGTCGCGGCTAATCCGCACATCAGTAGCAGACAAAATCGGGAATCTCGAAAACGTCGGTGTTGAGAATGCTACTCAACATTGATTGCACCTGTACCATATTTCTATCCACCAGGAATTGCATGGCGACGACTTTGAACGTCGTGTACAGTTCTGCCACTGGGCACAAGAGAAATTACAGGACGATAACAGATTTTTCGCACGCGTTCTTTTTTTGCGACGAAGCGTCATTCACCAACAGCGGTAACGTAGACCGGCATAATATGCACTATTGGGCTACGGAAAATCCACAATGGCTGCGACAAGTGGAACATCAGCTACCTTGGTGGATTAATGTACGGTGCGGCATTATGGGAGGAAGGATAATAGGACCCCATTTTATCGGTGACAATCGAAATTGTGCAATGTCTGCTGATTTCCTATGTAATGTACAGATGTTACTACAAGATGTTTCACTGCATGACAGAATGGCGATGTACGTCCAACATGATGGATGTCCAGCACATAGCTCACGTGCGGTTGAAGTGGCATTGAATAGCATATTTCATGACAGGTGGATTGGTTGTTGAAGCACCATACTGTGGCCCGCACGTTCACCGGATCTGACGTCCTCAGATTTCTATCTGTGGAAAAAGTTGAAGGATATTTGCTATCGTGATGCACCGAGAAGGCCTGACAGAATGCGTCAGCACATTGTCAATGCATGTGCGAACATTACGGAAGGCGAACTACTCGCTGTTGAGAGGAATGTCGTTACACGTATTGCCAAATGCATTGAGGTTAACGGACATCATTTTGAGCATTTATTGCATTAATGCGGTAATTACAGTTAATCACGCAGTAACAGTATGTGTTCTCAGAAATGATAAGTTCACAAAGGTACATGTATCACATTGGAACAACCGAATTAAAATGTTCAAACGTACCTACGTTCTGTATTTTAATTTATAAAACCTACATGTTACCAACTGTTCGTCTAAAATTGTGAGCCATACGTTTGTGACGATTACAGCGCCATCTCTCACAAAGCGAAAAAAAGTGGTCAGACTAGAACATTCATATTTGTTTACGTACTACACGAATATGTAATAAAAATGGGGGTTCCCATTTTTAAAAAACGCAGTTGATATGCGTTTGACCTATGGCAGCGCCATCTAGCGACCCAACCATAGCGCCATCTGGTTTCCCCCTTCAAGCTGGACGAGTTTTGTTCTTTATAGTTTTTTCGTTTGAAGATTATTTCGTGACATATTTGGCCCGGTCACGATCAATGGACCACCCAGTACCTGTGTGTGTGTGTGTGTGTGTGTGTGTGTGTGTGTGTGTGTGTGTGCGCGTGCTACCCAAAAATGGGCCTAATTCTTTTCCATATAAATCGATTCCGCATCAATGCATTAGCATACCTACCAGGTTTCGCTAGCATACGATAATTACAGCCCACACTGGACCTGTGCGATTCTGTGTGGGCTGTCACTATTTCCTCTCGTGTTGCAGTTTCGTTTTTGCAGTGAGTAGCTGTCAGCCAAAACAAATACTGGCCATCAAATGTGTCTTGTGACGCGCCATAACAGACAAAATGACTTTTAAAGTGAATTTTACGAGTTCATTCGATAGAGCTGACGCAAATTAGTCTAGTACAGCATCTGTTCTCTAGGTATGTATTAAAAGTTACAGTGATGGATGAAGAATAACAGACTGCATTCTAATCTCTATACCCTCCATCTCCTTTCCCAAGGTGGCTTCCATCAACTCCCCCTCCTGGATGATGCCCTCTCTCCCTCTGTTTACACCTCCTATCAACTCTGATCCTCACTCCCCCTCCTTTCCTCTGTCCTTTTCCTGGGCTCCCTCTCTCCCCCCTTCCATCCTCTTTTTTCCCCCACCTACCCTCTCTCTGCCCCACTTCTCTCCCCCGAGTCCTTTTGCATTTCCCTCCTCTGCCTCTTCTCATTCCCTCTGGTGTCTGCCCTGCCCCTCCCCCCCCCCCCCTTATGAGTCCTCTGCCTCCTTTGGTCCCCCCCCCTTTCGTTTTTCCTCTCCTCCCTTGTTGTTCTCCCCTTCATCTGTCCAGGTCCACCTCCCCCCCCCCCCCCCATCTGCCCTCGGCTATGGTGTGTTATCTTTGTGCCGCCATTTTAGTACAGTGTTTACAGTGAGTGTTCAGTGTTGCGAACAGACATCATACTGTTGCTGGGTGTGATTTTATGTCTTGCGAACAGAAACCAGACTGTCGCCATGTTTTTTTTAAATTGTCTGTCTAGTATGTTACCTGTCTACTTCCTGTGTATTTTATTAGCTTTGCCAGCCCTTTGCTTTATGTATTAACTTTTCTCAATTTTCCACCGTTTTACAATTTCAGTCACCGTTTTATCGCCTGTTTTTATTGTTTCTTATCTTCTTTCTTACGTTTTAAAAAGTCTGTAGGCTGCAGAGCAGCGTAATAAGCTGCTACCAGCCCGCCACTTTCAGGGGAAATCGAAATACAATAAAGGGAAAAAACTGCATTCTAGCAGCGAGTGAGCACCGCTACGATGAACACCCCTTACAAAATACGTCTGCGATCCATTCTAGAATACTGCTCAAATGTGTGGCATCTGTTCCAAATATGACTAACAGTGTGTATGATGTGTGTCCGCAGAAATTCACCCAAGAGACGTCAAGATTCTCAAATAACCACTTTTAATGTAATTGATCCGGTGAGTTTTTGAACGTATAGCGCTTGAAAACCCAAAGATGACCGAAATTACTCGAACAGTATTGCATCTGAAACGGATGATAGGTATCCAGTAAACGCTTATAGGTAGAATATTATGACACTGAAATGGTACGACATTTCATTTCTACATATTTCATCGTATTAATCTGAGTGTCACTGAAGAGCCAAAGAAACTGGTACACCTGCCTTATATCGTGTAAGGCCACCGCGAGCACGCGGAAGTGGCGCACACGACCTGGCATGGTCCGAACTAACGTCTGACGTAGTGCTGGAGGGAAGTGACACCATGAATCCTGCAGGGCTGTCCATTAATCCATAAGAGTACGAGGGGGTGGAGATCTCTTCTGAACAGCATGTTGCAAGGCATCCCAGATATGTTCAACAATGTTCATGTCTGGGAAGTTTGGTGGCCAGCGGAAGTGTTTAAACTCAGAAGGGTGTTCCTGGAGCCACATGGTAGCAATTCCGGACGTTTGTGGGGTCGCATTGCCCTGCTGGAAGTGCCCAAGTCCGTCAGAACCCACAACGGACGTGAAAGGATGCAGGTGATCAGACAGGGTGCTTCCTTACGTGTCACCTGTCAGATTCATATCTAGACGTATCAGGAGTCCCGTATCACTCCAACTGTACACGCTCCACACCATACACAGCCTCCACCAGCTTGAACAGTCCCCGGCTGACATGCAGGGTCCATGGATATGTTCGTACACCAACATTTTTGGTAAAATTTTTAAAGGTGCTAAGAATGCCAGAATGAGGCAGATCGTACTCCACTTTTCAGAGTCTCTTAAATAAAGAGCACCATATTCGCCTTTTTCCGATAGGAGCATTTTTCCGCCGGTTCCCTTCTTTTCCCTGCTACAGGAAGGCATATGAGGGTGGTGTGAAAAGTTCTCAGAACGGAATAGAAAAAACTACTTATGTCACTGAAACTTTTTTTATTCTTCAATGTAGTCTCCTTATAGATTAATGTACTTCGTCCAACGATGTTCCAGTGCCTTGAGCCCATCTCGAAAATGAGTTTCCTCTAGGCCAGCAAAATAGTAGTTAACTCCAGCTATTAATTCTTCGTTTGAAGTGAATCTTCGTCCACCAAGAAAAATTTTTAGTTTTGGGAAGAGGTGGAAGTCTGAAGGAGCCATATCAGGTAAATAAGGCGGGGGTGGCAACAGTTCATACCTTAGTCCGTGTAATTTTGCCATAGCGACGGCACATGTGTGCGGGCGCACATTGTCTTGATGGAATGTGACTTTCTTCCTTGGTAAACCGGGCCTTCTCCCGCGTATCTCTAGCTTCAATTTCTGCAGGAGGTTAGCATAGTATTCTCCAGTAATTGTTTGCCCAGCGGAGAGACAATCTACAAACAGAACACTGATACCGTGACCTTTCCCACTGTAGGAATTGTCTCGGCTTTCTTTGGTGGCAGAGAATCAGCATGTTTCCACTGTTTTGACTGTTGTTTTGTCTCTGGACTATAGTATCGCACACAAGTTTCATCTGTAGTCACAAATGGGAGCAAAAAAGCTTGCTCATTTCTCCTAAGACAGGCCAAACATTGTTCCAATATGTCCATTCTCACGCGTTTTTGATCCATCATGAAGCATCACGGCACCCCGCTTGCAGATAATTTTTCATTTCTAATTCTTCAGTTAAAAAGTGATGATATACTCTTTCAGATGACATCTGGCAAGCGTGAGCACTTTCACGCACTTTCAGTCGGCGATCCTCCGTGCTCTTTTGCAGTGATTTCTGGAGTAGTGACACATCTTGGCCGACCACTCAGCAGATCATCGTCTACGCTCTCCTGACCAAATTTAAATTCATTTGTCCACTTGGCAACAGTGGAATATGAAGGAGTAGAGTCCCCCAGTGTACTCTGCAAACCGGCATGAATGTCCTTAGCTTTCATACGTTTCTTTATGAAGTACTTAATCACTGCTCAAATCTCGATTTTTTCCATCTTCGCAAATCACTACGTGGGAACAACAACAGAGCCACGTCACAGCCACAGCTCTCTGACGTGGCACGTGTTTACAGGCAACAGTCCAGTAAATATCACGTGACGAACTCGTTGCGCTAGCACTGACCTCCCGTGGTGCTTCCGAGAACTTTTTAAACCACTCTCATATGCCACCATGTACCTTGTATAAGTACGTGTCTGAATCCTAATGTACCGTACGTGTGGCTGTAATACCCAAATCTCGTACCTGTAAACTGTTCTCCAGTCTAGACGGTGCTGATAGACAAAAACAAATATTCAATTCTCTGGCTGCAGCTTTTGAAAACAGTTCTTGTGTAACATACAAAAAGAACATTTTATTGCTAGTTTAGATACATAGTCATTAATATGGATTGAATTGGGAATGTCCCAATTGTGTACGAACACCGATTTATCACGTGTTATTGTATGTATATGAGCAGCCATCTTAAGTTATTTGCAGATGATGCTTTCGTTTTTAGTCTAGTAAAGTCATCAGAAGATCAAAACAAATTGCAAAACGATTTAGGAACGATATCTGTATGGTGGGGAAATTGGCAATTTACTCTAAATAATGAAAAGTGTGAGGTCATCCACATGAGTGCTAAAAGGAATCCATTAAACTTCGGTTACACGATAAATCAGTCAAATCTAAAAGCCTTAAATTCAAGTAAATACCTAGGAATTACAATTACGGACAACTTAAACTGGAAAGAACACATACAAAATGGTATGGGGAAGCTAACCAAAGACTGCATTTTATTGGCAAACAGAAAATGCAACAGATCTACTAAAGTGCTGCCTACACTACGCTTGTCCGTCCTCTTTTAGAATACTGCTGCGTGGTGAGGGATCCTTACCAGATGGGACTGACGGAGTACATCAAGAAAGTTCAAAGAAGAGCAGCAAGTTTTGTGTCATCGACAAATAGGGGAGAGAGTGTCACTGGCATGATACAGAATTTGGGTTGGACATCTTTAAAATAAAGGCGTTTTTCTCAGGAAATTTCGATCACCAACTTTCCCCTCTGAATGCGAAAATATTTTGCTGACGGCGACCAGACATGGGGAGGAAGTATAACCATGATAAAATAAGGGAAATCAGAGCTCACACACAAAGCCATTGGCACTCTGTTTTTTCCGTCCGCTGTTCGGGATTGGAATGACAGAGAATTATTGTGAAGGGAGTTCGACAAACCCTCTGCCAGACACTTATGTGCGATATGCAGGGTATCCATCTAACTGTGGATGTAGGAGTAGGCTGTGTTACCAGTAGCATACAATACTACCCCTGTGTTTCCTGCGCTACATTTCGCCCTGTTAAATGGTTTCAGTATACTGAGGAAGTAGAAACTGTTCTATCTCGGTATTTGTCCTATGTTGAGCCTATGTAACATCGTAACAGTGTACGACTTAAAACAATGTATACTCTGAGCTGTCTCAACAAATTACACTATAATGCTTCCAGTTTTGAGATGGCTGTGTGGGCAATTTCCGAAACCCAATAAATGAAAAAAAGGTCCTCACTCACATATTTGGGAACCTAGTCTGTACGCTCGGACTTTTGATAGCAGTCTGCAGTGGGCACCGTGTCAAACACTTTCTGGTAACCTACACTGTGTGATCAAAAGTATCCGGACACCCTCGAAAACATACGTTTTTCATATTAGGGGCATTGTGCGGCCACCTACTGCCACGTACTCCATATCAGCCACCTCGGTAGTCATTAGACACTGTGAGAGACCAGAATGGGGTGCTCTGCAGAACTCACAGGCTTCGTACGTGGTCAGGTAATTGGGTGTCACTTGTGTCAAATGTCTGTACGCGAGATTTCCACACTCCTAAACATCCCTAGGTCTACTGATTCCGATATGATGGTGAAGTGGAAATATGAAGGGACACGTACAGCACAAAAGCGTACAGGCCGACCTTGTCTGTTGACTGACAGAGGCCGGCCGAAGTGGCCGTGCGGTTAAAGGCGCTGCAGTCCGGAACCGCAAGACCGCTACGGTCGCAGGTTCGAATCCTGTCTCGGGCATGGATGTTTGTGATGTCCTTAGGTTAGTTAGGTTTAACTAGTTCTAAGTTCTAGGGGACTAATGACCTCAGCAGTTGAGTCCCATAGTGCTCAGAGCCATTTGAACCATTTGAACTGACAGAGAGTGAAAACAGTTGAAGAGGGTCGTAATGTGTAATAGGCAGACATCTTTCCAGGCCATCAAACTGCATCAGGATTGATGACATGACAGTTAGGCGGGAGGTGAGAAAACTTGGATTTCGTGCTCAAGCCACTGTTGATAAGCAACACATCGCGCCGATAAATGCCAAACGACGCCTCGCTTGTTGTAAGGAGCGTAAACATTGGACGACTGAACAGTGGAAAAACGTTGTGTGGAGTGACGAGTCACGGAACACAATGTGGCGATCCGATGGCAGGATGGGGATATGGCTAACACCCGGTGAAAGTCATCTTCCAGCGTGTGTAGTGACGACAGTAAAATTCGGAGGCGGTGGTGTTATGGTGTGGTCGTGTTTTTCATGGAGGGGGCTTGCTACATGTACAGATTGAATGACATTGGGGATAGGCTACAGCCCTGCCTCACTCCCTTCTCAGCCACTGTTGCCCTTTCGTGCCCCTCGACTCTTTTAACTGCCATCTGGTTTCTGCACAAATTGTAAATAGCCTTTCGCTCCTTGTATTTCATGCCTGCCACCTTGAAAATTTGAATGAGCTTGTTCCAGTCAACACTGAAAAAAGCTCTCTATGCCTACAAATGCTATAAACAGAAGTTTGTCTTTCCTTAACTTAGCTTATAAGTACTAGGGTTAGTATTGGCTTGCGTTTTCCTACATTTGTGCAGAATGGAAATGTATCTACCCTGGGTTCATCGTCCACCAGATTCTTCCATGCATGTGTTTTGCAATGGTAACTCATTAAACTTTCAGCACGGTACTTTTCACATCTGTCAGCAGCAGCTTTATGTGGAACTGGAATTATAATACTCTTCTTGATGTCTGAGGGTATTTCGAATGTGTCACCCATCTTTCTCACCAGGTATAAGAGTTCTGTCATGGCTTGCTTACCTAAGGATATCAGTAGTTCTAACAGAACACTCAGGGCCTTGTTTCAACTTTGGTGTTTCAGTGCACTGTCGAATTCTTCATGCAGTATCATACCTCCCACCTCATCTTCATTTATGTCCCCTTCCATTTCCATAACACTGCCATCAAGTACATCACCACTGTGCGGAAACTCTACATACTCCTTCCACCTTCTTGCTTCCCCTTCATTGCTTAGGACTGGTTTTCCATCTGAGCTCTTGATAATCATACAGGTGGATCTCTTTCCTCCAAAGGTCTCCGTAATTTTTCTGTAGGCGGCACTTATCTTTCCCCTAATGATTTACGCTTCTATGTCCTTACATATGTCCTCTAATTATTCACACTTAGACATTTTGCGGTTCCTGTTGATCTCATGTTTGAGATGTTTGTATTTCATTATGCCTGCTTGATTTGCTGCATTTTGTATATTTTCTCCTTTCATCAATTAAATTCAATATCTCTTTTGTTACCCAAGGATTTCTACTAGATCTCGTCTTTTTACCCACTTTATTCTCTGCTGTCTACACTATTTCATCTCTCAAAGCTACCCATACTACTTCTACTGTTCTCCTTTCCCCTGTCCTTGTCAACTGTTCTCTAATGCTCTCTCTGAAACTCTGTACAATGTCTGGTTCTTTCAGTTTATCTGGGTCCCATCTCTTTAAATTGCTACCTTTTTGCAGTTTCTTCAGTTTTAATCTATAGTCTGTAACCAATAAATTGTGGTCAGAGTCTACATCTACCTCTGGAAATGTCATACAATTTAAACGATTTATTGCAGCAAAATAGCCATTATAGTTATACATTAGATTACAATCATTTGAGAGTGAGTTACAAGGATGTATTGAGTGTCTGCATAATTCTTAGTAGGTTACATTCAGTGCAGGTATTATAACAGATTATCATTTGAATCATTTATTGCATAGTCTCTAATTGATCTGGTCCTCTTGTTGCATATTTCTATATGGTATCTCTCACAAGACTGTCCACATAGTGTACACTTGCAAAGGTTTGACAGTTCATGGTATGTTGTATTTGCACAAATTTCATGGTGGAATCCGTGTACTGCGAGTCTTGTAAGTACGTGTCTCATCTCAAAATTTGCTGCTGTCCAAGTGCGGTCGATCATGGCCCCGGATCCATACAATTCCGTTGGTACTTCCTCTCTTTTCTTGAGTAGTGATCTTAGTAGGTTCTCCGATGCTGATGTGTTGGGAAGTAAGAACATTGTCCTTAGATCCTCGATGAGGAAAGATTCTCGGGCGAGAAGGTAGACTAATCTTGATCTTGTGGTTTTTGCTACCCCTAAAGCTCTTTTGATATAGGTTGCTTTTACTCTTTCCAATGTTTCTAAGTTCTTTTCATTTAGGTGTATCCATATGATTTCTATCCCATAAGCCAGTATCGGTATTATTTTTGATTTGAAGAGTGCCATAGCTGTGTCTAGATTTAGTGTTCTGATGGAACTTATTTTGTTTATCGCTCTGATGGCATGTGTCACTTTCTCTGTTGTGTGTTTAGTGAAGCACTTTGCGGAAGGCTGGAGTGTTATCCCTAGATATTTGTAATCTTTTGTGATAGATATTTGCTTTCCTTGTAGTGCAATTCTAGTCGTTTTTGGGATTTGCCCGCCTGGTCTGAATACCATCATTTCCGTTTTGTCGGTGTTGATCACAAACTTGTGTTTTCTGCACCATTTTTCCACGTCTTCTATAGTCTCCTGTAGTTTCTTTAAGTTTTTTTAGCCTACAACAATGCCGTCCGCGTAGGCATATGCTTCGACCTGGTTCCCAACCCTCTGTCTTACCGTTATCTAATCAATCTGAAAATTTTCAGTGGCTCCAGGTATTTTTCACATATACAGCCTTCTTTCATGATTCTTAAACATCCATATTCACCTACCACTTTCATCCTCTTCCTTTTCCTACTACCAAATTCCATTCCCAAGCAACTATTAAATTTTAGTCTCCCTTAACTATCTGAATAATTTCTTTTTTCTCACCATACATTTCTTCAATCTCTTCATCACCTGCAGAGCTTGTTGGCATATAAACTTGTATTACTGTGGTAGGCATTCACTATGACGTTCATAGTAGCTTTCTGCATTCCTAATTTTTATTCATCATTAAACCTATTCAAGCATTACGCCTATTGATTTTGTATTTATAGCCCATAAGTCCAGTTTGTCCTGCCACTGAACTAATTAACTCTCACTATATCTAACATTAACCTATCCATTTCCCTTTTTAAATTTTCTAACCTACCTGCCCAATTAAGGGACCTGACATTCAACGCTCTGGTTCATAAACCTCAGTTTTGTTTCTCCTGATAATGCTGCTCTCCTGATTAGTACCTGAACGGAGATCGAAATGAGGAAATATTATACTTCTGTAATATTTTGCCCAAGAGGATGCCATCATTTAACCACACATCAAAACTGGATGCTCTCAGGAAATCTTACAGGTGTACTTTCCCCTTGTTTTCAGTGGTTTGCAGTATGAGCACAGCAAGGGCATTTGGTTGATGTTGAAAGGCCAGTTCAGTCAGTCATCCAGACTGTTGCCCCTGCAACTACTGAAAAGGCTGCTGCCCTTCTTCAGGAACCACCCATTTGCCTGACATTGCAGTTGTACCTATGGTACAGCTACCTGTATCGCTGAGGCACACAAGCTTTCCCACAAGGATTTAATTCATTTCCAAGATAGAAATCTAATTTCATTTAAATAGTGTGCGCACATGTAACATACACAAAATTTATTGATGTGCTACTGTAGTCTTGGTCTATGCCTGTTAATAGTTTTCATAAACTGTTGCCAGATATTTTATGAAACTGCCCACATTACCATTATCATTTTATTTCAGGGTATCTGCAAGTAGTTGCACTGCACGACAGTAGCCATCTTCAGTCTCTTTAGATTTTGTTCGTGTTGAAGATCTGGGTGTAGCAGATCCTCTTGATTCCATATTGTTTGTGGTGGCAGTTGCTGTTCCAGTATTTATTTGTTTATTCTCCATGGACAAATACAAGGTTCTGTTTTGGATAGTTTGCATATTGATTATTTCCCCTTATAATACTGTGAGTAACAGTTATATACAAAAGACCTACAGATAAAAAATTATGTTGCTTTTTTTTGTACATGTAAACACTATTTATACAAATGAAAGTATTCTACTCATCTGAGAGGAATTCCTTAATGCTATAAAAACAATTATTGCTGAGGAACTCCTTCAAGGCAATTTCAAAGCAGCTTCCACTTAAGCTTTTTAACTTTTTTTGGAAGTTTGTTATGAAATTTGATCCCCATGTAATAGGGGCTCTTGTCTGCAATTTCTGCATTATTTCTTTCCAGGTGATAATCATTAGCCCTCCTAGTATTGTAAATGTGCACTTCTCTATTTATATGATTGTACTGCTTGTATTTTAGCATCAGCTAAATAGTTTTACAAGTATATGGTAATGGGAGTGTTAGTAGTTTCTTAATTTTGAAAGTTTCTTTTCAGGACTCATTATATCTAAGCTTGCACATGATCCTAACTGTCTTTTTTTGAAGGAAGAATACCCTATTTACATGTTTCGCAGCAGCACATCCCCATGCTTCAATTCCATATGTGAGGTATGGAGACACTAAAGCACAGTAGATTATACTCATTTGCTCATATTTAAGAACTTGTGATATTGTCCACATTGCATAAATTGATTGGCTTAGTTTTTAGCATAATAAATCGATATGATGCCCCCAAGAGAGATGCTGATCTAACATTACACCAAGGAAGGAATTTTTATCATTCAATTTCGTTTCTGAACCATCATCAGACACAGCACTCCATTGTATTTCATCTTGTTTGTGGTGTATTTGAAATTCCATTAGATTTGTTTTATTGATGTCTAAGCTTAAGTGATTGTTTTGGATGTAATTCTTCAATCCAAATAAGACGCCAGAACAATTTTGGGCCAAAACATTCTTGTTGGTTCCCCAGTTAACAACAGTTGTGTCATCCACTTAATTAAGTATCTTGTTGTTGTGTTCTGTGGGCACATCATTAACATATAGTATGAACAATAAAGGACCCAGAACTGACCCTTGGGGTACACAATACTTTACTATAGCTGGACTAGAGCTGCACTTATTAATAACGCTGCCCTCTTTGTGTGTGACTTGTGTGACCTGATTTCTGTCTTGTAGGTATGACTGTATGAGACTTTTGGCTATTCCTCTGATACCATAAGTTTCCAGTTTCTCAAGTAGCAGTTCATGAGGTACAGTGCCGAATGCCTGTGATAAATCTAGGAACAAACATGCCACCAGAACAAACATGCCACCCTTTCTTTTTCATCTAATTTCATAAGTATCACATGTACTATATCACATATGGCAGATGGTGTTGAATAGCCTTCCCTAAAACCATGTCGGGTTTCTAGTTGCACTTTGTCTTTGACATGAAAGTTTCCTAATTATAGTGAAATAATCTTTTGCTTAGGATTGGAATTAAGCTAATGGGTTGGAAGTTTTTGACTTTGTTAGATACTACGTTTTTGTGCAATGGCTTGACTATTGTATATTTTAATTCGGATGGAAACACACCTTTATTCAAACGTTCATTGAAGAAGTGGACCAGAACAGGTATGAGTGAATGTTTGCATTGTTTTAATATAATGGTGGAGATTTCATCCCATCCCGTAGAGAATTTGTTTTGCATTTCATTTATGATTCCCTCACTTGAGTTGTATCTTTTTCATACATATACACTGATTTTTGTGCCTGGTAAAGAGTTCTGTAATCATCAGTGTCAGAGGTAACACGCATGTTACCTGAATCTATCAAGTGGGTAATAAAAACATTGCTGATCGTATATGGATCTGAAATATTTACATTATCAGTCATTAGTTGGATATTGTTGACACTGGGCTTTGGTTTTCTGCTGATTATCTCATTTACACAGTTCCATACTGATTTGCTTATGTTATCTGAGATAGCAAATTTTTGCTGTACAATTTCCTTTGTGTATACATGTAGTGCTTGTTTATAGGCTTTTCGACATGTTTGGTAGTAGTCCCTAGTTGTGTCCGGGAACTCTTTATAGATTTTCCAAGCAATAAACTTTTTCTTCTTCAGCTGTTTTACTTCTGAAGGAAGTCTTATGTGGTTTTGAGTATATTTCTTTTTGAAAGGAACTGGACATGTTTCATTGAAATGGGCAAAGAGAGTGTTATAAAAGTTATTCCATTTGTCTGCAACATTTTCTGCACAATATATGTCATTCCATGTCTCAGACTGCAGTGCTGACTCCAATTTCTCTAAACGTTTTTCATTTGTACATCTTATTTCCATCGTGTCACATGTACTTTGTGAATCTTACATGTTCAGTATTTTCATTATCTGGCAAAGATGATCACAGAGATGAAGGTTTATTATGTCAACTCTGCAGTTATCTAAGTTGGTGTAAAAGTCATCTATACAGCTAGAGGAGTCTTTAGTTAGTCTGGTTGGCCCATTAACTCTGTCTCACAAATTATAGCTACACAGAATTACATTTACTTTTTCAAAATCTTTAGTATACTTCAAAGAATCTATATTAAAATCACCAGCTATAACAATACTTATGTTCTTATACTTATTACACACAATTTCTATCTTTTCTCCATGTTTTGTAAGAAACTGCCCACAATACTACTAGGAGATCAGTACAGACCTATAACAATCAGGGGCACTTTGTTTACCAACAGCTTTATTGCTGAAATTTCAAATGTCATTTCCCCACTAAGTTCTGTGATAACATCCAGTTTTGTGACATGTAGATGGTCTTTACAATATATGGTAATTCCCCCCCACTTATTCATGCAGCAACTCCACGTCATTTCCTTCTGTAGGCTCTGCAGCACTATTGGTGGAAGCTGCTACAGCATCACTTTCATGTCATGAGCTTCCACCTCTCTGAAATGTACAAAATAATGATTTAGATGTAGGAGGAAGAGATCAATGTATAACGTCTCTACAAAAATGAGGTCATTACATGTAGGTCACAAGCTCAGATTAGCAAAGTATGGCGAAGGAAATAAGGTCGTGCACTTTGAAAGGAACCATCCCAGCATTTCGCTGAAGTGATTTAGAGAAATGACCGAACATCTAAACTAGGATGCTTGGACGCAGGTTTGAACCACTATCTTTCTGAATACAATCGAATTGTGCTATCCACTGCTCTACCTCGTTCAGTATGATTTAGATATAGTAGCCTGTTTGGTGTTCTGGGTAGTGTAGACAAAAAATTAATTATTTAGTATCTGCATGTCACAATAAATGCACACATAAAGTTCTAATATCTTTGGTTCTATAACTTGTCGCTGCAGCAGTAGATTTAGTGGTAGTACTAGCAGAGGCAAAAATTGCATTTCTATAAATTATATTTAGCGTGAAATATCCAAACAGTAATAAACTAAGATATGGAGAAGTTAAGTTGAATCGAGTAATCTGTACATTCCTGCTGCTAGTAATTATTAAAATCATTGCACAAACCTACTGCCATCTACTAAAGGTTGTTTCTCTTAATAGGTCACAAAGAGACCTACGCAAATATGAAAACTTATCAGAGAAATACAGATACTGTGACAGCAGAAGTGAAGAGACATATGAAGTTTTCACTTCGACACAGTAATTGCTGTTTCAGGTAGCAAGGTTGGATGAGATATCTGGATGAAGTGGGGGAAGAGTGGAAACAGTGAGGTACAAAATTTGAAATCCAAATTACACTTTTAAAAAATCTTTATTGGTTTAATATCTTATGGTAACCATGTATACTGTGCTTAAGAATGTTCTAAATGGTACAATAATATTTTAATGTATTGTCTTTCCTTTTTAAAAAATTAACCATGAAAGTGTCTCACTGTACCCATGAATTTTTAATGGTGGATACAGTGAGAAAGTGCCTCAAATTCTAACGAACATCATAAGGAGCAAAGTTGATCTCAAATGAAACAGCAGATTGTTGTATTTTTGTCTTGCTATGTGTTGTAGTAGGGTTAGGCAATAACACTTTTATGCATTTTGTGTCAATAAACGAAATATTTGGAATTACAGGCATCACAAATTTGTTATCTACACTCCTGGAAATTGAAATAAGAACACCGTGAATTCATTGTCCCAGGAAGGGGAAACTTTATTGACACATTCATGGGGTCAGATACATCACATGATCACACTGACAGAACCACAGGCACATAGACACAGGCAACAGAGCATGCACAATGTCGGCACTAGTACAGTGTATATCCACCTTTCGCAGCAATACAGGCTGCTATTCTCCCATGGAGACGATCGTAGAGATGCTGGATGTAGTCCTGTGGAACGGCTTGCCATGCCATTTCCACCTGACGCCTCAGTTGGACCAGCGTTCGTGCTGGACGTGCAGACCGCGTGAGACGACGCTTCATCCAGTCCCAAACATGCTCAATGGGGGACAGATCCGGAGATCTTGCTGGCCAGGGTAGTTGACTTACACCTTCTAGAGCACGTTGGGTGGCACGGGATACATGCAGACGTGCATTGTCCTGTTGGAACAGCAAGTTCCCTTGCCGGTCTAGGAATGGTAGAACGATGGGTTCGATGACGGTTTGGATGTACCGTGCACTATTCAGTGTCCCCTCGACGATCACCAGTGGTGTACGGCCAGTGTAGGAGATCGCTCCCCACACCATGATGCCGGGTGTTGGCCCTGTGTGCCTCGGTCGTATGCAGTCCTGATTGTGGCGCTCACCTGCACGGCGCCAAACACGCATACGACCATCATTGGCACCAAGGCAGAAGCGGCTCTCATCGCTGAAGACGACACGTCTCCATTCGTCCCTCCATTCACGCCTGTCGCGACACCACTGGAGGCGGGCTGCACGATGTTGGAGCGTGAGCGGAAGACGGCCTAACAGTGTGCGGGACCGTAGCCCAGCTTCATGGAGACGGTTGCGAATGGTCCTCGCCGATACCCCAGGAGCAACAGTGTCCCTAATTTGCTGGGAAGTGGCGGTGCGGTCCCCTACGGCACTGCGTAGGATCCTACGGTCTTGGCGTGCATCCGTGCGTCGCTGCGGTCCGGTCCCAGGTCGACGGGCACGTACACCTTCCGCCGACCACTGGCGACAACATCGATGTACTGTGGAGACCTCACGCCCCACATGTTGAGCAATTCGGCGGTACGTCCACCCGGCCTCCCGCATGCCCACTATATGCCCTCGCTCAAAGTCCGTCAACTGCACATACGGTTCACGTCCACGCTGTCGCGGCATGCTACCAGTGTTAAAGACTGCGATGGAGCTCCGTATGCCACGGCAAACTGGCTGACACTGACGGCGGCGGTGCACAAATGCTGCGCAGCTAGCGCCATTCGACGGCCAACACCGCGGTTCCTGGTGTGTCCGCTGTGCCGTGCGTGTAATCATTGCTTGTACAGCCCTCTCGCAGTGTCCGGAGCAAGTATGGTGGGTCTGACACACCGGTGTCAATGTGTTCTTTTTTCTATTTCCAGGAGTGTAGTTTCAAACTTTTCCTAAGAAATGTAACTTCACATCTGGGTGACTCTCCTACAATTGAAAGAATTTTTCCTACATGATATATTTCCTTTATTGCCTCAAACTCTACTAAAACAAAGTCACCCACTTTGGGTGAGCGCTGTAAGTTTTCAAAGTTGACCATTTCCGGTTCTGGAATCAGTTGTGTCTGATCAAAGGTCTCATCATCGCAAGAATCGTGCAAAATTAATTGGCTTTCGTCAGCATCAGTTTCATCAACTAGGAATAAAGCTCTCTTAGCTTTAGGTCCCTTAATGTCTTTTCGTTTCTTTTTCATTTGTAGTTCATTCCTTTCTGGTGTGTCGGTCGCAATCATCCTCCTTCCTTTAGGCCATCGGCGACTGCAACTTTTTCTTGGTTTTGCCTTTGGGAAACCTCGTATGTTTTCTGAAGAGAGATAAGACATTGTTGCAGATCTTCCGTGTGACTGTGAAGAACTGGATGCTACAGACTATGGTTCACTTTCATCATGTGGTGGGTGTCCCAAATCAGTTTCAGGTTTAAGGTCTTTTTCGGGTGGTATGTGTGTTTCCAGGCTTTCATTTAGAGGTCTGTCGGTATCAGAGGATGGAAGAAAATCATCCTCATTGAACGCATGGCGATCTAAAGGAAATATTCCTGTCTTGTTATATCTGGCAATGATACTGGGAGGAGTCATTCCTCGGGGATATGCTATCCCCGCACAGTGAGCAACATTGTAAATTGAAAATGTTTCACCCGGATTTGACATCATCCACGTAGCTACAGCAGCATCATAAAATGTATGGAAAGATTTCATGACGCTGACATCAAGAGGCTGCAGTTTATTGGCGCAATGAGGTGGAATTGTCAGAATCGTTATCCCATTTTCATTGCACAGATCTATTGCCTCTATTGAGTGGTGGCTCTCATCATTATTCATCAGTAACAAATGTGGATTTGACTTTGAGCTGGCAGAGAACTTGATGAAGTGATGAATGACTTTCACAAAACATTCTGAGTTCATCCAGCCTCCTTTAACGGCAAGACCCAATGTGCCAGCAGGTGCTCCTAATATCATATGCTTTTTAAAATTCACACATGGAATTATGACAGGGGGTAGGCTGTTACCGAGAGCATTTACACTACTGGCCATTAAAATTGCTACACCAAGAAGAAATGCAGATGATAAAAGGGTATTCATTGGACAAATATATTATACTAGAACTGACATGTGATTACATTTTCACGCAATTTTGAGTGCATAGATCCTGAGAAATCAGTACCCAGAACAACCACATCTGGCCGTAATAACGGCCATGATACGCCTGGGCATTCAGTCAAACAGAGCTTGGATGGCGTGCACAGGTACAGCGGCCCATGCAGCTTCAACACGATACCACAGTTCATCAAGAGTAGTGACTGGCGTATTGTGACGAGCCAGTTGCTCGGCCACAATTGACCAGATGCTTTCAGTTGGTGAGAGATCTGCAGAATGTGCTGGCCAGGGCAGCAGTCGAACATTTTCTGTATCCAGAAAGACCCATACATGACCTGCAACGTGTGGTCGTGCATTATCCTGCTGAAATGTAGGGTTTCACAGGGATCGAATGAAGGGTAGAGCCACGGATCGTAACACATCTGAAATGTAACGTCCACTGTTCAAAGTGCCGTCAATGCGAACAAGAAGAGACCGAGACGTGTAACCTATGGCACCCCATACCATCATGCCAGGTGATACACCAGTATGGCGATGATGAATACACGCTTCCAATGTGCGTTGACCGCGATGTCGCCAAACAGGGATGCAAACATTATGATACTGTAAATAGAACCTGGATTCATCCGAAAAAATAACGTGTTGCCATTCGTGCACCCAGGTTCGTCGTCGAGTACACCATCGCAGGCGCTCCTGTCTGTGATGCAGTGTCAAGGGTAACCACAGCCGTGGTCTCCGAGCTGATAGTCCGTGCTGCTGCATACGTCGTCGAACTGTTTGTGCAGATGATTGTTGTCTTGCAAACGTCCCCGTCTGTTGACTCAGGGATCGAGATGTTGCTGCACGATCCGTTACAGCCGTGTGGATAAGATGCTTGTCATCTAGACTGCCAGTGATACGAGGCTGTTGGGATCCAGCACGGCATTCCGTATTACCCTCCTGAACCCACCGATTCCATATTCTGCTAACAGTCATCGGATCTCGACCGACGCAAGCAGCAATGTCGCGATACGATAAACCACAATCGCGATAGGCTACAATCCGACCTTTATCAAAGTCGGAAACGTTATGGTACGCATTTCTCCTCCTTACACGAGGCATCACTACAACGTTTCACCAGGCAACGCCGGTCAACTGCTGTTTGTGTATGAGAAATCGGTTGGAAACTTTCCTCGTGTCAGTACATTGTAGGTGTCGCCACTGGCGCCAACCTTGTGTGAATGCTCTGAAAAGCTGACCATTTGCATATCACAGCATCTTCTTCCTGTCGGTTAAATTTTGCGTCTGTAGCACGTCATCTTCGTGGTGTAGCAATTTTAATTGCCAGTAGTGTATGATACAACATGTCCTAACCAGTGTTCCATGTTCTGCACTGGTTGCCTTGTTAACTTGTTTCATACCCTTCAAGGCCAAAACATTCTGTGACTTCTGAACCATTGTTCTTCCAGTTTCATCAAGACTGAAAATACGTGATCCATCAGCAAAATTTGGATGACGTTTGATTATTTCTTCCAGTTTAGCAAAGAAATTTGAGACATTAAATTTATTAAAGCCTTTATTTCTAGATAAGCTGCGTCCTTCTGGGGTTCAAAGAGACAGTTGAGGGAACCTCTGTCGAAAGCCTTTCATCCAATCGATGGATGCTTTCTCACTTTCAGTTCAGGTTTTGGGTAAAACAGTGTTATTTTTAATACCTAATTCATAAGCTAAAGTGGGCAGTTGTTCATAGTAAGTCCATAGAATACACAACTAGATATTTACACAATCTAAGCTCCAATTCTGGTGGAAAAATGCGGTTCACTGAACAGTTGGGACACAAGTTTGAAGTGTTATCCTCACGATATTTCTTAACGTATCGACTAACTGTTTCAAAGGATAAGCCTTTCAGCTTAGATGCACTCCTGATGCTCATTTTATTTTCGATCACCAGCATGACAGCTTTCGTCATTGAAGATTCTGAAAACCTTCCTATTTCCTTACCAGTCTTCTTTCTCCTGTCCATTTTATAACCTAAAAGAAAGGTTTGCACACTTAAATCTATAGAAACTACTGTTTTATACAGCAAGCACGCATTGTCAGGCACCATCAACAAGCACTGGGAACTGTGAGACACGTCTCACTTTTCCCAGTTGCAAACTTTTTTCAAAATGGCTCCAAACACATTCAGCTTAAAGCAACATTTCAATGAAGGGGATTTTTTATGTCTTGGAAAAACTATAGTTTTGAGTGACTAATGAAATGATTTGAAAATACCAATGGTCTACTCAGAAACCAGCTACGTAAATTTAGTATAAATATACTTTTCTTACCTCTGAGCATAAATATACCAACAACGAAATCACAACAAAAATGTCAAGTACGAAACATGGAAATCCATAGACTAAATAATAGTGGTTACCACATTCACAGTAGGTAGCAACAACTGAAACCAAAATTCCAGAGATAAAACTAATGTCTCACTGTTCCCACTCTTCCCCTACTGTTCCCATCCTCATTACTTTTATGTAAAGACACACAAAATATCTCATTTACGTGTTACATACAAGCCTGCTGTACAAATCCACATGTAAGACACTTATTTCTAAAAGCTGCAAACAATCCGCAACCTAAATGTAACAAAAATAACCGAAGGATACATGCATGTAATCAACTGATACCAAACGGAAGGACAAAAACCGTTTTAAGTAGGTAACTAGAATTACATTCAATAGGTGTTGATGAAATTGCCTTGCTCTTTTAGAAATTCAATTTCTGATGATGGTGTACAGCTTGCGCAAACAGTAGAAAATCATTAGCACCTAGCGGCAGCAAGTGCGAGAATTTATTTCGATACTGGTGCGGGGTTTACCATCAAGTTCTTTTTTTTTTTTACTTTATAGTTATTTTAAAACCTGTACAAATCAGGTAGGCAGGCAGTGGCACACTACGCCGCTCTTCAGCCATAGCGTTTACAAGAGTATAATAACGGAGAAGGAAAGTGAACAAAGTGACGGGCAAAAGAGAGAGGTCACAGAGACACAAAAACACGGAGTCGTTCACACGTGACGATAACAACACTGAAAAGACGTTGGCACAGCGCACAGAACACTGATGAATCCGACGGCACAAGTGAACGTAGTAGTGGGGCGGCGGACACCAAAAAACACTAAACGACGTCACACACACGACACACAGAAGGCGATGATCTCCGGCGCGCGAATGTTCACTATGCGTGTGCGAGTCCGGGGACCTGCCAAGAGAGGAGGAGGAGGCAGGGGAGTGGGAGAGCGAGAGGGGAGAGCAGAGAAGCCACGGGCAGGGGAGAGAGGGGGGGAGGGAGGAAGGGGGAGACGAAGCCCGGGGGAAGAGTGGGGAGGGAGGGTATGGGGAAAAGGAAAAAGATGGGAAGAGAAGAGAAGGGAGGGAGGGTGCCGAAAGGAAGAGACACCGGAAGTGGGGGGCGGGGCAGGGTCAAAGTTGATAGGAGGGGTAGATAGAGGGGACGAGGACATCATCAGGGAGAGGGAGCTGGCGGAAGCCACCTTGGGAGAGGGTAAGGAGGGTGGAGAGATGGAGACCGGGCAGGACGTGGGAATACAGGCACGGCAGCGGGCGGGGATGGGAGAGGATCGGGGATACGAGCGGGTGAGGAGGATCAAGTTTACGGGAGATGTACAGGATCCGTATCCTTTCAAGGAAAAGGAGGAGGTGGTGGAAGGGGATGAGATCATACAGGATCCGCATGGGGGAGGGGAGATGGATGCGATAGGCGAGGCGGAGAGCATGGCGTTCAAGAATTTGGAGGGATTTATAAAATGTAGGGGGAGCGGAGATCCATGCTGGATGGGCATAACAAAGGATAGGGCGGATGAGGGATTTATAGGTGTGGAGGATGGTGGAGGGGTCCAGACCCCACGTACGGCCGGAAAGGAGCTTGAGGAGACGGAGTCGGGAACGTGCCTTGGCTTGGATTGTCTGGAGATGGGGAGTCAGGAGAGGCGACGGTCGAGGGTGACGCCAAGGTACTTAAGTGTGGGAGTGAGGGCGATGGGACGGCCATAGATGGTGAGATAGAAATCAAGGAGGCGGAAGGAAGGGGTGGTTTTGCCTACAATGATCGCCTGGGTTTTGGAAGGATTGACCTGGAGCAACCACTGGTTGCACCAAGCGGTGAACCGGTCAAGATGGGATTGGAGAAGGCATTGGGAGTGTTGCAGGGTGGGGGCAAGGGCAAGGAAGGCGGTGTCATCGGCAAACTGGAGAAGGTGGATGGGGGGGGACGGCGGTGGCATGTCCGCCGTGTACAACAGGTACAGAAGGGGGGAGAGGACGGAGCCTTGGGGCACACCAGCGGAGGGGAAAAAGGTGTAGGAATCGGTGTTATGGATGGTGACATAGGAAGGACGGCGGGAGAGAAAGGAACCGATCAGACGGACGTAGTTAATGGGGAGGGCGAAGGTTTGGAGCTTGAAGAGGAGACCGGAATGCCATAGGCGGTCATAAGCGCGTTCGAGGTCAAGAGAGAGGAAGATTGCGGAGCGACGGGAATTGAGCTGTTCGGAAAGGAGATGAGTGAGGTGAAGGAGAAGATCGTCGGAAGAGAAGGACAGCTGAAAGCCACACTGGGTAACGGGAAGGAGGCGGTGCTGGCGGAGATGCTGGTGGATGCGTTGGGTGAGGATAGATTCCAGGACCTTGCTGAAGACCGACATCAAGTTCTTTTTTTTTTTTACTTTATTGTTATTTTGACACCTGAACAATCAGGTAGGCTGGCAGCAGCACAATACGCCGCTCTTCAGCCGAAGAGAGTACAAGGAAATAAACAGAGAAGAGACATCACTTAGAAAAACGGCGGGAAAAAACAGTAGACACATGAACATAAAACCACAAGAAGCCGTTCACACTCGATGACAATTCATACTACGAACTGTTGACACGACGCACAAACACTGAAGAAGACGATGGCACTGGTGAACAATGGAGTGTGACGGCGAAACTGAACACTAAACATGACGGCACACACGATACACTGATGGCGGTGATCTCCGGCGCGCGAATGTCCACTGAGCGTGTGCGAGTCCGGGGACCTGCCAAGAGCGGAACAGGGGTGAGGTGGGGGAGAGGGGAGGAAAAAAGGATGCCAATGGCTTAGGAGACGGGGGCAGGAGGAGAGGGACAGGGGAGGGGAGGCCCGGGGGAGGAGGGGAGAGAAAAGGAGGAGGGAGGGAAAAGGGAGAGAAGGGAGGGAGGGTGCCCAGAGGAGTAAGTACAGGAGGAGGGCGGGAGGATCAAAGTTGGTAGGAGGGGTAGATGGAGGGGAGGAGGGCATCATCAGCGAGAGGGAGCTGGCGGAAGCCACCTTGGGAGAGGGTAAGGAGGGTGGAGAGATGGAGACCGGGCGGGACGTGGAAATACAGGCGCGGCAGCGGGCGGGGGTGGGAGAGGAGCGGGGAGACCAGCGAGTGAGGAGGATCGAGTTTACGGGAGGTGTACAGGATCCGTATCCTACTCAAGGAAAAGGAGGAGGTGGGGGAAGGGGATGAGATCGTACAGGAGCCGCGTGGGGGAGGGGAGACGGATGCGATAGGCGAGGCAGAGAGCATGACATTCAATGATTTGGAGGGATTTATAAAAGGTAGGGGGAGCGGAGATCCAAGCCAGATGGGCATAACAAAGAATAGGGCGGATGAGGGATTTATAGGTGTGGAGGATGGTGGATGGGTCCAGACCCCACGTACGGCCGGAAAGGAGCTTGAGGAGACGGAGTCGGGACCGTGCCTTGGCTTGGATTGTCCGGAGATGGGGAGTCCAGGAGAGGCGACGGTCGAGGGTGACGCCAAGGTACTTAAGTGTGGGAGTGAGGGCGATGGGACGGCCATAGACGGTGAGATAGAAATCAAGGAGGCGGAAGGAACGGGTGGTTTTGCCTACAATGATCGCCTGGGTTTTGGAGGGATTGACCTTGAGCAACCACTGGTTGCACCAAGCGGTGAACCGGTCAAGATGGGATTGGAGAAGGCGTTGGGAACGTTGCAGGGTGGGGGCAAGGGCAAGGAAGGCGGTGTCATCGGCAAACTGGAGAAGGTGGACGGGGGGTGATGGCAGTGGCATGTCCGCCATGTACAACAGGTACAGAAGGGGGGAGAGGACGGAGCCTTGGGGCACACCGGCGGAGGGGAAAAAGGTGTAGGAATCGGTGTTATGGATGGTGACATAGGAAGGACGGCGGGAGAGAAAGGAACCGATCAGACGGACGTAGTTAATGGGGAGGGCGAAGGTTTGGAGCTTGAAGAGGAGACCGGAATGCCATAGGCGGTCATAAGCGCGTTCGAGGTCAAGAGAGAGGAAGATTGCGGAGCAACGGGAATTGAGCTGTTCGGAAAGGAGATGAGTGAGGTGAAGGAGAAGATCGTCGGAAGAGAAGGACGGCCGAAAGCCACACTGGGTAACGGGAAGGAGGCGGTGCTTGCGGAGATGCTGGTGGATGCGTTGGGTGAGGATAGATTCCAGGACCTTGCTGAAGACCGACATCAAGTTCTGTGCGTGTGTTGTTTATAATGCAAAAGGTGACGTTGAATCATTACAGAACCTTTTCCACCTACACGTCTCATACTGTCTGCCCATTTACGAAACTTTGCCGCTCTATCCGGTTGCATAATTGATGGTTTGAAACACTGTTGTTCATTCTTCCATGAGGAAACCGTTTTGATAGGAAGTCCGAAGTTGACAGCATAGTGAGATGAGATGCATTTCGCTTTGCTGTGGTTGAGTTTTGTCGTGTTTACGAAGGCAACGTGTCGGTCTGCCATCTGTCGGCAACACCAAGCAACAAGTGTGATCGGGAGTTTCTCCCATATTACTTGCCCCCATTTCGCATATGGAAGCTTCACAAGAAAATCCTACAAATAACAAACATCTCCTGCACGTAATCAACTATTTGTACATATTTTATTAATAAGATTGCTGTAAGCTGCAATGTCTGTACACTATTTCGGGTGAAAATATTTCACATTCAGCAATGTTTGTGGTAACTCGTATATATTTATCAACCGCAATGCAATATACTGCGATCATTCGAGGGTTGGATTCCCTCACTTCTTCGTCGAAGAGTTTCACTGCCTGGGCTACTCTCAGGGTGCACCCTCGACGTGGAAGATCCCCACCCTTGCCTTGCCGTCTGCTCGTCGTCAGTACTGCTCGCCGCCGCCGCCGCCGCCTGGTCGCCGCCTACCGGTGCTCGCCGCCGCCGCCGTCGCCGCCGCCGCCGTCGCCGCCTGCCGGTGCTCGCCGCCGCCGCCGCCGCCGCCGCCGCCGCCGTCGTTTGGTTGCCGCCTGCCGGTCCTCGCCGCCGCCGCCGTTTGGTCGCCGCCTACCGGTCCTCGCCGCCGCCGCCGCCGCCGCCGCCGCCGCCGCCGCCTGGTCACCGCCGCCGCCGCCTGGTCGCCGCCGCCGCCGCCGCCGCCGCCCTTCTCGCGCGCCGCCACCATGTCCCAACCCACCACCACTACCACTATCATTTTCACCTCTCCCTCCGCTGCTCCAACCACCATCACATGGAGCTCATCCTCCACCCCACTTCCCGTCCTTCCTTCTCTCCCTGTCCACCCCACCCCTGCGCCACTTTCGGCTGTACCCACCCCCAACTCCTCTTCCCCTATCACTGTCGCCCCATCGACAGCTACTGACTTTCCGCCGCTCCCCGCACCGCCTCCGACAGGCTCCAAGCCAGCACGGATCTCTGCTCGACGTTCCACAGTCTCAGTGACACCCACGCCCCCACCGTCTGCGTCTTCCGCTGCTCAGGGTGGTCCTGCCCCCCGCCATCTCCTCCTGCAACCCGTCCCCCTGCCCCCTCCCCACCCAGTGGTGTCCACGAAACCTTCCAAGCGCCCGAATGCTGACCCTTCCCCCGAAGTCTCCTCCAAAAAAACCCCCAATCCCCGTGACCCACCCACTCCCATGGACGCGGCCCCGACCCCCGCCCCCACCACGCCTGCCACCCACACCTTTGTCCTCTCCAATCCTGACCCTCAATTCCTTGATGCCCGCTCCCTCACTCTCGCCATCCGGAAATACTGCCCCAATGCTCCCATCTCCCAACTGATTCCTCGCAAGGACTCGGTCCTCATAAAATCCCCCAATGCTTCCTTCCACACCGACCTCCTCTCCCGCATCCCTCGTATCCAATTTGGCCAACGTGCAACCCTCACCCCCTACCACACCCCGTCCTCTCCCCGTCAGCCTCAACCTCCCCGACGTCCGCCGACCTTCACCGCTGTGATCACGAAGCTTAGCCCCGTGATCACGGAGGCTGAGGTGTTGGCGGAACTCAACTCCCGGCCTGACATCGAAATCCGCTCGGCCCGTCGCATCTTCAAAGATGCCGGGCCGACTTTTCTCATGCGGATATTCACTGAATCCTCCTCCTCCATTGACCGCCTCCTCACCGAGGGAGCCCTCATCTACAATCAGCGCCATAAGGTGGACCCCTCCCGTTCCCCAGTCCAGTCCTACCGCTGCCAACGCTGTCTCACCTACAACGACCACGTTACCTCTGCCTGCAAGAACCCCCCTACTTGTCCCCACTGCAAAGCTTCCCACTTCCTCAAGCATTGCCCCAACCTCACCTCTCCCCCCTCCTGCAACACTTGTAATGAACCCCATCCTACCTACTCCTCGAAGTGTAAAGCGAAACCTCCACCAGTAACCCCTGAGCTCACCGTCCCTGTCCGTCCTGTTGATGACCCCATCCACCCCAACAACTCGCTCCGCCCTCCCCCTACTGCTGAGGACATCATCCGTTTCACCACCATTGTGCTCCAAAACATCCACCCCTTCCAGCGCTCCCACACTCTTTCCCAAATCGCCCTCGCTGCCCGTTCCATCTTCCATCTTACCACCTATGCCACTTACTCCCACAACCAGGCCCACTTCACCTTCACCCCCCTCACCACCCTCGTCTAACTCTCCACTCCCATGGTACAACAACCGTACCGTATCCTGTACCACAACGTTCGCTCCCTGCCCACCCACAAACTCCTCTTCCTCCACACCCTACGTCAGCACCGCGTGGATGCCTTCGTCCTCAATGAAACCTTCCTTCAGCCCCGTATCTCCGTCTCCACTGCCCCTTACACCCTACATCGCACCGATAACCCGTACCCTCTGGCACGTGGCGGAGTTGCTATAGGCCACCTCAAGCCCCTCCCAGTCCGGCCACAACCTCTCCTTAACAATCCTGCCGAGCATCTCACCCTCAGCCTCTTCTTCCCCGCCCTTACCATCACCTGTGCCACCATTTATGTCCGCCCTCGCACCCCCATCCCATACGATTTCCTGGCCCACATTGACCGCACCTTCTCCACCTACGTGATTGCCGCCGACCTCAATATCCACAGCCGTGATCCTGCCAACCTCTGGCGGTGGCATCAGTTTCTCACCACTCTCCAGGGAGACCTGGTTCCCCTGCCCCAGCACACCCGGCCCGAATCCAACACCACTCCTGATGTAGTCCTTGCCTCTCCGAACCTTCTTGGGCGCATCACCGCGGATGTCCTTGACCTCATTGGCAGTGACCATGCTCCTGTCCTCCTCACTATCTCTAGCGGTCGCCATCCCCGCCACACTCCTCGCCCTGACGTCCCTCCTAAACTTGTCCATGATTACTCCCGTGCCAACTGGGATGCCTACCGGGATTCCATTCACACCCAGGTTGACAGCCACGACCTTACCCTCCAGTCTCCTGATGACATCTCTCGCACTGCTGCCTTCCTGCACCAGACCTTGTCTGACGCCGTCGCCACCCATATCCCCACCAAAGCCATCCACCCTCACCGCCCTGCCCTGCCTCCACAGGCCGTCCTTCTCCTTCGGGAGTCCCGCCGCCTCTACCGCTCTTTTCTCCGCACTCGTGACCGGGATACACTTACCCGCCACCGGCAATTACAGCGACACATCCGCAACCTGCTTGTTGCGAAGAAACGCCGAGCCTGGCGCCAGACATGTACACACCTCAACGCCACGCTCCCCATCAACTCTTCCAAGTATTGGTCTGCTTTCCACCGCCTTACTGGGAACCGCCCCACCCCCCAGTACACTCTCCTCCTTAATGACCGTCCCTTTCCTGACAACCTCAGTCAGGCCAACCACTTTGCCTCCCACCTCTCTGATGTTTTTTCCATCCCAGATGATCCCCACTTTGATTATTCCCTCTTCCCTGATGTCATGGACCGTACGGATACCTCTGTTCCTCCCCTCGCTCCTAGCTTCCAGTACTTGGGCCACACCCCACCATCTGCACTTAACACTCCCATCACTACACAGGACATCAGCCTCACACTCCGCACTAAACGCAACACTGCTCCCGGCCACGACTGCGTTACCTACCGCCACCTCAAACACTGCCCTCCCTCCTTCCTTTCCCTCCCTGCCGCCCTCTACAATGTCATCCTTGCCACTGGCTTCTATCCCGACCTGTGGAAAACCTCCCGTATCCTGATGTTCTCCAAACCCAATAAGCCTCCATCTGATGCCTCTTCCTATCGTCCTATCTGTCTCACGTCGGTGTTCAGCAAGCTCTTGGAATCCATCCTTTCCCGGCGCATCCATCTCCACCTCCACCAAAACCACCTCCTCCCAAACACCCAATGTGGCTTTCGACCTTCCTTCTCTGCTGATGACCAACTCCTCCGCCTCACTCATCTCCTCTCCCTCCAGCTTAACTCCCGTCGCTCCGCCATTTTTGTCTCACTTGACCTTGAAAAGGCCTACGACCGTGTCTGGCATCCCGGTCTCCTGTTTAAACTCCAAACCTACGCCCTTCCTATCAATTACATCCGTCTGGTGGCCTCCTTCCTCTCCCGCCGCCCCTCCTACGTTACCATCCATCATGCCAATTCCCGCACCTTCTACCCCTCTGCCGGTGTGCCCCAGGGCTCTGTCCTCTCCCCTCTCCTCTACCTCCTGTACACGGCAGATATGCCCCAACCCCCCCCTCCAGTGCACCTCTTGCAATATGCTGATGACACCGCATTCCTCGCCCTCGCTCCTACCCTCCAACGGTCCCAACGCCTTCTCCAGAATCACCTTGACCTTTTTGCTGCATGGTGTAACCAATGGCTCCTGAAACTAAATCCTTCCAAGACCCAGGCAATCATCGTAGGTCATACCACTCGCTCCTTCCGGCTCCTGGATTTCTCCCTTACTGTCTGCGCACGTCCTGTCCGTCTCACCCCCACCCTCACCTACCTTGGCCTCACCATTGACCGTCACCTCACCTGGATCCCTCATCTCCGATCCATCCAATCCAAAGCCCACAACCGCCTCCGCCTCCTCAAACTCCTCTCTGGCCGGACATGGGGGTTGCACCCCTCTACCATCCTCCACACCTACAAATCCTTAATCCGTCCCATCCTCTGTTATGCCAGTCCTGCCTGGATATCTGCCCCCCCCAAATTCTATCAGTCCCTCCAGATCCTTGAGCGTCATGCACTCCGCCTCGCCTTCCGTATCCGCCTCCCGTCCCCCACGCGGATCCTCTATGATCTCATTCCTTTCCCCCATCTGCTCCTATTCCTTGAACATATCCGCATCCTCTACACCTCCCGCCGTCTTGAACCCCCTCACCCCCTGGTTGCTCCTCTCCTCTCCCATCCCCGCCCCCTGCCACGTCTTCACCGTTGTGTCCCCCCTACCCTCCATCTCTACACCCTCCATCTCCTTTCCCGAGGTGGCTTCCGTCAACTCCCCCTCCCGGATGATGCCCTCTCTCCCTCCATTTATCCTTCCTATCAACTCTGATCCTCCTTCCCCCTCCTTTCCTCTGTCCTTTCCTTGGGCTCCCTCTCCCCCCCCCCCCACTTCTGTCCTGTTCTTCCCCCCACTACACCTCTCCCTACCTCCCTTCTCCCCCCCCCCAGTCCTTTTGTATTCCCCTCCTCTGCCTACCCCACTCCCTGTCGCGTCTGCCCCCCACCCCTCTCATGGGTCCTCATCCTCCTTCAACTCCTTTCCCGGCTCCCCCCTTCGCTTTTACTCTCCTTTCCCCCCCTTTTTCGTTTTCCCATCTACTGTCCAGTTTCCCCCCACCTGCTCTCGACTGTGGTGTCACATTTGCCAACTTTTTAGTGCAGTGTTCCAGTGACTATTCAGTGTTGTTTGTCTTTCTCGTGTTGCGAACAGAAACCATGCTGTCGCTCGGTGTGAATTTTATTTCCTTTGCGAACAGAATCCAGACTGTCGCCGTGTTTTTTAATTGTCTATTGTTTTCCCTGTCTACTTCGTATGTATTTTTATTAGCGTCATCATCCCTGTGTTGTTGTTTTAAGTTCCATGATTTCTTTTCGCCTTGTTACTCTCTAAGTCTCCGATTTTATCGCCTGTTGTTTTTCTTATTTGTTCTCTTGCTCTTTGTCACAAAATCTGTTGGCTGAAGAGCGGCGTACTAAGCTGCTGCCAGCCCGCCCCCTTCGGGGGGAATTGAAATTCAATAAATGAAAAAAAAAAAAAAACAATATACTGTGAGGATGCATGGTTCAGGGAATAACATTAATTGTTGACGAACACGGAAACTTGTATCCGTGTCTGAGGAATAAGACGATTGCTGGTGCGAGCGATGTGCGGTGTAGTACAGGGAAATGATATCCAGCACGAAAGTCACTTCCTAGAACCATCCCGGTGTTTCCCCGTATCATCGCAGCAATTCGTGTAGTGCACCTGCACATTGCTGTCAGACGAAGTTTCAGCTTATGAACAGCTCTTGCGTTTAACTTTCACCGTTGCTGGAAGCCAGGACTGGTGATCGAAGTGTTTCCTAATTTCCCGTTTCGGACAAATCGGAGGTTTGGTACTCTCGTTTAGTGTTGGAAACACTACCGATTAGCCCACGTCATTTTTACTCTCCTAATTATGTCCTTGCCTGCCCCTCACTATCTTCAATTTCCGTAAATGTAAACGCTCAGCCTTATTTTCTATGAGTTTTACCTGTTTGTTGCTTGTGCGTTACTGTTGTGTTGCTGGTACGTTGCGTTCACGACGGTGGTCCAGGGGTGGAGAAGGCAAGATGTATAATGGCGGAGAACCCACACCTGGCCGGCTGCACCTAGTCTAGAGGAGCGGCGCGAGAGGGCAGCAGCTGCCGGCGGCAGCACAAACTGCCCTTGCCTGTGAAAGTGTGGCCGTCATTGCGTACGTACGGCTTATGGCTGATTGCACTTTGTGGTATTTGTAGCCACGTTGGTCATGGACGTTGTTCGTTTAAAATAGCAAGTATTGTGTATTTTTGTGTTGAATAAGTCAAACAAAGCTGTGCTTTTAGCTGCACTTTCGAAGCCAAGAAGAGAGGGAAGCAGCAAGAAGAAGAATATGACTGATGAACATCTGCAGAGCAAGTTGGCAGAACACAAAAGCAACTGCATTGTGTGGAGTAAGTGCAATTTTCACGCATTAACGTAGATTAGAAAATGTAAGATTCCCCGCCTAGTATATCACGTAGCAAAGACGTGCAGTATTTTTACTTGTACAGCTCGTGACGTAACTAGCTGCAGAATGTTGAGGTTAAATTCGTAACGTACATTGTAGGTGCTTTTACTGGTGAACACTTGTTGGAAAAACACAAAATAATGTCACCAGTAACTGAGCCAGCGAAACGAAATCTCGTTTGCCGGCCGAAGTGGCCGTGCGGTTAAAAGCGCTGCAGTCTGGAACCGCAAGACCGCTACGGTCGCAGGTTCGAATCCTGCCTCGGGCATGGATGTTTGTGATGTCCTTAGGTTAGTTAGGTTTAACTAGTTCTAAGTTCTAGGGGACTAATGACCTCAGCAGTTGAGTGCCATAGTGCTCAGAGCCATTTGAACCATTTTTTCGAAATCTCGTTTCAACTTGTAGCGTGCAGTTCCTGAAGCATGCTTTTCTCATTTGTTTATTTCTGTTCAGTGTAACATCACGGGAAGTGACGAATTAAAACAAAACGAGACAAACGTGAAAGGAAAACAAATATAATGAGAACAGTATAGTTGATTTCTTAATTCCTCGTTATTTTACAGGTGTTGTGTAAGAGACCGTTGCAGTAAACGATCTCAAGTGCAAATAGAGCTTCAACATGTGTGTAAAATATTGCGGTACCGGAACACATACCAAGTAATGAACGTTACATAAGAGGAGATGTTAAGTTTTTCAATTAAAAATTAAATTGCTTTCGAGCAATTCAGTTAGTGGAATGGCACATATGAGAAGATATCATGTGTATTACTCCAGCACATGCACTTTGTGTGTTGTCAGTAACAGTAATATTTCCAAAGTTTTTTTTTTGTTTTGTAGGTGAATATGTTTATTTACAAATATAATTGTAATGGTTAGTTACGAAATTTCGTCACTTTTAATACACAGCAGACGGTAATGAGATCAGCCAATTAGAGTTTCACTGATTAATCGAATCATTATGTTCCAGAGCTATTTTAAACCAAAGGAACAAATGGATTTGTGATAGGCCTACTTAAACCAGGGTCGACAGAAGCGTCCGGTCCCACGCGTCGGCTTTGACCCGTGAGGTAAGGGTGTTGTGTGTGACGTCATGACGGCGCGGAGTTTGGTTTGGAGTGTGGCGTGTTTGTAGATGTCGTCGTGTTGTGGTTTGTTGTGCTCTCTGGTGGTATGTTCAGGGTTTTCGTGTCCGATCCCAATGTCTGGCTATATATGTTGGTTTTGGTATCGGGAGATGTTTTTGAGCTATATAGGCCAAGGGAAATGTTTGATCCTAATTTATGGGATCGGAAGCTGCTGTTGAGCTGTATAGGTCAAGGGAAGTGTCAGAGTCCAGATGATATTGTGTTTAGTGGTATTTGGGGAGTTTTGTGATCTCGGTTTTTTTTTTCGTCGTTTTGTGTGGTTTTGTATGTGGGTGGGTGTCTAAATTTGTTTATATTTAGTTTGCCCCCCCCCCCCCCCCCCCCACACACACACACACACACACACACACACACACACACACACACACACACACACACACACACACACACACAAAAACGCCCCATTTCCCGCGCTTCTCCCGTTAGTGTCATTAGGCTTTTTTGGAAATTGTGGGTGTTTGTTTTTCGATGTATTATCGTCCTCATAATGTGTACGTAACGACTTTATACGTGCCATATTGGAATCTTGGTTTGTGGTCGTTTCTGCCATATTTGTGACGTCATGGGTCAAAGCAGACGGGTGGGATCGGACACTTCCGTATTTCCCTGCACCAAACTCTTTTTGTCCTTGTAAACCAATACTTGTACCCAAGACCGTTGCTGAGAGGAAGATATTTTTGAAATATGCCCCTAGGAGATAGGTCGCATGCAAAAATTAGTTTTATAGCTTCAGTAACATGCACCTTGTATTCATACTATCGTTTGCTGCCGAATCACACTGCCTGAAATACAATAAGAATACCTACTTCCGATTTTATGGTTTAATTAACAGGATTCTGACCCACCAGCCTGGTGATTGTAAACTGACCACTACAAGATACTTAAGTATTCCAGGGGAAGAAGTGAGTGTAATTACCTGGTATATGCTGTGGAAGAAAAACTAGGTTCAGTGACTATTTAAAGAAAAATGCCTTTTTATTGTACTGTATTTTTTTAAATTGGACAATAAGTATAAAATAATTTCATCCAACCCCATACAGATACCCTTGAAAATGAGTGATTGTGAAACGGTAATAGCTATATAAATGCTTGTAAGACTTATAATGAGAAGTGTGGTGTGCATTCAGTAGATAGTCGATGCATGAATAGTTCACCTCTTTGGTATCACCTTAAGCATGCAATTATTCCATAATACATTACTGTGCAGAAATATGCTAAAGACATCTGCATTATTAATTTGTCAGAATATGTGTATTTCTGGATATGTTTTAGACTTTCATTAAAATGCAGTAGTTTTGTTCAAAACGAACTTAAACTATAATGGACTTTAAATAAATTTCCCTTTTCCATTAACAATTTGTTGCACATCAGTTGTTTCAGCCTGAGCTGTGTCAATAAATATGTTTTTAATCAGGATCTTACTATCTTCCTGCTCACAAGTTGCAAAATTCACTACTAAAATCAGATTCAAACACCAAAATAATGGTTCTAGTACTTTTGACCTCTCGGAATCCTCCAAGAAATGCATTAAAATCCTCACAAACTAATAACTGGTTCAGCTTCTTTGACATATAGCTCAATAATTCATCTAGATGTCTCTTAAATCACTGAAAGTCTCATAGACCACCTGAGGAGTGTTATAATTAGAAGTGTATTATTCTTAGTAACAGCTGACAAGCACATGCTTTTACATTGCGATCTGAGGAGAAAGTGCTTGTTTTTGTATTTTTGCTTTTGTGTTAAACTCCTTTTTCCAAATTAACTGTACACATAAATGATGCTAGCCTGTAATCACACATACATGATGCTGGCCTGTAATCCCGTACACCTTATTTCTCCATCACTGTGCGCACATGGTGTAGAGAGAGGCACAAAACACACATCTGAATTTCACACACCTTCCTGACATGAAAGATGATCTACCTCTTTATTCAACATCCAAATGTTTTGACGGACCAAACATTTAACTTTTCTGGAAACTATTCCGTATTTTATGGTTCTGTGCAGTTCTAATTCCTATCAAATCTGTCTCTCTAATCTGACTAACCAAAAGATGGGTTGCCTTACACATCCTGCAAGATGCTCCTCTAGTATCTCTGCCTACACACCCTATTCAGATGCAGGCCATAATTAGCATATCCACATCTGCAAATTGGAGCGACAGTAACAGAACATACGAGATATTGATTCAATCGAAATCAGTACACTCAGCACCCAGATTACATGGCTGACAGCTGTTTTACATCACGGCTGGTTGTGTTGCCGCAATACTTAAATATTAGTGTGTTCTGTTACTTCCTGTATTTTCTCCAGATCAGCTTCCATTCTCTGCTCTAAGTTGACAGAACTATTTAAGTGAAACAAGTCCAAAACGCATTCTAGACTCTGTTCCTTTCTCTGTGCCTCTGTGCATTTGTGACTTTTGTATAAGGTTTGTTATTTGAAAGAATGTAACACTTGTTGAAATTTTCAGGCAGAATAGACGTATACAAATTTGGTGGACCCAAAGGCTGCAGTTGGACTCTTCACTGATGATGAAAAATGGAAAGTAAGAGACAAACAGGAGAAGAACAAACACCTGTTTGGAATTCAAAGAGGGTCAGCCAGCATGCGGCTTTTCTTGCCTGTGGTCTATCTACATTACTGCTGCTTGGATATTGTTGTGGTCATCACTCCCAAGACTGATTTCGTACGTATCTCCAATCTAGTCCATCATGTGCAAGCCTCTTCATCTCTGAATAACTACTGCAACCTACATCCATGTGAACCTACCTACAGTATTCAAGGCTTTGTCTGTCTCCAAAATTTTTACTGCCAACACATCCCTCCAGTACCCAATTGACTGTTACTTTTAACCTCATGATGTTTCCTGTTAACGTGACTGTACATTTAGGCTGGGGGTGCTATAAATTTCTATACTCCCAGATTATATACCTCTTTATCGATAATGATCTTCTAGATTATTGTCATTGGAGAATTTTAATTGTGGGTCAGCAAATGATAAACTATTTGTGATAATATAGTGCCTTGGGCATACTATATTGTTTTTATTTTATTTGTTTATATTCCAGTCTTTGCCATTAATTTTGGGATCCGCCACATTAATGATCTGGAATGGGGCATTGTCATGGGTCGCAGCTGGCAAAACTAGTCACAAACATGAAATTGGTAATATAAAAGGATTGAGTGTACATGTGGGACATTGTTCAAAAACAAATACCTTTTCATTGGTGATTCAGACTACCCACCAGATCTTTAGCATTCTTCTGCAGCACTACATTGAAACGGCTTCTAATCTCCTCTTGTCTATACTGTTTATTGTCCAAGTTTCACTTCCATATAAAGCTACAGTCCAGACAAACATTTCAGTCAACAGGTGAATTTATTTGTGTTAATGCGAGGTGTGTATTGTGTTAGGATTTTAGGGTTACACTAGGCACTGTGTGTAAAGAAACAAATCCATATTTTAGAACATGGCTGTGTGGAGGTCACTGACTAAAACCTGAACATAAATCTAAACATGTGAATAAAATAACTGAAATGTAATACGTCCAGTGGCCTCAGGCTCCTTTCCATGTCATACACATCACAATAAACTAGCAATGAGTTATCTATTTGTTCAGCACCTTCCATGAAAGTATAAAGTTCACAGTTGAGAAACAAGTAGGCGACATTGTAAACTTATTAGACTTGACCCTTAGATTAATGAATAATAGACATCAGATTGAAATTTATTGGAAATCTACAGCAACACTCCGCCATCCACAACTCCTCTTGTCTACCCACAGCCCCAAAATGGCAGGAACAGCAACCCAATTCAACACACTGATGATAAATGTAAACAATAAATTGAAATAATAAAACACCTCCATAGTATACTCCTTGACAAACTTAAATGATTGCAAAAGAATCACAGTACAGAAAACAAACATAAAATAAGATCTTCCACACAGTACCATTTGTATACTCCCAGTACATGTTAGATCTACTTGAAATGACAAAACAGTTTGGATCCCATGTTAACCTAGTTTGTTAAAGGATGCAACAGATGGAAGCCTAGCAAACCCATAGCTCTGGGATAACCAATATTTCACTCTTCTTCTGTCACTCCTTTCATCCTCTGAATCCCAAACCAAATTGTTATTTATGTATAATTATACCAATTTTAGCAGTATAGTTATCACATTTCATGTTTTCAACAGGACACCTGAAAACACAAATGTGTTCAAAGTTTAAGTTATGTAAATTTAAAAGAAAAGAGTCATGTACTACTTTAAATTTTTATTTTTTTTATTTTATTTTATGGCCTTCATAGGACCACTGTAGTCAAAAATGCAAAGTTCTAAACAAGTTGTTACAAGTGGATACAATTTGGTTCGACAATAACTTAATATATTTAGGTAATATAATTATTAGAGGCTATTCTTATATGAAAGGTGTTTTGCTCTTCTGTCTGCCCAATATTTCTTCATTCTTTCAGATATTTTCTTTCTTTCTTCATCTGAGACAACTCTTCCTGTACTCCTTTTATTGATTTTCATTTGTAGTCTGGTTTGTGGGTCTTGCAGTATTCTGGTTTTCTCTGTCTTGTTTTTTAGGTCATCTACTGTAATTTGAAGTTCTTTTATATCTTCCTTAATTTCTGTGATCCATTTAATGTCGCTCTTGCTATTCCACAATTTTTGTATTATTTTTTTACTAATTCTGTTTTCTGGAATTCTCATCAGATGTCCAAAGAATGAGATGCGTTTCTTCCTGATTGTGCTCATGAATTGTTCTATTTTCTTATATACTGTTTCATTTGATGCTATTCTCCAATGTCATTTATTTTATACTGTTTATTTATACATGTCCTAATTATTCTTCTTTCTATTTTTAGTATTCTGTCAATTTCTGCTGTATTAGTTGTTTTGAAGATAGTTTCAGCTGCATACGTTATTTCTGGTTGTGTAACTGTTTTATAGTGTTTTAATTTTGCATCTATAGATAGGCTTTTTTAGTTGTATGTAGTTTTGGTAATGTAATTTGCGTAGTTCAGTTTTTTATTCTATTTTGCCATGATGGCTTCTTATTTAGATTGTATGTTATTATTTCGCCTAAATACTTAAATTTATCAACAATTTTGATTTCCTGTTCTCCTATTGTAATTCTGTTTGCAAGTGGTGGATCAGTTAGCATAATCTCCGTTTTTTCAAATGATATTCTAAGGCCTACTTTTTCTGCTATTTCTTGTAGTGATTTCACCTGTTGTCTGGCTTCTTGAACGGTGTTGGCTAAGAGAGCAAGATCATCAGCGAGTCCCAAGCAGTTTAAGCTAATATCATCTTTTGCACTTCCAATCCTTATCCTCTTTGGATTGTCCTTGTACCATTCTCTCATTATGTATTCCAGTGCACAGTTGAAAAGTAATGGTGATAGGCAGTCACCTTGTCTTAAGCCTGTTTTTATGAGGAATGGTTCCGAAATTTCTCCTCTAAACTTCACTTTTGATTTGGTGTTGGTTAGAGTGAGTTGTATTATTTTAATTAGTTTTGGATGGAGTCCTAGATTTCTTAAATTTTTTAATACTGAAGGTCTGTGGAGGCAGTCATATGCCTTCTTAAAATCTACAAATGTTATTGCCAGAGGTTTGTTCCGTTTCTTGTAGTATGCCATAATCAATTTTAAACTAATTATCTGCTCTGCACAGCTTCTCCATGGTCTGAAACCTCCCTGATATTCCCCTAACTCCTGTTCTAATTGCTCCTTGATTCTTTCATATAGGATCTTGGATAGAATTTTATATGTGCAATCTAGGAGAGAGATTCCTCTTTAGTTGTCTGGGTTGCTCTTATCTCCCTTTTTGTGTAGTGGGTCGATGATAGCTGTGGTCCAATGTTCGGGAAATTGTTCTGTTACCCAAATTTTTGTTAGAGCCATGTGTAAGGAGGTCTTGACTGTGTCACTTGCATATTTCCACATTTCAACAAAAACCTGATCTTCTCCACATGCCTTATAATTTTTTTGTTCTTTAAGAATTTCTTCTACTTCTTGGAAAGTTGGAGGGTCTAGTTTGTTAGGTTTGGTTTTTATTGGGCTATTTATGTTGATTTGTAAAGGTTCTTTGGGTTCCTTGCAATTCAGAAGTTTGTAAAATGCTTTTGCCATGATTTCTGCATTTTCCTTGTTACTGTGTGTCATTCTTCCATCTTCATCTTTCAGTATTAGTGTAGGGGCCTCATATTGTTGTAGTTGTTTCCCAAAGATTTTGTAGTAGTTCCTGGAGTTGGTTTTATGATAATTACCTTCTATAGACTTTATAATATCTTTATGAAATCCTCTCTTGATTCTTCTAATATTTTGAGTGAATTTTTTTCTTTCATTTTTTAGGTTGATGGCATTTTCTTCAGTTTTATGTGTTTGAAACTTTAACCATGCTTGGTGTCTATCTTTTTGGAATTTGTCACATTCTAATGTCCACCATGCATGTTTCCTTCGTGGGTTCTAGGGAGCTAGATTCTCTGCTTGTTTTTTAAGTTTAGGCACTAGTTGTTCTAGATCATCTGTTAATTTGATGGTTTGTGTTATTTGTTGGTACTTATTATTTTTAATTAGCTGATGTGGGTCAAACCTCCTTTTTATTTTATTAGTTTTTCCGGTCCTCTTCTTTAACGGTGTGAATTTAATTTTAACCATATAATGGTCTGAGCCTGTGTGTACTCCTCTCAGTACTGTAACATTGTGGATCTCCTTATGAAAATTTTTGTCCATACCGACATGGTCTAGCTGCCACTCGCCCTTCCTCCAGTCTGGATGTTTCCATGTTTTAAGTTTACTTGGCTTCCTCTTAAAGTATGTTGATTTAGATATAAGGTTGTGTTCTCTGCAGAGTTCTACAAGTCTTTGACCGTTTTTGTTTGTAAATTTATGTGGACTCTATTTTCCAATTATATCTTTATATTTCCTTTCTTTTCCCAACTGAGCATTGAAATCTCCCAATAAGATTTTTACATTCTTTTTATTTACTCTGTTCACAGTTTGTTCTAGAAGATCCCAAAATTTATCTACCTCTTCCTTTGTTTTTGTTAGACAATTTTTTTCATTTGTTGGGACATGAGCATTTATTATTGTATAGGTTTTATTCATTGTTTTAAAGCTTAGAGTCGCAATTCTTGGTGATACTGCTTGGAAATCCGTTACTGAATCTATTATTTTTATGTTTACTAAAAACCCTGTTCCAAACTAGGGACATTGTTTCATTGCCTTCAGGCCTGGTTTCCCATTATAAATTCTGTATCCTTGTGATTCGAACGGGTCCTCTGTGGTGTTTCTCATTTCTTGGATCCGTGTTATTAAAATTTTTTGTTTATTTAGTTCATCTGTGAGCTCCTTGAGTTTTCCGGTCTGAAGTAGTGAGTTTATGTTGTGTGTTGCTATATAATTTATTTGCTCATGTTTAATCTTCTTTTTGTGTTTTAGTGTGCATTTGGATGGTTGCAAACGCTCCGATTCGTTGCTGTCTTCTAGTTGACTACCCACCGAATCCGATGTAGCCTTTTCCTGCCTTTTTGAGCAGGACGGTGGAATTTTTTTCCTAAAAGACCTTTCCATTTTTGACTGTCAAAGGTTGTCAACCTTAGTTGGAGCAAGCTCCGATTTACAACTCCGGTTGTTAACCGCAGAGCGCAGAGGGTGTGTTTGGTCCGCGAGAGCTATTTTATTTCACTCAAGTCCGCCAGTAAACCGGTGAGGACTTCCCTATCCGCCACCTGGGACGCGCCACGTAGGAGTATCACCTCTCCTCCTACTATGACAGCATAGTAGGTTCGTGGGTACTACTTTAAATACTAAATCTAACATATCTATTGATGTACTCAACCACTGATATGCACAATGCTTTAACGCTTACTCAGAAATAATGGTCTGTTTTACTGTACACACTTAGTATTTTGAAATAGTGTTTCTGCTGTACGTTCTTTGTACCTATCAGTTTCTAAATATTGTCTTTGTTAACAAACTGTGTTGGTTTATTGTGATGTATAGTGACACAGAAATGAGCCTGTGGCAAACAGAGGTATTCTGTTGTAACTGTTTTGTTTGTACATTTAGATTTACATTTAGGATTTAGTCAAAGATATCTACAGAGCAGCGTTCTAAATACTGATTTGTTTCCCTACATACAGTGCTTCAGGTTAGCCAAAAATCGTAACACAATACACACATCATATTATTACAAATAATCCACCTGATAATGGACGTTTAAAAATTTGAAACACATTGAGGAAATAAACTGTGACTGGTAAGAGTAAACACATTGTTTCATTTGCATTAATTTAGTTATGTGTAGTGGCTTCAGAAGTATTGAGGTGAAGAGCTTAGCTGAATCATCAAACATGTCCTCTAGGACCCTGGATGCAAGTAAACAGAAACCACTGGAAAATGTAAAGCAAGGTAAAGGCAGGTAGTCAAATTACAGCAGGTAATGCACAAGGAATTAAGAGTGGGAAATGGGAAATATGGAAGCGTCCGATCCCGCCTGTCTGCTTTGACTCATGACGTCACAAATCTGGCAGAAACGACCATAAACCATGATTCCAATATGCCGCATATAAAGTCATTATGTACACAGTATGAGGACGAAAATACATCAAAAAAAAAAACACACACACACGTTCCACAAAAAGCCTAATGACACTAAGGGGGCAAGAGTGGGAAATAGGGTTTTTTTGGGTGGGGACAAACTAAATATAAACAAATTTAGACACCCACCCCCATACAAAACCACGCAAAAGAACGAAAAAAACAGACATCACAAAACTCCCCAAATACCACTAAACAAAATATCATCTGGAATCGGACACTTCCCTTGACCTATATAGCTCAAAAACATCTCCCGATATCAATACCAACATTCACAGCCACACATTGGGATCAAACACTTCCCTTGACCTGTTAACCTGAAGACATCTCCGCATACAACCGTCCCTGGTCCGAAACGCCGGAACTTTGAGTAAGCCTCATTTCTTCACGACATACTGAACTCTTCACGACTTCATCCAAAAATCCGAATAGTTGAAGAAATTTTGTTAGAGACAACGCACTGTCCCCTACCATAGCCGACAACCGAAAACCGTTGACCCTGTCAGTCATATCCATACCTACCAACGACATAAAAAAAGCAATTTACCAAAATTCACACACAACGTCACACTCGCAAACTAAACCAAAAACATCACCTAACACACCACCAGAGAGCACCACCAATCACATCAAAACAACACCTACAAACACGCCACTCTTACAAACTAAATTCCGCGCCATCGTGACGTCACACACAACAACAGCCGCCTTATGTTACTGGTCAAAGCTGACGGGTGTGATCGGACGCTTCGGTCGACCCGGAAAATGGCACACTAAAAGGATTGGGTGAATTTTGCTAGAAGGTGTAGAACTTCACTTCTGCCGTTTTTTCCCAACATTTGAGGCTTTAATGGAAGAAATTGGTTACAGATGTATCATTCAAAGTATTATCCATCACTAGCCACTACTTTCTCCCATATTTCAGGTAGTGTACAAATCCCGCGTCGAAAAAATTTTCATCTTTTGAAGCGATCCACAAATTGATCCAGTTTGTGACTTCTTCATGAGATCGGAAGTGTTGGTCAGCCAGGCCACGCTCCATTGATCTGAACAGGTGATAGTCAGAGGCAGCAATGTCTGGAGAATACAGCAAGTGGGATAGGACTTCCCATTTTAAAGTTTCTAAGTACTTTTTGACCTCTTTTGGATTGTGGAGTCGAGTGGTGTTGTGCTGCAAAATCACTTTATTGTGCCTCTCGCTGTATTGCAACCATTTGTCTTTTAATGCTCTGCTCAAACGCATTAATTGCATTTGATTACAACACCTGTGATTGTTTCACTTGGTTTTAACACCGGTCGCAATGCGATGCAGAAATCCCTTCCGTTTTTGCCTCTGAAGCAACTGTTCACAAACACCGTTCAACATCTCTTGGTTTCAGCTCACACGGGACCCAAGTTCCTTCTTTCTGAATCATGTCCATAGCCTTGAGATGTTTTGAAATGGCTCGCTGTGTCACTCTCACTAATCGTACCAATTCTTCTTGAGTTGATGTGAGTCTTCACTCTGCACCTTCAAAAACTTACTCTCTTTCACCACTATGCTGGTAAAGACATTCTTGAAGCGTTGAAACCACTCATGATACATTCTTTCACTAATAGCGTCATTGCCACACGTACTCGAGAGCATTCGATGAGACTCAGTCGCTGTTTTCTTCATATTGAAACAAAACAGTAACACCTCCCAAATGACGAGAATTAGGCTTGTAGACTGACATTTTCAATCAAGAACAACTTTATGATGCAGACACAAAGTGACTGATGTTTGAATGAGGTCGTGTTGACCGAGGTCCAAGCTAACTGCGTGACATCTGCAATCTGTTTAGACTGCTACTTACCGTTGTCGCCACCTATCGGCAGACGGCAGAAGCAAAGTTGTACACCTTGTATTTTGGCAGCAACGTGTCTGACAATGGCCAAACTACAGAGGATATAAAATGCAGTGTAGCAGTATAGAAAAAAAAGCTTTTCTGAAAAAAAAGAGAAATGTTTACATTACGTAATTATAAATTTGAGTACTGCAAAGCCGTTTCTTGAAAGTACTTGTCTGGAGTGTAACTGGATATGGAAGTTAACCATGGACAACAAATAGCATACATAGGATGAAAATGGTAGTTGTGTAAATGTGGTGCTGCAGAAGAATGCTGATCAGGTGTGTAGATTGGACAACCTATGAAGAGGTATTTGTTTCTGAATTGAAATTCCACAGGAACTCCTCACGTCCGTATTTTCACCGTGTGTCTTTGAATGCAAGGAAACCTTCCTTGTTCAATCAACCATCAATACCTTGGCTACATGTCCTGTCGACATGCAATACTTTCCCATTACAGCCATAATTACGTCCACCCCGCCAGTCTGCTCCCTAACCTATTTTTACTCTTCTATATAATTAGACTGTACTCTTTAGTCCATTAGTCCAGAAAAAATACACACAAAAGCTCTCCATATCAGATATTGGAAATATCTTTTATGCTCACTTAACTTGAAAGAAGTGCGTACAACCCAGAATGACATGTTAATTAGCAACACGCATAATGCTCGTTTCACTATTATTTAAGTTACATTCTTCTCATGCTACTCAAAATTGCACCTGCTCAACCATAGAATGCTTACAACTATTATAAAGACCTCACTTACCTGTACAAATATATCAAGAGAGCCAAGAATTTCTCTCTCTAACTGCCTGGGAAGAAGATTAGTATATTATGACTGTACCTTATAAATGATTCACTGAAATGTTTATATTGTTATAAATATTTCTAGCTGCAAACTGTAAACCCGGTCTTTCCGTGACACATCACACACGACAACTCATCAATCGTGTATACAATGAAATGGATGATGATAAATGAAATGTTTTAAAATCGCTATTTATACTAACCAAAAATATATCATTGTACTTATAGCTACAGATATCACATGCTAGTACATCTGAATCACAAACATATAATTAAGAATGCCAACTGTTCACAGCAAATTAGAAGGTTGCGGTTCAAAACCCAGAGTTGTCAAGTATCATCTTCGTGAGCACGGGCATGCAATATTTGACACCAGTGCAAGAAAATGTTTGCACTTCTAAACTATCATTTGAAAGTCTTGCATTTTATACCACACATCACCTAATTGCAGCGGTGGGTGAATGTGCCACGCTTAACACAAATGATGCTAAAATATCTATAAACTGTTTTTTTCCACGTCAAATAGTATAATTTAATTTCCTATGAATGATTTCCAGTTACAGAAACCAGACTTGAGTAGTATGATGGTACGGACTTTCAGTGGAACCCAAATGAAGGAAAGACAGTGAGAAGTTCCTTTGTAACGTACGGTACTGCTAAGCATGTGAAAGGTAGCATTAAAATCGTATACGTGTGTGTCACAGAACTGCAATATTCACACCTCCGGCTGAACGCTGCTGAAGTCACAAAGGCAGAACAAGACGGGAGGCCATTGCAATACTGCCAGGGAGCTCAACTGAGATAAAAGTGGAATTTGTTATTGTTGTTTATTCCAAAACACATTTCGGCCCTGAACTGATCTTCCCTCCTATTTTACTACTCAGATGACTCCATCGGTTTTCCCACAAATGCAAATGCGCATGCGCATGTTCACACTCACTCTCTCTCTCTCTCTCTCTCTCTCTCTCTCTCTCTCTCTCTCTCTCTCTCTCTGCATTCCCACATGTAACCGTCTGCTCCTTTGCAGATGACATCTTTCCAGACCGAACTACAGCTCCATTGCCAGTGCTGCCAACACTGCCAACCGTACCAGCTGTGACACTTGCACCAGTCAGCTATGCCTTCACCCTGACTCTTGCTCCATTTCCACATCACCATCACTACATCTGGATCCAGAAGCAGCTTCCTAGCATCCCCACCTACTCCAGCAACAACAAACCAACACCTGCAACCTGTGCCATAGTTGTCACCCACTGGCTACGTCTGCATTGGCCTGAACCTACTTGCTAAAGGTAAGAAAAGTTAGAAAAGGCATTCAAAATCTTGTCCCACTCCACAGTCAATATCCTCTGACACCCCGTCCTGAAATGATCCCAGTAACCCACCTAAGACAGGTACCCCACTTATCTGTGACCCCCCCCCCCCCCGCACTACATTTGCTCCACACACCCGAACCTATGTGGCCAAATCCCATCCCATCCCGCACATATCCTACATCACATTCCTTCATCCTCTCACATTCTGATTTCGGATTCCCCAGTCCTGAAACACTTTTCCCAAAAAAAAAAAAAAAAAAAAGAGAGAGAGGAGACAGAGAGAGAGAGAGAGAGAGAGAGAGAGAGAGAGAGAGAGAGAGAAGTACCATCCAAACTTCAACATATCACAACTCATACCCTGCAAAGAACCAGTAATCATCAAATCCACTAATTCTGATTTGTAAACCCACCTACTGCAATGCCTACCAGCCATCACCTTTGGTCCACATGCCTCCCTCCTCAAAAAACAGTCCACCATGACCCAGATGACCCCAACAACCCGCCTCCTGCCAACTTTTATTGCTGCGATTGATGGGGGTGGACCCAGGGATCTCAGTGGGGGAAGTTTGTGGAAGCTAAGACCCAATCCTGTCATGCAGATACAAAAAGCCCTTTGAATTCGCCGCAATTCTGGCCCTGTATTCCTCATTCACATCTTTTCCAAAGACACCTCAACCGTAGATCATCGCCATCGGAATGCAACGTTCATCTATTACTGTGAACCCGAAGTAGAGCCTTCCTGGTCCCTGAGACCACCATTGCCACAAATTCCTTATATACAATGATCATTTAACCCCCAACTGCAGAAACCATCCTGCCTATAGCTACTGCAAAGCTAGCCACCTGTACCAGCACTTCCAATCCTTAGTCCCCACCCACTTGCAACATCTGCAAGCAATCCAATTCCAGCTACGCCTATGTATCCAGCCAAACCTGCTCCCACCAAATCTGACCTGACTGTCACACTCTGCCCTATTGACACACCACTCCATCCAATTTGCTACTTCCTACTTTTACTGCCGAAGGAGCATCCACATACCCTCTTTGAGCTCACATTCTCAGTTTCTTATGTATTTCATTGATATGCCACTGCTACATATTCGCAATCCCACGTCCAGTTCCTCTTTTCCCGAGTAAGCATCCTCGCCTAATAAATTACCACTTAACTCAGCAATTACAGGCAAAAGAGGAGTACCTTTTCTTGAAAACACCTTCTTTTCTGATAATAATGATAGGACATCACACAAATTGGATGGCTGAATTTTTACTCTGTTATGTTTGTTAGAAAAGAACTTTTGGACTTAATTTTAAGCCTGTTGAAAGCCTAAACAGATTTTCACAAGCTTTTTGTACTGAGGGCTATCCACAAAGTACATTACGTTTTGGAATTAAAAATAAATAAATTATTGGAAATTCTTTTTATTATATTCAGATGAAAGCCACACTTAAATACTACTTTTCTACACAGTTGCCATTTAAATCAAGGCACTTATCGTAGCGATAGACGAGCTTGGAAATTCCTTCGTCGTAAAATTCGGCCGCCTGCCCCTTCAACCACGCGGTTACCTCTTCTTGAAGCTGTGCGTCGTCATCAAAACGCTGCATAGCCAACCACTTCTTCATTGCTGGGAATAAGTGGAAGTCGCTCGGTGCCAGGTCGGGACTGTACGGCGGATGAGGAAACAACTCCCACTTAAAAGATTCGAGAACCTCACGAGTGGCATTTGCCGTGTGGGCCTGGGCATTGTCGTGAATCGGCAAGATCTTTGAGCCCAACTTTCCCCTGTGCTTGTTTTGTATTGCTCTTCTGAGGTAGTGCAGAGTTTGGCAATACCTTTGAGAGTTAATTGTAGTGCCTCTTTCCCGGAAACCCACAAAAATCACACCTTTTCTGTCCCAAAAGACAGTCTCCATGTGGTTGAAGGCACAGGCGGCCGAATTTTACGACGAAGGAATTTCCAAGCTCGTCCATCGCTATGATAAGTGCCTTAATTTAAATTGCAACTATGTAGAAAAGTAGTATTTAAGTGTGGCTTTTATCTGTATATAATAAAAAAAATTCCAATACTTTATTTATTTTTAATTCCAAAACATAATGTACTTTGTGGATAGCCCTCGGATAATAAAGCTTATTAGTCATAATGTTTGTACATACAGCGTTCTCATTTATTTCCTGTTACACTTGCTAATGTAACGGTAGTCGCATTAAAGTAACAACAGTTCGTTGCTGCTGGTTACAGAGATGACAGCTTAACTTTAGGCATTAAGTCTGGGTACTGACGTTGCTAATGTATAGCACATTTCTCTACATGTAGGAGATTAGTTTTAAGCTCTACAGTAAACACCAATCAGTTCAAACCTTCTCATGTGCTGCAGTAATGAGAATGTGGCTGCTCAAAGGGTAAGAGTAACACATCCCTCTACGAGTGAAGTGCCAACTAACAAATTAACTGAGCTGCCTTCAAAATCTGCACCACAAGCCAGAGCTGTGGTGCGTGTACATACAGTTCATACAGCTGTGTTTTGTTTCACTTGTGCCAGTTTTCGATTTGAGCTTTTACCAGTGGGGGGGATGTCTTAGGGGGTTAGTATAATTACATATGTTACTAGCTCGGACCGTGGCGTTACCTATGGTTAAACAGTTACTTATAAATAGATGTTAATGCCGAAACTCACTATTCACGCATAAGCACTATCAGAAAAGCCATCCCTTGTTATATCTTTAAAAGTACATTATAGGTAAAGCTTATTTACAGAATCATCTACATACAGGTATACGAGGGGAATTCAAAAAGTAAAGGCACATTTGTGAAAAGCTGTGCTTTTTCTGATGATACAAAACTGAAACATGCGTTATTTTTCTACGTAACCTCCCTGGACTTCAATGCAGTTTTCCCGAAGTTTTACGGGTTTTTTTATTTCATCAGAAAATATGTTTATCGGTTGCATCTGTAACCAATTTTGCACCGCAGCAATGACGTCTTCATCACTTTCAAATCTTCTTCCCTCTAATGCTTCCGTTAAGGGTCCAAACATGTGAAAATCGCTTGGAGCCAGGTCTGGACTGTATGGTGGATGTTCCAGCACCTCGAATCTCAACTCCTTTATTGTGTTGGCTGTCCGTTTGGCAGAAAGTGGGCGAGCGTTATCTTGCTGCAGGATGACACCTCTTCACAGTTTTCCACGCCGTTTGGATCTGATTGCAGGTTTTAGTTTGGTACGCAACACATCACATCCGCCGTACAATACAGACCTGGCTCTAAAGCCTCGTTTACGCTGGGGCAACGGCTTTCAACATTGCGGCATGCTACGGAAATGTGGAGTGCGTCGTCTTGTCGTTTAGTTCTAAATGTTTTGAAATGCTGAACTACTACATAACACTTTTTCAAAATTAATAAGCAAACATATTAATAGTAAGACTGTATTAAAAACTTTCAGCATTAGGTTCCACAAATTTAAATTATGTGTGAAGTTTTACTCCAGTGTGTGGGAAATAAGCATCCAAGGTTGGGATACATAAACTAAAACCAGAGGAGGGGATGGTCTGATGCATGGGGGGGAGGGGGCGGGAGTGGGGGGGGGGGGGGGGGAATACCCCCATGCTCCCCTGCAAATCGCACACTGACTTGTGCACTTCTAAAATCTGGTTCCCATAGAGTTACTCAGATCTACAAATAATATAGCATTTTTGGACACCAATGTAGCATATAGTACTTCACCATGCACTACTACAAGAGAGTATAACCTAATGAAGCTGTATCCATAAATGTATGCCATATCACACAGTCTTCAGACTGGCCAGGTATATTACGATTTGGTAGTACAGAGGCGTTGTTGTTGTTGTTGTTGTTGTTGTTGTTGTTGTCGTTGTTGTTGTCATCGTTGTCTTCAGTCCAAAGACTTGTTTGATGCAACTCTCCATGCTACTCTATCCTGCACAAACCTTTTCATCTCACAAGGGAACCTCCCCATCGCACTCCCCTCAGATTTAGTTGTAAGTTGGCACAGTGGATAGGCCTTGAAAAACTGAACACAGATCGATCAAGAAAACTGGGAGAAGTTGTGTGGAACTATGAAAAAAATAAGCAAAATATACAAACTGAGTAGTCCATGCGGAAGATAGGCGACATGAATGATTGTATAAGCTAAGAAGTGCCGTGGTCCCGTGGTTAGCGTGAGCAGCTGTGGAACGAGAGGTCCTTGGTTCAAGTCTTCCCTCGTGTGAAAATTTTACTTTATTTTCTCAAAATTATGATCTGTCCATTCATTCATTGACATCTCTGTTCACTGTAATAAGTTTAGTGTCTGTATTTTTCGACTGCACCGCAAAACTGTGCGATTAGTAGACATGCCTCTCCAATGGAAACCGAAAACATTTGATCGCAAGGTCATAGGTCAACTGATTCCTCCACAGGAAAACACGTCTGATATATTCTATACGACACTGGTGACAGCATGTGCGTCACATGACAGGAATATGTTGTCCACCCACCTAACTTGTACACTTGGCGAATGGGTAAAAAGATTCTTCTACCTTGCCCCATTTAGGTTTTCTTGTGGATGTGATAATCACTCCCAAAAAAGTGATGAAAACATAAGAGTTTGTCACATAAACTGCAACAAATTAATGCAACAGTTTCACAATTGCACAGTTTTCCCTGTGCTCTGTCAAAACATATGTTTTTAACGTTTTCAAATTTTTCCGTGTGTAGACCGTCAAATCCTGCTTATGTCCAAGCAAATCTGAACATGTCCTGGAATTTTGGAGAGCGAAGTTGATTAAGTTTGAGTGCATGAACTTTGATAATTGTCTGAAGATAAAAAATTGAACTTTTCACTCAAGGGAAGACTTGAACCAAGGACCTCTCATTCTGCAGCTGCTCACGCTAACCATGGGACCACGGCGCTCTTTAGGTCACATTATCCTTGATATTGCCTATCTTACGCATGGACTAGTCACTTTGTATATTTTGCTTATTTTTTTCATACTTCCACACAACTTCTTCCTGTTTTCTCAATTGATCTGTGTTCAGTTTTTCAAGGCCTATCCACTGTGCCAACTTATAGCTAAATCTGAGGGGGGTGCGATGGGGAGGTTCCCTTGTCAGAGTAACTACTGCAACCTACATCCTTCCGAGTGTGCTTAGTGTGTTCATCTCTTGGTCACCCTCTACGATTTCTACCCTCCACGCTTTGCTCCAGTTCTAAATTGGAGATTGGTTGATGCCTCAGAACGTTCCTACCAACTTGCCTCTTCTTCTAGTCAATTTGTTCCACACATTCCCTTCTCCTCAATTGTATTCAGTCCCTCCTCATTAGTTACGCCATCTACCCAACTAATCTTCACCATTATTTTGTAGTGCCACGTTCCAAAAGCTTCTGTTCTCTTCTTGTCTAAACTTTTATCACCTATGTTTCACTTCCGTACATGGCTACATTCCATACAAATACTCTCAGAAAATACTTCCTGACACTTAAATCTATACTCTATTTTAACAAATTTCTATTCTTCACAGTTGCTTTCCTTGTCATTGCCTGTCTACATTTTATATCTTCTCTACTTTGATCCTCATTTATTTTGCTGCCCGAATAGAAAAACACCTCTACTACTTTAATTGTCTGATTTCCTAATCTGATTCACTCCGCATCACCGACTACATTCCATTATGCTCATTCTCCTTTTGTTGATGCTCATCATCCTAGACACTGTTGACACTGTTCAGCTGCTTTTCCAGCTCCTTTGCTGTCTCAGATAGAATTACAGTGCCATCAGTAGCATTGTAAAACTCCCGGGAATTTAAAATCAAAGAAATATTTCCAGAGAATATTGCCAGCAATAATCCCAAAATTCATAAATTTCTGAGAATTTATGGTTAATTAGCAAGATAGCTCAAAAAACTGTTATTAGGTAAAAGCAGTAATAATACGGATCTGGACTTAACCTCCTTGTTAGAAATAAACAAATTTTTTGGTTTTCAATGTTTTGAATACTGAAGAATTTGCCCTATAACTGAGAATCATTGACATTTATGACTCTTACATTTCCTAGAACTGCTGATATCTAAATAATCAACCTTTAGAAAAACAGAGTTTATAGTATTGATGTGCCATCTAGTGAATAACTAATAATACTAAAATACACGGGGGGTTTGTTTATTCAGTTTGTTTTCTGTTGTGTTAGAGGCATTTTAGGCTACAAAGTTTATTTTAAACTTGCAAATTTTGTAAACATTAGTAATTGAAAATGACATTTTGGGGAAAGAATTATGCGAATAAACAGTCCGAGAATTATGATTTACTTGAAAATACAAGTAATTTTATTGACATAGAACATGGTGAAATATTAATTAACAATTCTAAAAGTGAAAGTGTTTGCGATATTTTGGAGAATAATTTTAGAAATCATCATTCGTCAAAGGAAATGAGGAGTCTTTGCATTCTGAAAGTGAAACCCCTCTAGACATTCATTTGGAAAAATTGATAAATACTACAGATAGCGGCTGGCTGGGAATTATGCGTCCAGAGAAATATTTTGTAAGTTAAGGTTTCATTCATAGAAATGTGGGGTTTCAAATTGGCTAAAAAACAGTAGGCCTAGCGAATATTTTAAATTATTTTTTCCACCAGACTTAAAGTAAATGATGTTTTGGATGGAATTTGCAAGGAAATTAATACATGGAATGGTAAATCTTGGTTTAAAAGGTATGAATTTACTTAGTTAACCTAGTTTTAAGGTTCCTTAACTGTTAATAAGTGTTAAAACATTCAAAATCTAAAAATTTTCATAAATTCCCAGTTTTTGGGACCCTTCCCAGGCCAAAGAAATATTTCCAGCAATATTCCCATTTTATAAGTTCCCTCCCACTGGGAATATACCCAGCCCACATCACTAACCTTCAGCAAACCTTTTTAATTGCTACTCCAAATTTTTCTTTTGTTTCCTTTACTGCTTGCTCAATATACAAATTGAATAACATTGGGGATAGGCTACGGCCTTGTCTCACTCACTTCTCAATCACTGCTCCTCGTGCTCCTCGACTCTTTATAACTGCCATCTGGTTTCTGTACAAATTGTAAATAGCCTTTTGCTCCCTGTATTTTATGGCTGCCACCTTGAGAATTTGAAAGAGCTTGTTCCAATCAACATTGTCAAAAGCTTTCTATGCCTATAAATGCTAGAAGCGTAGGTTGGTCTTTCCTTAACTTAGGTTCTAAGATAAGTAGTAGGGTCAGTATAGGTTGCTGTTCCTACATTTCTACAGAAACCAAACTGATATCCTGAGGTCATCTTCTACCAGTTTTTCCATTCGTCTGTTTGGCAACAGTGACTTATTAAATGCATAATTCGGTAATTTCTACCCCTGTCACCAACTGCTTTCTGTGGAACTGGAATTATTATATTCTTCTCGAAGTCTGAGGGTATTTCGCCTGTCTCATACATCTTGCTCACCAGATGGTACAGTTTTGTCATGGCTGGCTCACCCAAGAGTATCAGTAGTTCTAGTGGAATGTTGTATACACTCAGGGCCTCGTTTCAACTTTAGTGTTTCAGTGCGCTGTCGAATTCTTCGTGCAGTATCGTATCTTCTATCTCTTCTTCATCTATGTCCTCTTTCATTTCATAATACTGCCATCGAGTACATCGCCATTGTGCGGAACCTCTATATACTCCTTCCACCTTCGTGCTTTCCCTTCTTTGCTTAGGGCTGGTTTTCCACCTGAGCCCTTCATATTCATACAGGTGGTTCTCTTTTCTCCAAAGGTCCTTTAATTTTTCTTTAGGTGGAACCTATCTTTCCCCTAGTGATTTATGCTTCTATATCCTTACAATATGTCCTCGAGTCACACACACTTAGCCATTCGCACTTCCTGTTGATCTCAATTTTGAGACGTTTGTATTCCTTTTTGTGTGCTTCATTTCCTGCATTTTTATATTTTCTCCTTTCATCAATTAAATTCAATCTCTCTCTTGTTACCCAAGGATTTCTACTAGATCTCGTCTTTTTACCTACTAGATCCTCTGCGCCCTTCACTATTTCATCTCTCAAAGCTACCCATGCTTCTTCTACTGTATTCCTTTCCCCTGTTTGTGTCAATTGTTTTCTAATGCTCTCTCTGAAACTCTGTACAATGTCTGGTTCTTTCAGTTTATCTGGGTCCCATCTACTTAAATTCCTACCTTTTTGCAGTTTCTTCAGTTTTAATCTATAGTCCATAACCAATAAATTGTGGTCAGAGTCCACATCTGCCCCTGGAAATATCATACAATTTAAAACCCAGTTCCGAAATCTGTTTTACCATTATATAATCAATCTGAAATCTTTTGGTGTCTCCAGATTTTCCACATATACAACCTTCTTTCATGATTCTTAAACATCCGTATTCACCTACTGCTTTACATCTCTTCCCTTGCCAACTACCAAATTCCAGTCCCCAATGACTATTAAATTTTAGTCCCCATTAACTAGCTGAATAATTTCTTTTATTTCATCATACCGTGGGCATATAAACGTGTACTACAGTGGTAGGTGTTCACTGTGCTGTTCATAGTAGCTTATCTGCATTCCCAATTTTTATTCATTGTTAAATCTACTCCTGCATTACCCCTACCTGATTTTGTATTGATAACCCTGTATTCACTTGATCAGAAGTCCAGTTTGTCCTGCCACTGACCCAATTAATTATCACTATATCTAATGTTAACCTATCCATATCCCTTTTTAAATTTTTTAGTCTACCTGCCCAATTAAGGGATCTGACATTCAACGCTCCAATCCCTAAACCCCAGTTTTCTTTCTCCTGGTAATGTCCTCCTGAGTAGTTCCTGAATGAAGATCGAAATGAGGGAATATTATACCTAAGTAATATTTTACCCAAGAGGATGCCATCATTTAACCGTACAGTAAAGCTACATGCCCTCAGGAAAACTTACGGCCTGTAGTTTCCTCTTGCTTTCAGCCATTTGCAGTGTGAGCACAGCAAGGCCGTTTTGGTTAAAAGCCCAGACTGTTGCCCTTGCAACTACTGAAAAGGCTGCTGCCCCTCTTCAGGAACCACATGTTTGTCTGGCCTCTCAACAGACACCCCTCCGTTGCGGTTGCACCTACAGTACAGTTACCTGTATCGCTGAGGCACGCAAGCCTCCCCACCAATGGCAGGGTCCATGGTTCATGGTGGGGGAGGGGCAGTGGAGAGCTACATAATTACAATCACTGACAGTAGTCATTTAAAACAGAGCCAAGTGTCATGTGAAAGCACACACATTCAGTATTCTCAGGAAGTAATAAGGGTTTAGTTCATTTCCAAGATAGAAATCAAATTTGATTTAAATAGTGTGCACACATGTAACATACACCGAATTTATTGATGTACTACAGTAATCTTGCTCTATAATTGTTTTCACAAACTGTTGCCATATATTTTATGAAAGTGCCCACATTCCCATAAACATTTTATTTCAGGGTACCTGCAAGTAGTTGTGCTGCATGAAAATAGCCATCTTCAGTCTCCTTAGATTTTGTTGGTGTGGAAGATCTGGGTATAGTACATCCTCCTGATTCCACATTGCTTGTGGTGGTGGTAGCTGTTCCATTGTTCAGTCTGATGCGCACAGAAACTCCATGGCATTTCCCTCTGTAGGCTCTGCCGCACTATTTCACTATTGGCAGAAGCTGCTACAGCATCACTTTCATGTCATGAGCTGCTATCTTTCTGAAATGTACAAAACAAGGATTTAGACATGGAAGGAGATCACTTAACTTCTTGTCAAAAACAAGGTAATTAGAGATAGACCACAAGCTCAGATTAGCAAAGAGTGCTGGAGGAAATACGGACATGCACTTTGAAAGGAACCATCCTGGCATTTCATTGAAGTGATTTAGGTCAATGACAGAATACCTAAATGAGGGTGCCTCAACATATGTTTGTATCACTATCTTTCTGAATAGAATCGTATTGTGCTATCCACTGCTCCACCTCGTCCAGTATGATTTAGAATTAGTAGCCTGTTTGGTGTTCTGGGTAGTGTAGACAAAAATTAATTACTTGGTATCTGCATGTCAATAAATACCCACAGAAAGTTCTGATATCTGTGGCTCTATAACTGCAGCAGTAGATTTAGCAGTAGTACTAGCAGATGCAAAAATTGCATTTCTATAAATTATATTTAGCCCAAAGTATCCAAACAGCAATGAACTAAGATATGGCGAAGTTAATTTGAATCGGGTAATCTGTACATTCTTAAAGCTGGAAATTATTCAAATCTTTGCTCAAACATACTGCCATCAATTAAAGGTTGTTTCACTTAATAAGTCACAAAGTGACCTATCCAAATATGAAAACTTATCTGAGAAATACAGATAATGTGGCAGAAGAAGTGAAGAGTCATATGAAGTTTCGACTTTGACACAATAACTGCTGATTCACATAGCAAGGTTGGCTGAGGTTTCTGGATGAAGTACTGTTGCCATCCTCACTATTTTTATGTAATGACACTTCCATCTTGAATTAAGATCACAAAATATCTCGTTTATGTGTTACATACAAGCATGCTGTATAAACACACTCACTAATGGCAGGGGATCAGAATGCAAATTGACATATACTACACGCAGAACACTTATTTCCAAAAGCTGCAAAGAATCCACAACCTGAATAGTACAAATATAACTGAATAGTACATGCATGCTATTAACTTACAACAAATGCAAGGGCAAAAACTGTTCTAGTAAGTTAAACGTAGCAACTTATAAACTGGAATTACGTTCAATAGCTGTTAATGAAGTTGCCATGCTATTTAGATATAAGTATTGCTCTTTTTAAAATTCAAGGTCTGATGTTAGCATACAGCCGGCGCAAACAGCTGAAAATGATTAGCAGCTAATTGTGCAAGTGCGAGAATTTATTTGGAGACTGCTGTAGGATATACTATCAAGAACTGTACGTGGGTTGTTCGTAATGCAACAGGTGAATGCTGAATCCTCACAGAATCTGTTCCACCTACACGTCTCATACTATCTTCCCATTTGTGAAACTTTGCCGATTTATTCGGTAGCATAATTGAGGGTTTAAAACACACCTGTTTGTCCTTCCATGAGGAAGCCATTTTGCTAGGAAGTCCAAAGTTGGCAGTTTCGTAAGTTGAGATGCACTTCACTTTGCGGCGCTGGAGTTGTGGTGTATTTACCAAGGTAGTAAAGCTCTGTGTAAAGGGAAGTATGGCTGTGCTATTCCCCTGTGTTTGCCGCCATCTGCAGTTCAGGATTGGCTGAAACCGCATCACGTTTCATTAGCACCCCTTGTGGATCCCAAGTCTTACGTGGGACATCTGTATTTTGAAGTTTTAGGTAGAATAATACCTCAGTGCTGTGCTTCCGGCTTTTTGTTTCGAGGCAAAAAGGGAGGAAAACTGTACAGAATTCCTTATGAAGGGAGAGATGAAACAAGAAGGTGAATATGGCTGATGAAAATCAGCAGAGCCAACTGGCAGCCCACGAGGAACTCTAGTCTGTGTCCGTAAAGTACAGTTTTTATTCATTAGTGCACATCATCTCAAGGTTTAAGATTACCTGTGTAACAAACTTGCTGTACCTTGACTCACTTCGTGATCAGATTTGGTGCATCATTATACGCAGTTAGCCTCAAACTTGTCAACTTTGTTTTTAAAAGGTACATCATTTGCAACCTATTTTTTTGGACAAACCGTAGTGAAATCTACATATTTCTAGTAAATCTGTAATGTACCGACTGCTACAAAGGCGTATTTTTTGTTGCACGAAAGATGTAATAAGTAAACGTTGTTTCTCATTTTGTAGTTAGTGTGTAGGCCCAACTGTTGAAGCTGGAAATTGCAGTTTTTGCATGGTTTAGTGTATGTTATTGCGTACTCCAAAAAATATGCCATTATGGCTATCTGTACTTCAGTGCTACATTTTCTGTAAGTTTTGTGAAAATAATTGACGTGTTAAGGACGTGCTTCTTTAAAGTACCTATTACTTGCATTTAGTTGTGTAGGCTAACCGTTTCGACAACAATTGAAATAAACGACAAGAATAGCATAGTTGGATTGCAATGTGAGTCATAACAGTACAGTATATTATTCTTTTAATACAGCTTCTTGTGTACTCAGCAGTCTGATGCAAATACTAGGTAGGCCTACAATATGTGCATCATACAACATTTGTTGTTACACAGGAAACCTAAATGTAATGAAAATTAAACTTGAATGAAGATACATTACCTAAAAGATGATAGTTATCTCATATAAAACGAAATTTTTCAATTAGTTTGCATTCAGAAGCTGAGAGATTGATACGTGTTAAAATGTTTGTCTATAGCTACTGTACCTAATTCATAGGCACTGAGCTTCATGCACTGTATGTAGTTACAAGTAGCATGTGCTCTGTTCTATTTATATCACAGATTTACATATGTTATATTACAAAATATAGTTATCATGTATAGTTTTGAAATTTTTATATTGCTTAAATAACAAAGTTGGTAATTAAATTGGCTGATGGTACTGTTTCTGTTTACCAGAATCACTTCACTCCAGACCAGTTTCAAACAAATTGAGCTGGTGGAGTGATAAAACTTAAACCAGATGCTGTGCCAACCAGTTTTGGTGATCGTAAGCTACCAGAGGGATGTAAAGCTCCTGCTGAGAGGAAACCTGTCGGCCTACTAGAGAAACGAACTGAGGATACCGGTAACTGGAAAATAACGTTCACAGCTTCAAAAGCTTTTTACATACGTAAAGCTGTCACTTGCTGCTGAATTATGACGTTCTGAAATTCTTGTGTGACAGCTAACAGATGACATTTGTTGTTTTGATCAGTAGGACACACAGAATTCCCCTTTACAGCATTATGCTTGCAAACAGTATGCTCACTTCTATCATAGAAGTTGTTGTAGGAAATCCTTTGTCAATTAAGTACAATAAGCATATACTTTTTAAAGGTTGTTGTAAATACGTAGCTTAGAGTTTATTCTTTTGAAGTTATATTTCATACTATCATTTTAACCCTCAGTTGTGTACAGAAGTAGACTCAAACATTTCATTTATAACAGCTGCATATTTTTCAAACTGGCATATCCAGGGTCTGTTGAGGTTGAGAATAAAATACTATGTCACAAATTAATTTAGCAAACAGGACCACATCTCTTACATACACACTCCACTTCTATTGCTATTTGGTGGAATAAACAGTGATGTCTTTTCTCATACCTTTCAGCTATATTGTTTCTACTGCTAGTCATTGGATATTGTATATACAGTATTCTAATTTACAGTTAAACATTATGCCTAAGTGAGAAAATTGATGCTTTGATTTGTTACCACAGCTGTTTAAATTTTACGTCAAAGTGTATGGCTTTTCCTTACCATTTATGTTTTTTAAACACTGTATACAGAGCTTTGCATTTGTTGCCAATACGTGGCACAACAGGTACTACGATGTGTAATGTTGTGGTTAGTTTTGTTCCTGATTAAATAATCTTTTATTGTAAATAATATTCACTTGCACTTAACTGTAATCCACATTAAAACCCACATCAGAAGTACCCCTGGCCTCACAGCTCTTATAATTTTAAGTATTCAGGCCTCACATGCTCTGTTATTATTGAACTTGGTATAGTGAAGGTCTGTTGAATTCCATTGCTGTCGGATTTCTGTGTTGCTAAGCAAACAGCTAAGGATTTTTGTAAACACTGTGGTAGTGTTTGTTGGGAATTAAATATAATTGGTCACCTATAATTTCACTTCATATATGGGATTACTTTCCCATTTCATAGTATCACTCATATTGTTGTAGATTTGCCTCTGTCACTTGAAACTAAGATTTTTGCATCTGACGAATCTTTAAATCACATACCACAGCCTACTGAGAAACAATTTCTGGCCGCTTGACAACATATTATAGTATTAAATGCTTTTTATTTTTGACGATTGTAATATTGCAAATTTGTGTTCCAGAGGTTGGAGAGCCTTCAAATGTGACCAATGACATCAGTCCTGCGGAGAACTTGGACACTACAGAAGATGATGTCCCCACCCTGAAGAACCTAGTACAACAGCTTCAGGCTGGAATTGAAGCTTTAGAGGGAAAACTCAACCTCTCTCAGAAAGAGAAATGAGAGTGTGTTTAGAAAAAGACAACCTCCTTGCCAGTCTGCATGGTTTATTTGGTACAGATTGGTTTGCAGTATTAACAAAGGGGACATGTAGAGGTAGCAAATGGTCAGTGGAAACACTGCAGAAGTGGCTAAAAATTAGACTAGCTTGTGGTGGTATGGGGAACAAACCCCTGTCTTGTGTTACGCGAATGCACGTCGGAGCACTTAGTTGCATTATTTTTATGGCCCACAAAGAATATTAGTAATTTGTACAGATAAAAGGAATATACTGTTAGATAATTATGTTGTACAAAGGTTTCCCTACATGAATTGTGAGGCAATACTGACCTTACGACTTATCTTAGAAGAAAGATTAAGGAAAGGTAAACCTACATTTCTAGCATTTGTAGACTTAGAGAAAGCTTTGGACTATGTTGACTGGAATACTCTCTTTCAAATTCTAAAGATGGCAGGGGTAAAAGACAGGGAGTGAAAGGCTATTTACAATTTGTACAGAAACCAGATGGCAGTTATGAGTCGAGGGGTGTGAAAGGAAAGCAGTGGTTGGGAAGGGAGTGAGACAGGGTTGTAGCCTCTCCCCGATGTTATTCAATCTGTATATTGAGCAAGCAGTAAAGGAAACAAAAGGAAAATGCGGAGTAGGTATTACAATCCATGGAGGTTCGCCGATGACATTGTAATTCTGTCAGAGACAGCAAAGGCCTTGGAAGAGAAGACGAGCGGAATGGACAGTGTCTTGAAATGAGGATATAAGATGAACATGAACAAAAGCAAAACGAGGATAATGGATTGTAGTCGAATTAAGTCGGGTGATGCTGAGGGTATTAGATTACGAAAAGAAACACTTAAAGTAGTAAAGGAGTTTTGCTATTTGGGGAACAAATAACTGATGATGGTCGAAGTAGTGAGGATATAAAATGTAGACTAGCAATGGCAAGGAAAACGTTTCTGAAGAAGAGAAATTTGTTAATATCGAGTATAGATTTAAGTGTCAGGAAATCGTTTCTGAGAGTATTTGTATGGAGTGTAGCCATGTATGGAAGTGAAACATGGACGATAAATAGTTTGGACAAGAAGAGAATAGAAGCTTTCGAAATGTGGTGCTACAGAAGAATGCTGAAGATTAGATGGGTAGATCATGTAACTAATGAGGAGGTATTGTATAGAATTGGGGAGAAGAGGCGTTTATGCCACAACTTGACAAGAAGAAGGGACCAGTTGGTAGGACATGTTCTGAGGCATCAAGGGATCACAAGTTTAGCATTGGAGGGCAGCGTGGAGGGTAAAAATCATAGAGGGAGACCAAGAGATGAATACACTAATCAGATTCGGAGGGATGTAGGTTGCAGTAGTTACTGGGAGATGAAGAAGCTTGCACAGGATAGAGTAGCATGGAGAGCTGCATCAAACCAGTCTCAGGACTGAAGACCACAACAACAACAACAACAACAACAACAACATGAATCTCTGTATCCCCAGCGATGCATGGTCCTGATTGCTCTTTTATTCAGTGTTAGGATTCTGCTCATGTGTCTATCAGCAGCACATCCCCATACCTCAATTCCGTAATTAATGTATACAAATATTGTCCCATAATAAGCAGTATTTAATGTTCAGAGCCTAATATTAATATTTTGCTAATTAAGTGCAGTGAACTGCTGATTTTATTGCATACAATATTGATATGGTCTACCCATCTAAGATTTACGTCTAGGTATATCCCCAAAAATTTACATTTGTCAGTGTCTACTTTTTTGATGCCACTTATATTATCAATACAGATCTGGTATGAATTACGAAGTTCAAATGGTAATAGCTGGGATTTGCTAATATTGACTTTTAGACCTTGATCGTGGAAGTAAGTAGTTATTTGACTTAAGCCGTCAGTTGCAGCCAATGTCAAGTCATTAGTTTGTTTGCAAGAGAACAAAAGTGAGGTATCATCTGCATAACTTACTAATTGGGAGTACAGAGGTGCCTCTAAATCACTAATCTACACCAGGAAAAGGAAAGGGCCCAATACGTAGTCCTGAGATAACACTTTGTTTTGCTGTTTCATAGCTGGATTGGAAATGTTTGATCTGATCATTAATTTCATAAGGTAGTTTTGTACACAGCTTACGATTGGTTAGATATGTGATCAGTAGTTGTATGGATGTGGCATTTATATTGTAAGTTTCCAGTTTGCTTAGTAGTAGCTCATGGTTCACTGAGTGAAATGCTTTCATAAGGTCTAGAAATATCCCTGCTGTCTGCATTCCCTCATTCTGGGCATCATACACCTTGTGGAGAAATTTGGTAATTGCTGTAATGCTGCCTGAAGTCGTGCTATGTTTCTGCTAGTAAATTATTCTTTGTGAAATAATCAGTGAGTCGTGCCAACAAAACAATTTCAAATATTTTACCAAAAATTGGTATTAGTGATATGGGCCTGAAGTTTGATAGCTCTTCTTTCGATCCTTTTTTATGCACGGGTTTAACTGTACTTTTCTTCAATAAATTTGGAAATGTGTGCTCCCTGATACTACTGTTGATGATATGGGTTATTATTCGAACTTTATTCTACACTCACTAACTTGAAAAGCAGTTTCCAGCTTAGGGTAAGGCTTTGCCATTGGAATCAAACCTTTGTTATTAAATGGATTTACAGCTGTAGATATACAATATACATTAAATGTATTGCAGATTTTATCTGGATCATTAATATAGTTTCCTTCATGTAGGATTCTGTCAATTTGAGCATCTAACTTGGGGGCAGCTTTGCGATATCTATTTATTAAATTTCATGAAGTCTTCGCTATATTTGTGGACTGAGCTATTTCCTTATCTAGGATATGTTTTCCTACATTTGAGAGCTGTTCCCAAAATTGTTTTTTAGCTTGATTGTACTTATCCTTAAATATTTGCAATTTAGTTGACTTATGTAGCACACTTAGATCCTCAGTATTTTGCCTGAGGTTAATCATGTAAGCTGGAACAGTCAATCTGCTGTTTTTTACATTTTGGTTGTGAGTTACTACTTTCTTAATTTCTTACACTGGGCAGCAAAAATTAAGATGCTGAAAACAACATCATAAAATTTGTCCCATTTGTATTCGGACCCTTTTTGCTGAGGAACTAGTTGCCATTCCTCAGATGCTAGTTTACTTTTAAGAACATTAATGTTTTTCTCTTTAAGCATTCTTTTATGTACTACGTCCTGAGTCTTTTCTTGGCTGCTTGTGTGTTCTACTACGTCCTGAGTCTTTTCTTGGATGCTTATGTGTTCATAGGTTACAAATTAACATCTGAGTAGTGGAAGTCCACATTCCAGCATCTAATACTAAGTATTATGTAGTCTATTCTTCTAGAAGGAGACTGAGTTACTCTTGTATCCGAGTTTACTGCATTCATAAGATTATAGGAGTTAAGGGTATCTGTTAGCCTCCTGTTACGGTTATTGCAAGATGTTGCCTCTGTATTAAAGTCACCAAGTATTGTTACCTTGTTTGGGTCAGTGTCCCACTGTTCTACTAAAAATATATATGAAACGCCCTACCTCTGATTTTGGTGGACGATAAATCTCAATAATTTTCAGTTTCACTGTGCCCTTTCCGCAACCTTTGATATGTAGTTCAACGCCGGCCGAAGTGGCTGTGCGGTTAAAGGCGCTGCAGTCTGGAACCGCAAGACCGCTACGGTCGCAGGTTCGAATCCTGCCTCGGGCATGGATGTTTGTGATGTCCTTAGGTTAGTTAGGTTTAACTAGTTCTAAGTTCTAGGGGACTAATGATCTCAGCAGTTGAGTCCCATAGTGCTCAGATCCATTTGAACCATTTTTTTTTTAGTTCAACGACTGTCACTTCAATCAAGCCTTCATTATTAATTTATTTACTTTGAGCTGCTCTGTAACAAATACTGCTACACCTCCACCTTTATGATGCTGTCTACAGTAGCTATTTCCTAGGAAATAGCCATCTAGTTTAAAGTAAATAATTTCCTCAGATTTCAGACCATGCTCGGTTAACACAACTACATGAGGGGAATGATCATTTACAAAAGTCTGCAAAACATTGAGCTTATTTCTAAGATATTGTATATTTAAGTGCATGAGCCTTAGTGGTACTTTCAGTTTGTCACTCTGAATTTCCCCCTGTTCTGGATAGTTTGTATTGGGCCAAATCCGGTTGGAGTTGGTCCTTTCCACTAGATTCACTGCGTGTTGGGATTTAGGGCGATAGTCTGTCTGTTTTCACAGCTGTTTTAATGAATTATTACGTCAACAGCTTTGTTTATGTCTGATTCAAGTCTCTTTTTACCAGTTAGATTTAAATGTTGACCATGTGTTGTGAAACTAGTGTTTTTGTATCTGTTGACATCAAGAAGTCTTACATTTTTAAACTTGGAGCAGAGATGTTATAATTTTTGATTTGTTCGTCAAATTTCATTACGTACACAGCACCAGTCCGCCAGATCAAATCTCAGAGTTAAATTTTCTACTATCACATTTGTAGCCGACAGCAACTGAAGGATAATGATCAGATTTCTTATAAATGCACTGGTCTGATAGCAGTAACATTGTTTGATCCTGCTATGAGAACAACACAGTCACTTTTAGTGGAACTGGCAGATTCTTTTTGTATATATTGCTGATTACATTTCTGAATTTTGCTCCAGGCCTAACAACAGCTGACGCAGAGTTTGATACAAAGTTTGAAACGTTGCGTGCATGGCTGTCTTCCAATATTTTTAATTTGAATCCATGATGTATTTGTTTTTACATGGCTGAAGAATTGTTCTTTGGAGATTTCGTGTTTGTTTTTGTGATTTTTAACACTGCAAAGCTGTCTTCAACATTGTCAGACACAAGCTTTTTTTTTTGTTCTGGTTTTGAATATGTATGAAATGTTGGTGCTCGTCTGCTATTCTTACACTATTTTTACGTGAATTATCCTGTTCTATTTTTTTTTGGCTGCAGCACATTTCTTGGGTACACATGATTTAACAGTTACAGTACATTTGTTTTCATTTACTTTTAAATTATTGCTGCTCCCCAGGATTTTGCATTTGTGTTCTAAAGCAGCACACTTTATTTGTAGGGCTTCAATATCACATTGCAACATTTCAATTATTGAATCCTTGTCTCTGATAATGTTTGTATACTTCTTTTCACATGTTTCTGTTACACACACATCACACGACCACAAGTAGTCCACAGTTATTAATTTTACGCTTATTTTGCAACAGTTTTCATGAAATTACCCCGAAAGTCAAGCTTGATCTCCTGCTACCAGATGACGGATGAGAGTAGTATCATTCCATCATTGGAATATGATTGAAGCATTAGTTGTTATGCTGGGTGGTATTACCTGAAAATGGAAACAAAGAATAGGTTACCATTACACAGGCCATCATCTTCCAGTTCTCATGTCAAAAGCATCACTATAAGCATTTAGTGAATCTGAGGCACTCGGTATCAATGTTCGCTACGTCATGTCAGATACAGGAGGCCAAAATCAAGCTGTATGGTGAGAATTTGGAATTGTTATTGTTAGGTTTTGAAAATTAGTCAAATTTTGCCAGTGTCCTTGTGGTGATAACAGGAAGCTATTTTCGCCAGAGATACACCACACATTTTGAAAATATGAGGCAAAATGTTGTCAGGGAACAATATCTACCTTGTAATGAGGTACATATAAATCATGTAAAGCAGTCGCTTGAGATAGACAATGGTTGAAGTCTTAAACTGGCTCCACAACTGCGTGAGAGGTGTTTGATGCCAAACCTTTATGATAAAATGAAAGTTGACTTGGCTACTGCCCTAATTATCAGCCAGACTGCAGCAGCCATTGAGTATGGTGTCAGGACAGAGAAACTGCAGAAAAATGCTTTAACCACAGCATGGTTTCTAAAGCACGTTCATAAGTAGTTTCGCCTCATGACATGTAGAGCTCCAGTTATGGCTCCGAGTCGTTCTGATGAACAAACATACAGTGAGGCTTTCTGTCATCTTAAGGACACCCTGTGTTTATTTTGGAATTGCAGGACAAATTCCTGAATGAGAAGAATTTGAAATTTGCTCTAACAATTAGATTTGCACAAGATGCCTTAGAAAATCTGTCTTCAATGGTCCGTTTCAAAAATCCAGAATTAGCGCGGTGAGAACTGAAAACAGCACTGATGGTTATTACTCTTTCTTAATTCTTTACTTCTACCACTGATAATGAAAATTAAGACAGTAGTTTCCTGGCAGAATTAGTGCGGTAATCTGTAAGTGAAGATGGGGATAAGTGTGCTGAGGAAGTTGACGAGCCACTTGTAACATGGTGTTTGATGATGAGCATCAGTCTCTCTACTATTTATGTTGTCACAATGTTAGGCAAGCTATGAAGCGCCATGCGCTTTGGAAATTTTGCGAGGAGAGCCTAATCACATCTAAAGAAAATTCCTGTACGTGTGTGAACATGCTTTTACATCTGAAGTCCTTTACAGATACCTCACTTATTCAGCCATCAAGTGGGAAATTACTCACAGGTGAATTTTTGCTCTCTGATATAGCCACTTCTGTGTTTGCATCAGTGAAGGAGAAAGTAGTTTTCGTAGCCTGCCACAGTGTACAGAAAAAAATATTTCACAGTTTGTTGGCAACAAGATAACATATGCTTCTAAATGAGGCAAATAAAATATACCAGGGTGTAGTGACACAGGGCAATAGAAGCATGGCCATGAGAAAATTATTGCAGAATCTGTGACTTCCAAAATCACCTTTTACTAAATAATTTCGAAAATTGACATTGAAACTTCTTTTGGTTATCATTAACATCTTGAGGCACAAAATCTGTGGTAACATTTTCTCTTCAAATAATCTCATTTTTGTTTGACTTAGAGATTTTTATAAAATTTTTGTTCCATGTTTCTGAGTGTGTAATGTTATTATTATCTCATGTAATATTTGTTACATTTTGCAAGCAGACTCTGTCCCTGTCAAGGGTTAAGAATGATTCATATATAAATAAAAACTTCATCCTTCAACCTGTGTACATATTTGGCATTTGTGCTTTACCATCACCTTTGTTTCTTCCTTATGCTTCATTTGCTTTCTTTAATTTCTTTCTCTTGATTTTAATAGTCTTTTATACATACAGTGTATCTACATTTTATGTAATATTGTAGAGAGGGAAAAAGTATAAATACTTCCAGGAAGAAATTAGCTTGTACTCCATACTCTTTCCTAGCCCAGAATGAAATAGCACGTACAAAATCTGGTGATGGTTCACAGGTAGGCCACCCTTTTTGAAGAATACTTGTTTCGAAACATGGTGAAATTTGAAGGTTATTTCATGTAAATGTCATGTACATTTTGTATTGTAACTGCTATTTTTATTTCTCTTCATAATCTGACAATTTATGTTGAAATCACGAATGTGTGAGCGGAAATGCAGTCAACTGTGGCACATGCTGTAGTTAAAGTTACTGAATGCTTCTGATAGTGAAAATAGACAAGTTAACCTATTGCTGCAATATTTTAATATTTATACTGATAAAGTTACACTGCCATTCTGGCTAAGTTTAGGTTAGTCTTAGACAACACTTATTTTACCAACGTGGAATTCCGTGGGTAACTTTTTAGCCATCGAAAAAGTAAATCGGTGGTTAGTAAGTAGTTTAAACAAATTGTTCTAGTTCAGTAATGCAGGTTTCCTTTGAAATTTAAAGATATTTGTATAGACCTGTTATTAACAGTTTTAATTTAAGTGAATATAAATGTAAAAATAAGATTTCTTCAGGATATTTTTAACAACACGTATTACAAATAATAGTGCAGAGATTGTCTTCAGAGTAGAACAACACTATTCAGCAATACTATATAGTAAATACATTCCCTCAAACATTTTCAGATACTTAGTGTAGATGTTCACTTCTGTTATGGGCCATTCCCCTTTCTGTTACAGTTATTGGGTGAGATTTATTTTTTCTATTGATAAACTGTCTTTACACTACAAAACTCCATCTTAGCCTTCAGGTCCAAAACCGGTTTCTTTTTTCCTTTCTTGGTCCTGGAAATGCAACTTATTTAAAAAAACTTGTTTTATATATCTGCTGCAGTGACTTTTCCAGCATATGGTTTACCTTCATGTAGTGTAATGACAACCATTTATTTGAAAGCCATATTCAAAAACTAATTTAAATTTGGTGACCAAATCCCCCAGCAAACCTAGAACCATGTACATTATTGGTAGTGCAGAAATGATGTTCACAAGTCCCCCATGATTGTGAGCACGCAACTGCTGTTTACACCTAATTCAGCTAATTTCAGGCTACTATCAGGAGCATCTCTAGGCTCATTATTTTAATTTCAGTGCCTGACCACTGCAGCAAAAGTCCTTATACATTTGCTTGTTTTTGGGTTTATCTTGGTCACAATGGGAAAGGTTGCAGGAACTTTACTTAATGATTCAGTTAAATTTATTCATTTATGGCCTTTTGTCTTTCTACATTTCTGTTAGTTTCCAATCCATTCGAAGAGCAAAAAAACGTCAGAAGAGCTAATAGGATGGTTTGATGGTAATTTAATTACAAAACAGAAATTTTAGAGATAAAACTGACACTGTAAGGGCATAACATGAGAAATAGTGAGTGGTACCATAGAAAGTTATCATGACTGGTAAAAAAAATTGACCTTATTGACTGTAAAGTAGGGTTTAAACTCATATTTAGGAGGCTCATGATAATACATTGTACTTTGTACAACACAATATATTGTACAAAAAGTAAATTTCATGCTATGCAAGTATCGAATCTATGATCTTTTATTTGGTAACCATTGTTACCTGGAGACTATTATTACAATTGCAACCTGGTTGCTAAAAAGAATTTATTATACAGTTATTACTGTTTCCTACATACTCATTTTGATCGTAGACCTAGTTTTGTTTGAACACATTTTAAAAATATTGTATTCTTAATCATTTTTCTAATGTCATAGGACATTTGCACACAAAATTTTATAGCATACATCTGACAAAAATAAAAGGAATGTGTAATCATATAGGCACGTTTATCAGTTCTATTTACTAACGTACCATGCATAAATATTTGAATCCAATGCTTTATTTTGTATTAAAAAAAGACATTGGTCGTATTTTCGTAGTACCAAGGAGCAGGAACAAGAAGTCGATATAGAGCTTTACGTTAGCGATAGATTTTTCCTTGCACTTGGAAAGTATTGGTTCCCCTGACACCTATGAGTATTTGATAATAATAATAATGATTTTACTGTCTTCAGGCCATTACAGCAATTGACAATGCCAAATGAAGATACAATTTATAATACAGTGTGATAAGGTATTGACTACTGAAATATTTTAGCTTATATTACAATAAATGTACAGTGGGTCATCTGTTAGATTACTGCAGTTTACAGTTGAAGAATTCATTGATATCATAGAACGGGTGGGCAATAAACCATTCATGCAATCTTTCTTTCAATGTATGTTCAGGAAGATCCTGTATAACATGTGGCAGCTTATTAAATAGTTTGTGCCCTGTGACTTCATAGCTATTTATTGATTTTGATAATCTGTCGTAAACCGTGTATATGTGCTTGATGCTTTTTGTGTTGTAGCAATATACATTTACTCTACGTTCCACATCTTGTAGGTTGTTCTTTGTAAAGATTAAGACGTTGTATATATATATATATATATATATATATATATATATATATATATAATGGAAGGAAACATTCCACGTGGGAAAAATTATATATAAAAACAAAGATGAGGTGACTTACCGAACAAAAGCGCTGGCAGGTCGATAGACACACAAGCAAACACAAACATACACACAAAATTCAAGCTTTCGCAACAAACTGTTGCCTCATCAGGAAAGAGGGAAGGAGAGGGGAAGACGAAAGGAAGTGGGTTTTAAGGGAGAGGGTAAGGAGTCATTCCAATCCCGGGAGCGGAAAGACTTACCTTAGGGGGAAAAAAAAGGACAGGTATACACTCGCACACACGCACATATCCATCCACACATACACAGACACAAGCAGACATATTTAAATATGTCTGTATGTGTGGATGGATATGTGCGTGTGTGCGAGTGTATACCTGTCCTTTTTTCCCCCTAAGGTAAGTCTTTCCGCTCCCGGGATTGGAATGACTCCTTACCCTCTCCCTTAAAACCCACTTCCTTTCGTCTTCCCCTCTCCTTCCCTCTTTCCTGATGAGGCAACAGTTTGTTGCGAAAGCTTGAATTTTGTGTGTATGTTTGTGTTTGCTTGTGTGTCTATCGACCTGCCAGCGCTTTTGTTCGGTAAGTCACCTCATCTTTGTTTTTATATATATATGTGAAGAATTTGTAATTATCCTAATGGCTTTCTTCTGCAATAATAGGCTGTCATGTATATGACTACAGTTACCTCACAAGATAATTCCATAGGATATTATACTTTGGGAAAATGCAAAATAAGATAATCTGATGTATGTTTCAGGTACACAATTTCTGAATTGTCTTAATAAATAAATGACTTTAGATAGCTTACTACTAATATAATTTACATGTTGGCCCCAAGATAACTTTTCATCTAAATAAACTCCCAGGAATTTAACAGAACTAGGGTCATCAGATAGTGGCTTGTCTCTTAGAGTGAAGATTATCTGCTGTGTTTTACTTTCATTTAGCAGGAAACCATTTGCTCTGAACCAATATGCTGCGTGAGTGAGTGTAATTTCAATGCAGGTTTTAAGATTGTTACTGATATGAAGAAAAGTCATATCATTTGCATTCAATACAGTGGTGGATCTAATAAACGAGGGGAGGTCATTGATCATTATCAGAAACAGGAAGGGGCCCAGTACAGATCCCTGGGGCACACCTACTTTAACATATTCTATGTTTGACATTTCCTTACCAACACAAACTACCTGTTTACAGTTGTTGAGATAAGCTTTTAATAGTCTGAGGCAGTTTCCTTTGATGCCGTAGAATTCTAGTTTCTGTAGTAGGGGCGTGTGCTCGACACAGTCGAAGGCCTCGCTTAGGTCACAGAATGAGACCTGAGCAAAGCCTTTGTTCTCAAAAACTTTGAGAATGTAACTGACTACCGTGTCGATTGCGTCGATGGTCGACAGATTCTTCCTAAACCCGTATTGTGTAGCATTAATTATTCCTAGATTCTCAAAGTGAGATGATAATTGTTGGTACATCATGCATTCTATTACCTTGGAGAATGCGGGTACTCTTGAAACAGGCCTGTAACTAGATGGAGAGTCTTTATCTCCCTTTTTGTATACTGGGACGATCCTAGACAGTTTTAACTCATCAGGAAATATCCCTCAGGTAAGCACTTGTTTATGCATTTATGATAAGTTCTTTATCCTTGAATGTTAAGGTAACCTATTTTAACTCATCAGGAAATATCCCTCAGGTAAGCACTTGTTTATGCATTTATGATAAGTTCTTTATCCTTGAATGTTAAGGTAACCTATTTTAAGATCCACACTCCTATTGTTTACACACTGAACACTATGGCAATTGGTTTTCAAACCTTTTACAAGGCTTATCTTTTGGATTTCTGCCTCTTGTTGCCTTTTACTAAAAAATTTTGTTCACTTGGAGTGGTAGCACATCTACTGTTGTATGCCTACCTCTTCCCTCCTTGTGGTGATATTGTAGATGAGGCTGCTACTATAGGAATGGATGGAACTGCTGTTATGGTGTGTGGAGGAACTGTTGTGGAATCTGGTGTCTGAGGAGATAAGGTTGTTGCTTCTTCTTCTTCTGCTGCTGTTGAATCTTGCAGATGAAGTGTAGTAGGTACTGCTTGATTGATTGATTTTTATTGTTGTAGAGACCTCAGAGATCAACTGACGCATTGCAAAATCAATATTACACAGTCTAAATGTTACACAAATAATTACAAAAACAAGAAAAATATTACACAAATAATTTTGGTACCTTCACACAAATACAAAACAGAGAAACTTCTGGAACAAATCGATATTGCATAATAAATTTAGCCAATTACAGACTTACTCATATATAGAAGCATATAAAAACTGATCACAAAGTGTAGTCATACCATATTCTTTGCCTCCCGTAAATATTCATCAGTTTCATAAATGCTGAGCTCAAGAAGAAATTCTTTTACTTTTTTTTTGAATTGTTGAATTGGAAGATCCCTGATATGTTGGGGTATGGCATTAAAAATTTTTATGGACTTTTATAAGAAGCACTTTCGTGTTTTTTTTATAGTTACATCAGTAAGAAACTAGGTCCTGCTTGTTTCTTGTGTTATAATTATGTCTCATGTCATACTGTCGATAACTCGGATAGTTTTCCTTAATATGCATTACACACTGTAGTACAAATATTGACGGCAGGGTCATAATCAGTAATTTTTTAAAGCTTGGCCTACAGTGAACTCTGGGTGCCAAGCTACATATCAGTCTTGTTGCCTTCTTTTGTAGTTTGAAGACATTAGCTGCCATGCTTTGATGTCCCCACAGTATTGTACCATAGGAAATGTGACTGTGTATTAAAGCAAAATAAACCACTTTAAGTACTGGCACGTTTATACAAAGACACAGCTTTCTTAGAGCAAATATTCCTTTGCAAATGCTGCTTCCCACATTTTCTATATGGCTACCCCAGGATAATTTTGATTCAATTGAGATTCCAAGGAAATTAACATCATTTGAGCTCTGCTCAAGTTCAGTGTTATTATTCCACGATACATACAGGTATTGTATTTTTTTTTTTTTTTTTCAGTTGACACAAAGGGGATTAGCTTTACACCAATTTTCAACTTTGACAGTGCACTGGTCTGCTTCATATTTCACCTTCTGGGCTGTTTCTGCAGTTACCTGCTGCAGTGTTTGTTATGTGTGTAGGCACAATTGCTGCTTCCGCCTCTACTGCTGCTATAGAAGTAACCATTTCTTCAGGCTCTGCTTGCGTCAAGCAAGGAACTGGAAGAGCAGCAATTACTTCTTGGTTGCAAAAATGCAAGCCTTTGAGTATTGCCTGTTTGCTTTTATGATTTCCACGTTCACACAGGACCATTCCGAAAGGTCCTGCCTATGTGGAATTCCGACTACAAAAACTGATTTCTCTCCTGTTGAATTTAGTATTGCCTTAAGGTTTCGTGTTGCACTGTGGAGATCGTTTTTATATACATTATTGGCTCCAGCTATGAGGACAATATGACGATCATTTTCAGTTTCTATTGAGTTCTTGGACGGCTGCACCTGGTTTGACATGACTAGTTGCTTTTATACAATGACTGTAACGTATTTTTGCAATTTCAGGTCCATAGCTATCAGAGAATATTTTCACTTTGAGTTTGTCTTCACGTTTATTGCGGAAGTTTCTGCTCAGGTGCTTGTCACTATATAGATTCGGCGAGTTGTCGTCGTCGTCGCCACAGTTTTCGGTGGCCTAATTTAATGTTAATTACGAAAAGAGGTGTTGAAACTCGATACCACAACAAGAACTGCGAACTCTGTTTTCGATATTAATAAAGGATAGCAGGGGGAAAACTGTTTCATGCTCGCCACAACAAACACTTATCGACTCATTTACCTTGAATTTGTCGCTAAATATCTGACATGCTTCATTTGAAGCTACTAACCAGTTTTAGCAGTACAACAGACGGCTGAGTACACTTGTTTAATATACACGGCTAAATGTGCTGCAGAAGTCACTGTATCACCAGGGCCATACGTCCACTATACAAAGCCTTATGCTTTGCAGCGCTCGCCATGCCATCTGTCGGCGGCAGTCCGTACTATGTGAGGCCGGCTACTATGACACGCAGGCTGGTGCATCGGTGCATCACTGTTAGCATTCAACTGCGATTCTTATACATATGTTTTAACAACGCGTTTCAAGAGACAATGCTCTCATCATCAGGTTGTAAAATCTATGTCATGAAATTTAACGGCCTAAAAAGACAAAATACCATCACAAATAGTCGGGAAGTCCATAGAGTAAAACAGAATTAAAAGTATATTGGGCTGTGGGTCCTCGTCTTCCATTTAAGTTGTTGACACAAGTCAATGGCCGTCCCATAGCTACCTGGTATGCAGTCGCACTGCGCCGGCTCGGGAGCTGTTGTGGGCTGCCGTGCCGCTCTCTCTCTCTCTCTCTCTCTCTCTCTCTCTCTCTCTCTCTCTACAATACGAGCAGGTGGAGGAGTTAGAATCGCCTCCATTACACCACCTGCCGTCTTCTGCTAGCCTGGATTTCCAAAACTGAGAGCAATGGACAGGCTGACGCCGTACACAAAGAAGAAAATTGTCATAGCGCTACTGGGAGTGAGGGAAGACTAATCCCGAACCAGTTGGTACGAAAGCATATATTCGTGTCATTTAACTAGCACTTTTCGTCATAATTCACGAGATCCACTGGGTGAGACGAAACGCGGGAAGTATTTTGACGTGAAGCACCCTGCTTTGGATGGCAGCATTGTGCTACTTACACTTGATCCACATAAAGCTGCAATCTAAAACAAAGATTGAAGGATGCTTGTAACTCGATACAAAAAGCTAAACTAACATGCAAAGAGCAAGTGGATTAAGTTGCAAGTTGGACAGAGAAGAAAAATAAACAGGAAAGTAAAAGTAACCTGGGTTGCACTACAGTAAACTCGATACAGGCTTTCCAAAATTGTTTGTGACTTGTTCGAAAGGCAAAGACTAGAAATACAACCAGATTTGACTTTAAGCAACGACATATGCCGGTGATCTTAAAAATGCAATTCTTGTAGAGGAGATGCTTGTTGGTGGTTTCTGGAGAGGATGGGGGTATACTGAGTTGCGGGAGCCCCACAGCGTGCTGGCACAGGTAAATTCCAGCTGTGATGGACATGGGTTGTAAGCTGAAGGCAACCATATACTATATCGTCACAGCGCCTCATTGTAACCAGCTTTCAGGCACGGAATATTTAATCCGTACCCTCCAAAAATTGATATGTTCTGAACTACAATGCATGTACACTCATGTCACTTTACAGTTGGCAGGTACAAATCTAAATAAAACCTTGCCAGAAAAGCTTACGAGTACGACTTCAATTCTTCACAGATAATCAAAAGAGATGGGTACTTATTGCTATTTTATTAGCATACTAGATATAAATTATTGATGTAGCTACGGAGATGTTTGTTACATGCAATATTGTGGTGCTAAAATTGCCAATGCGAACTGAAATAAAAAAAAACATTGGAGTATTGCGGTGTTCCTCGGTGTTGCCAACAGATGGCAGCTCAAGACGCTGCCTCAGAACTTATGGCGATCATTTAATCCCCGTCACTTATCGCCGTCCTCAGTTCGTGATTGGCCGAAAACGAGTCGTTTTGGCGGTTGTTTGTATTTCGTCATTATTGGAAGTGGCAAGTCCTAATTATTTGAGTCGCACTATTAACCTTTTTGTCTATGACGCGAAAAAGTGTTCTGCTAGCAATACATTGTAGATTCGTTCACCGCGGAACTATTGTGTGTTTACGAAAGTGTAAATGCCCTAAGTGTAAGAAAATGATGTTAGCTGTAATGCGTTTGCATTAAGGCATTTCTTTCATATGTAATATGTAATGGACCCCCTTGCGTTTTTCGTAGTTAGTGCAATTTACGTACATTATATGGGTAGAAATAGTCGTTGAGGTCACGTCCTGTATTTAATGTCAATTTTCCGATTTTACCACATATGTTTTTTGACAAAAATGTTTTAAATGCGGTGCGAAGCACAACATTAGGCTACAGCTCAGAATAGTCTACTACTCCTACTACTACTATTGTATATATTTCGTTTTGGTGAGAGGGGCGGGAGTAACATCACTGTAGCTCACATGCTGAAACTGCTGCCTCGTTACTTGCAGACTGTATTGGAGCCCACTAGTGATACAGTGTATCATGCACACTATTAGCAGCTATGGTTCTGTATTCTTTTGTAATTCAGAAGTAATTTAACGAATCATCCGTGTGTGCTAATATAGCTATCGAAAGGGGTTGTGTTTCACTATCGCTTATAGTGAGATCTTTGTTGAAATTTGTGGTTATTCAGGTAGTACAAAAAATGGTAAATTTTGTGCAGGTAGGCTATAGTCTACAAAGATCCTTTTCAATGTCGTATAATCTCACCCCCCCCCCCCTCCCCCCCGAAATTAATGGGAGGTGTGAGAACTAGTGTTACTGCCAAGGATACAAAATATACAAGGTAACATTGGAAATCCCAATGTGAGTACTCGAACATCCGAAGGCATAAAAATACGCCAAGAATTCAGGGAGTTTATGAAAAATATATTCCCTAATACAGCCTATATTTAGTTGCCGGAAATTCGGCTCGAAACAAGATTAATAAACTTTAACATTTTTTTTTTTACTGTTTGCTATGTATGCATAGACTGCCATTGTCCGGATACTAAACAGAGCTGTTAATTTCCTATTGTAGACCTCGGCATTATGATGTTGGTAGAAATACTGATTGAAAGTGGTTGTTAAATGGCTCGTGTGAGGTAGAGGCGTCGACAGTTTGCACTTGAAACCTTTACTGAAACTGCCAGCACTATGTTGCTGGTATAAGGGGCTGTTAAACGCTAGTTTGCTGTTATCTTGTGTGTGTGTGTGGGGGGGGGGGGGGGGGGGTGCAGTATGCAGTATAAGGTTTTGCATTTGTCGTCAACTGGTATCTCTGTTTGTTAGTTAATTAAAGTATTCGATGGTTGTAGTACATTGTTCTGATAGAGATGGCAGGGAGGGGGGGGTGATTGGAATAATGGTGATTGTACGTAAATGCCCCAAAAATGTTGCCAGGTTATTGATTCAGGAATATTGATCAAATAGATAATGCGTGTCACTTCAGCAAGTATTGTCACCATAGCTGTGGCATGCACTGACCGTGTGAATTGTGCTGCATTAGTGCTAGAGCAAGAAGTCTGTGTTATGATCTGAAGGCTGGTTGCATACAGCTCTCCATGCTAATCTCTCTATTCATCATATATAACTATAAGAGAGAGAGAGAGAGAGAGAGAGAGAGAGAGAGAGAGAGAGAGAGAGAGAGAGAGAGAGTGTGTGTGTTACATCTTTAAATGGTTCCACCCCATCATTTAGAATCTAAATAACTAGACCTACTTGTAGTATCATGTGATTCATTTTCTCTTGGTGTGTTTGTTGATTGAATAGCCCCCCATGTATACTGCTGGTTCACAGTGACTTTAGTGCTTCTGGGACAGTCAGTAACCCATAGACTGTTCAGTCATACTTGTAGTTTCAGTATTTCCAATATTATGTAAAAAAAGTCCTTGGGGTTTGTTATATTAATAATTTACACTTAGTGTTTTTCACTACTATTTCAGTAAATATTTTTGCTGTATAACAGTACCAACATGAAGTTAAATGAATAATGATATAAGTAAATATTGCAGGTACTTGTCTTTTAGGCTCCTTATGTTTCATAATAGTTTTACTGTCTCTAGGGGCACATCAGTGGTCCCGTTTTTAAAAACCAAGTGACACTGCCTCTTCACACAGTCACTGCACAAGGTATATTACACATTTATTTATTTATTTATTTATTCTTTGCCCATGGACTCCAGCTGAAAATCCAGCTGAGAGTATTGGGTGTGTCATACAATAGCCTTTTAACATCAAACTTGATTTCAATATATATATAAATGAAACAAATGATTAAACAGAAATAGTCCATAATCATACAAAGGTTTTACATATTTCACATTATACGTACACACAAATCAAAAAAACATACAGAAATGATAATTTTTACAGGTACATTTCAGTAATGATATATTTAAACACCATCTTAGTATTCACTCAAACTGTATATACATTTCTCTGTGAGATATAGTTTCAAATGATTTTTAAAACATTTTAGATCTGTTTCTTTTTTAATGATTTTGGGGAGTTTATTAAAAAACCTTTTGCCTGCTTCTTCTGGGGCAGTCATAGACAGTTTTAGATTTCTTTTTATCATGTAGTAATTTTCATTTCCTCTTGTACTGTGTTTGTGTACATCTTTATTTAGGAGGTGTTTATCACTTGACCTTACCACCATTATGCTTTGGTATATATACAGTGAATATACTGTCATCATATTATAGTCTACAAAAGCTTGCCTACAGGTCTGTCTTGGTGGTATTTTTGCAATGCATCTCACTGCCCTTTTCTGAATTGTGAATATTCTTTTTAGGTAGCCAGCTTGTGCATTTCCCCATATATGAACTGAATAAGACAAATGTGGGAAGACAAGTCCATAATACATTGATCTGAGTACTTTATCATCCACAGTCTTAGCTGTTTTATGCATGATGAAGATCTGTTTGTTTATCTTTTTACACAGTGCATCTATGTGCTCCCCCCATGCCAAATGTTTGTCAATTATAGTTCCTAGAAAATTTGTGCTGGTTACTTCTTTAATAGTCTTTCCATTTATATTAACATTTATATTATAATTTTCACTATGCTTGGTCTGAAATACTACATTCATTGTTTTAGACTGATTCATAAACAGGTTGTTTTGTGTTAAATATTTATTTGCATTTTCAATAGTCAGGAGTGCTTCCTTCTCGAGCTCCTCCTTTGTGTCAGCTGTGCAAATGATTGTTGTGTCATCAGCATACATTACAAGTTTCTGATTTATATAGCTAGGGAAGTCATTTACGTAGAGTATAAATAGTATTGGCCCAAGCACAGATCCTTGCGGCACACCGTGTTTAACTGTTTGTAATTCTGATATGTAGTTTGTTATAATTCCCCCACTAGTATGTCTGATTTCTGTGCATTGTTTCCTATTTGTAATGTATGATTTAAGTATGTCATAGCATTTTCTTCTAATTCCATACTGATATAATTTCATCATTAATTTTGAGTGGTTCACACAATCAAATGCCTTAGATAGGTCCATAAAAATCCCACAAGTCTTTTGTTGCCTGTCAAGTAAATTAAGAATGTGCTCAATTATGTCTGTTGATGCTGTTTTTGTTGACTTCCCTTCTCTGAAACCATGTTGTGATGAATGCAGTATACTGTACTTTGTTATAAAACTTACAATTCTATTCTTTATTATCATTTTATAGATTTTAGCAAATGTTGAGATCAATGATATTGGCCTGTAATTTCCTAATTCAACCCTGTTCCCTTTCTTAAATATTGGCTTCACTTTACTTACTTTCAGTGAATCTGGAAATATACCTTCTTCTATCGCAGCATTCAGCATGTGTGTCAATGGTTTTAATATACATTCTCTGCATTCCTTTATGAGATGTGATGTAACACTATCCAAGCCAGAAGAGTGTTTAATTTTAAGTTGTTTTATTAGGTTTGACACTTCTGCATCTGTTGTAGATATGAAAACCATAGTATGATTTGTATGTGGGGGGTTTAACAATTTACTTACTGCATTTGTTTTATTTTGACTTATTAATTCGTCTGCTACAGTAATATAATATCTGTTAAAAGTATTGGCTACTTCTAGAGGATTTGCGTTGCTTTTCCCACTCATCAGTGGGCAGATGTCCTCTGCCCGATTTGTTACTTTTCCTCTCTCTCCATTAATGAACGACCATAAACCTTTTGAGTAGTTCTTTCCCTTATCTATAGACATCCTGATGAATGATGCTTTAGTTTCTCTGATAAAACTACAGTACTCTTTCTTTTTTATTTTATACAGTGTGTTGTAGGCCTCATTATTTTTTTGTTTGGAGAGGTCATAATACACTCTCAGATTATTTCTGGCATGGATTACTTCTCCAGTCACCCAGCTTTTCTTTTTTTGGTGCTGTTTGACAAGCCATTTACTAACAGGACATGTAACATCATAATAATAATTTAATAAAGAATAAAACTGGTTCCATTTGGTGTTTGCATCTTTAGCTGCATATATTGTTTCCCAGTTTTCTGCCTCTAACATCTTTTTTAGCAGATTTATGTTATGTGGGTAGTTCTGTCTTCTCATCTCCCATATCTTCTGCACTGAATCACTAGTCTTTATATTTATGTCTATCATGATTGCAAAATGGTCTGCTAATGTGGAGTTTATTACCTGTGTGTCACAATAGCATGTAGGAATATTTGTTATTACATGATCAATAATAGTTTCACTATGCTTTGTTACTCTGGTTGGTTTATCTATTTTTATTTTTAGATTGTATATGCACAATAAGTCCAATAGGGTCTTAGTATTGTCTGTATTTTTACTCGTGTCTATGTTCAGATCTCCTATAATGATCAAATAAGCATATGTTTTTGAGAGGTGTTGGATTATATCTTCCAGCTGTTCAAAGAAGGTTTTAATTATACCATTTGGTGATCGATACAAACCTAATACACAACATAAATTCCCAGCAATTTTAGTTTCCAGTGCTGTAGCTTCAAAGCTCAATTCTATAGCATATTTTGTTATATTTATGGCTTTAGTTGATTTATAGTTAGAAAAAATGGCAACCCCACCACCTTTATAGGAAGTTCTGCAAAAACTGGCTACTTTCACATAATTCTTCAAGTTGTAAATTCCTATGTGATTTTCTTTTAGCCCACGTTCTGTAACTACTAGAATGTTTGGCCTATACTCCTGTAATATTACCTCTAGTTCCTCTGTTTTATTGTTTATGTATTGAACATTTTGATGAAGTATTCTAACAGTTGGCTTTAAATGTAATAGTTCCCCTTCCTGTAATATACTAAGCACTTCACTTGCTCCCTTTGCTTCTGGCACTATGCAGTGATTTTTTTCGGTTTGTGTCATTAAACCTGGATCGTATCTTTGCCCGTTGTTTATATTCCTCTCACTATTGTCACACTGGTATTTAAGATGGACAGTTTTACTTACATCTTTTTCCACGTTCTCTTTCTGCTTACTCGGTACATTAAAAAATCCTCACTTAGAGTAGCAGGTCTCCTAGTTCTCAGGCATCTGTCTTGATTGGAAGCTGCTTCTGCTGTTGATCTTCCAGGCCTCAGGCACCTCTTCTGTGTGGTTGCTGCTGCTGGTGGCTCCTGTGCTCCCCGACTTGGTGACTGCCCTTCTTTGTTAGCTGCTGCGGCTAATGACCTTTGTATGTTTTCCTCACATGCATTTTCATTGCCTTGAGGTAGTATTATGGGGTCTGCTGTTCTGGATGCTGTTGCTGATGACAGCAGCTCTGCTGATGATTGTGGTGATTCTGCTGCTATTGGTTTATCTGACACTGCTGCTGAGAATATCTGAGCCTTTGCTGCTGCTACTGGTGTTTGTTGTAGCTCTACTGCGGATAATGATGGTTCCACTGTTACAGACAACTCTTGTTTTGGCGGAATTGGAGACACTTCCATTACAGATGACTCACTAATAAATTTAAGTATTTCGGCACTAATAATCTTTTTCCCTTTTACGTTCATGTGGAGACCATGTCTTGTGAAGTGCTGTCTTTGAACACTGTTTATCTCTACGAAAGTCGTATTCTGGAAACCTCTACATATTTTCTCAAATAGCCTGTTTGCTATAACAATCTCGATGTTTACGCACGAGTTTTCCATCAGATCGTGCCTCCTGGGGATACTAACAATGTAGAAATGCACTCGAGGCATCCTTTTGATCGTTTCCTTTAGGATTCTCGTTGCACGCCAAGTTTCATTACAGTAAACATCATTTGCGCCTCCTATTATGATGCAGCTGTTACCCGCCGTTAATATGTTGTCACTGTTTTTCAGAATTTCGCGTAATGGCGCGCCTGGTTTGATGATTCCTGTTACATTAAGGTTGGGTGATTTCTTCTCATAATTTCCGTAACTCCTCTCCCATGACTATCTGCAAAAATATATGTATGTTGCTTGTATCCTTGCTTATGCATAACGTGGTTGTTTACTTTTTTTTCCTTACGAATATTTACCTTGTGTTTTTCTCCGTTTAATCCACTTGTATGTTTTTGTGTGGATAGTTTGTTCATATTTTTATCCATAGATGCACTATTAACACTTTCTTTTCTTGCGTTTAATTCACTTGTGTCTTTTAGAGTGATCAGTTCGTTCATATTTCTAGTTACAGTCGTACTGTTTACACTTTGTACATTTGGTTGTGCATACCTACGAATTTTATGGCTAGCATTAATGAGATCTTGTTGCCTTGACGATTCAGACAGTTCCCGTGTGGTTAGTACCAAATTTTCCATTGTTTTTATATTTTTTTTTTATGATGTCAAGTTCTTTTTGAAGTTCGTCATGCACGCTGTCTTCTATTCCCGCGTAGCAGTTTTCACTCGCGATCTCGCGGCCGTTACACTGTATGTCACATTTACACTGTATTTGTAAATCTCCTTGAGCATAACAGCGTGAATGGCACCATTTATGTTTAAACACGCATATTCTAACTCCATTTAGCACTGTAAAAAACCTTCTTCGTTCCAGGAGCATGTGGAAGCTTCTCAAGCAATTTCTGCTTTTAAGGATACAAATTGAATTGGAATTCTTTTTGTGATTACAAACTAATCAGAGATATAATATAAACAAGTTATTTATACAGTTATGAAAATAAATTTAATAATTTTTAGATATACCACTTTCTACAAAATACAACTACGTATATTTGAAAAAGTTAAGCATGTTTTTGAAACACAACAATAGCATTCTATCTGTTTCATAGAAAATTAAAGTAAATTAAATTTAGGAAAAAATTTTAATAAGTGCCTTGTACCTTGTATTAAGTGAACTCCACAGGATAATTTACACGGCAAAAAAGTTTTTCTATTATGGAGTTTCTTGTGGGAGTATGACACTTTCATAAACATTTTTATTTATTGTATTAATCTTTAGACATGCCTATTGTATTTTATATCCACAATTGCAGTGAACATACCTGGTAAAAAGAGATGGGATTGCAAATTCCACTAAACTAGAATGGTACTGCAAACTTGGGTTGCCATAGGAACCTGATGATCTTAGATTGTTGTCTCACACACACACACACACACACAGACACACACACACACACACACACACACACACACACACACACACACACACACACACACACACTCAAAAACCAACTTGATGCCATAGGATGGATTCTTTTTTTCTCCTGAGTTCAATTCAGTGCCTCATTACCTATTCTTCTACTTGTCTAAACTTCAGCATACTTCAATAACACCACAAATTCAAAATCTTCTAGTGTTTCTTGTCTGAACTAATAATTGTCTTCGCCTTACATCTGTGAAAGGCTATGCTACTGTCAAAAAATCTCCAGAAAGCATTTGTTAACCCATACATTTTTATTTTTTCTGCCTGAACTTCTGAATTGTTGCCCCCTGTTCATGTCCTTTGATTCTTACATCTGCGATCTGGGTTCAGTACCTTTAGCTCTCTGTATTTTAGCAATTTTTAGAACATTTATTTTGGAGAACAACAGTTTTTCGTTACTTTAAAGTGAACAGTAACTCCAGACTGCAACTAACCTTTATTTTTGTTTTGAGGTTACCGGTTTTGGTCTGTTGGACCATCTTCAGACCTCATATTGAATTATGAAAACAGAATTATAGGGATATACTAATATATAAAATATATTACAATTGATATACAAATTATACCTATGATGATGGCAGGTGGTAGCAGTGGACAGACCAGGCGTTAAGACTCTATGAACGTTAACTGCTAAGGAGAGGAATGCAGGTGTTGCTTAAATACCCAATGCATTGCCCACAGCATTCTGATTTACATCAGCGATAGCAAATGTCAAACATTTGTTACAGTAGTGTGTACAGAATGGTTACACAAAAGCTAATAACAAATGAAGAAATTAGTGCTTGTATAATATAAAGAAAACACAATTTTGTCAATCTGAGATAAAAATCTGTACAAAAGAGATAATCAGTCATTGGTTGTGAGAATACTGATAGCCCTATGTGGAGATTTATTGCAAACTAGTTGATTGTAGGGCAGCAGAGATGGTGGGTAAATGACAGTAATGGTTCCCATGGAGATGGCATGGTCACATCAATATGTTTCATACAGTAGTAGTGAATGTCAGGGCTGCTGTTTGCTTCAGTTCGTATGTATTCCTCTGTTATTTCTCCAAATGATGACTGTAACTTTGTGCTTATTATTGTTTGATTGGCATTTTGTGACTAATCTAGAATCACAGTACCTCTTAACTTGGCTGCTTATGCATTTGTTTTATGTTTGTCACTACTGAAATTATATGTATAACAGTACAATATATTATATATTTAACACTATCATATATTATATTGTAGCGTTGTAACCGATATTTTTGTACACCTGACATTTTGTATGCTTGTTTTGTGGAATGACGGTAATCAACTAAGTTCATTTTTTTTACACTTCAGTTTTCTTATGCTTGTTTTATGTATTTGACTGCCTCGATGGCTCACTGAGAGTTTGATGTAACTTCATATAATGTCTCTTTCATGCTTTAGATATTTTTACCCTGCATCAGTGTCACTGTTAGTTACATGGTTAGTTAGTTAGTTGTGTGTTCCATTGATCAATTGCATGGTACATTAGCCGTTACGATGTGAATATTTTACCCCTTTCTGTGCCAAAGATGAGTTGAGCAAAGAATAGTGTAGGTCTTTCTTTTTTCTGGTATTATAATCATGAATGTCACTGTTGTTTTTAAACTGGTTCATGTTGTTGAGAACAAATTTCATTAGTGAGTAGATGTATTTTGAGGCTGTTGTGAGAATTCCCAATCTTTTAAAAAGATGCCTACAAGATGTGAGACTATCAACCCTACACATTATCCTAACCACTTTCTTTTGAGCGGTGAATACTTTTTGTCTAAATGTTGAGTTACCCCAAAATATTGTTCTGTAAGACAGTAGAGTGAAAGTATGCAAAGTATGTTAGCTTACTAATGTCTATATCCTCAGAATTGGCAATTATTCTGATCGCAAAAGTTGCTGAACCTGGTCGCTTTAGGAGATCTAAAATATGAATTTTCCAATTAAGATTCTCATCCATATTTACACCCAACCCTGTCTATTGTCTACTTTCTTCTGTTGATGTGTTATATTTATTGAAGGAACTGTACTTTTTGCAGTAGAAAATTGGATGTACTGTGTTTTTTCAAAGTTTAGAGCAAGTCCATTTGCCAAAAACGGATTAATGACTTTTCCAAAGGTCTTATTTGTATCATTTTCAATTGGAGTTTCTTTTACTGGATTAATAATTATGCTTGTATCATCAGCAAACAGTGTCAGTTCAGCTGCCTGTTTCAGATAGGGAGGGAGGTCGTTCACATATATGACCCATGACCCAACCCTGTGGAGCACCTAATGTAATTTCACCTCAGTCAGATGAAGTGGCAAACTTATTTAAATCACTTGACCCATATAAGGAAACTTTTTGCTTTGTGTTCTGTGAGTAGACTTAAACCACTCATACGCTATTCCATTTATACCATAAAATTGTTATTTCTGTAACATAATGTCTTGGTTCACACAATCAAATGCTTTGGACAAGTCACAGAAAATTCCTATTGGTGACATTTTAGTATTTAAAGACTCTGTTATGTGGACAGTGAAATTGTATATTGCTGTCTCATTGGAACAGCATTTTTGAAATCCGAACTGTGATTTACTAAGTATCCCATTACTGTTGAGATGGCTAACCACTCTTGAGTACATTACTTTCTCGAAGATTTTTGAGAATGCTGTAAGCAAGGATGCTGGCCAATAATTATTGACATCTGTGGAGTCCCGCTTCCTGTAGAGAGGCCTGACAATGGCATATTTTAACCTGTCTAGGAAAATACCCTGAGTCAGTGATGCATTACATATGTGACTCAGAACATCAGCTGTGATTGCTCCACATTGTTTTAATATCTTATTAGAGATGTCATCTACTCCAACAGAGCATTTATTTTTCAGAGATTTAATCATCTTAATTATTTCACAAGACATTGTTAGGTGAATCTTCTTCTTCTTTTTTTTTTCTTCTTCTTCTTCTTCTTCAGTAGCTCTACAGCCCTTGGTGAGCCTTGGCTTCTTCAACAATCTTCCTCCACACTTCTCGGTTATTTGCTGCTCT